>NC_051081.1:55979192-56279192 GCF_004664715.2 Peromyscus leucopus | reverse complement strand
AGACTGGTAACTAGTTACTTTCATTTCCCTGTATGCATTAAGTGTATACAGGCCAGGATGGGTTGGAGCACGTGATGATTCAGGTGTTATTTAATCTGTGTCAATATGAGAAAGAAAGAGGCAGTCATTGGGCTGAAACATGGAGTCTAGCATGAATTTCACCTGAGGCAAGCGCCATTCTAAAGAGAAAACATAACTCACAAGCGTGTCTCTTTCTGGTTCTCAGGGATGTTTCGGAAGGATGAAGAACTGACTCCCTCGCAGAGGGGATTAGCTGTGAGGTATGTGTCTTTGTATCTGCCGTGGTTTGTGTGTTTCACCGGCTCACAGAGGGCGGCTTTCTTCCCTCTGCACTGCTGCCGGCAACCACGTTGTGCTGGGCTAGGCTGCAGTCTCTCCAGGGTCCCCCCCTAAGTCTGTTGCCTGGGCCTCTGTACCGTGTGTACCTCCTGTGAGCCACGTGAGGCCCACCAAGTGTCCTCTCTGGGAGGCTCTCAAGGACAGATGGCTTGTCTGCAGTTGTAGTAGCTCTGCTGGTAATAGTAGCCGCCACTCACAGGACGGCCACTTGACAGCCGTGACTGGGCCAACATCTTAACCCAGCATACGGTACAACACAGATGTTATTATTTGAGTGGTTCATTCGGTCATTGTCTTCCTTTGCTCTGCTTCTGAAGAGTGGTCTAAGGAGTGGCTTGGTTTTCTGGCCAAGTCTTTTTCAATCTAACACAATTAAAGAGAAATTATACTCCTTTTACCTTTGAAGTAGCCTGTTTCTAAATACAGAATTAACGAATGCATGGCTGCTAGAACAGCGGTCCTGAACCTGTGGGTTGCAACCCCTTTGGGTCGATTTGTAATCATGAAAATACATCCTGCATACCAGATATTTGCATTACAATTCATACCAGTAGCAAAATTACAGCTGTGAAGTAGCAATGAAAATAATTTTATGGTTGGGGGTCAGCACAACATGAGGAACTGTATCTAAGGGCCACAGCATCAGGAAGGTTGAGAACCACTGACCTAGAAGAAGGGGATGACGTTTATGGTGGTGGACAGATGTGTACCAGAGTTCACCCTTTTACCCCCTTTAAAACATCTGCATATCTTCTCTGGGGTTCCCCATCTCCTGAATGGCCAGTCTTTATACAGCAGTGCACAGCTATTGAATATACTTACCTGACAAATAATCGGATTGGTTCTTGACTTTTCCTTGGCCTTGAACTACCCAAGACACCTTCATATATAGACATGGGCTCTGATTCCCCAGTTCCTCTCAGGCATGTGCCTAGCAAATGGCTGGTCTCAGTTAACTTCAGCTCTCCTCCTGCTGAATGGTAGAAGGAGACCAAGTAGAAAGACACTCACTCTTGTTGGCTGGATTCATTTTGAATGTTTTACTCTATTTTTAAAGTCGTGGTCCTTGGAGCTAGAGCAGTGGCTCATCGGTTGCTGCTCTTGCAGAAGACCAGGTTGGTTCCCAGCACCCACATGGTTCCAGGGGCTTTGACACCCTCTTCTGGCTTATTCAGGCACCAGGCACACACGTCTACACACACGTGCATATGGGTAAAACACTCATACATTAAATCCTTTAAAAAAAAAAAATTCATGGTCCTTCCTATTGACAGCAAAGCAATTACATTTCCTTAGTTCTCTCTCTGAAAAGATTTTAGATTCTCCTTTCCCCGGAGTTCCAACACTCTCTCACCTGTACTCATTATGGAAAGTTGAATTTCTTTTCTTTTTTCTTCAGTAATGGTTAAGTTCTTTATTAAGACGTCTTTCCCTTTTCCACCCACACAGGACATGGGTTACTGTGTGTAACCTGACAGGCTTGAGTGCATCCTGTAGCTGGAGAGCTTCTTTCCAGCTCCCGCCAAGCCCCGGCAGTCCTGCAGCCCATTTATAAAATAAACACATAGACTTTTACATTTTTTATAAACTGTATGGCCGTGGCAGGCTTTTTGTTAACTGTTTTTATATCTTAAATCAACCCATTTTTGTTAATCTATAAGTTGTCACATGGCTTGTGGCTTGTGGTATCTTTACATGTCTCTTGACTCAGCCTTTTTGTTTTTAGAATTTTTTTGTTTGTTTGTCCTGCCTATACTTTTTGCCATTTTATTTATGCAGAGCGATATCTACAGCAGCATCCTGACCCCCAGAACAGCCCAGGTAAACTCTAGACCAGGATGTCACCAGGGCAACCTCATAAGATGAGAGAAAAAGCTGCCTGCAGTCACCTGCTGGGACTCACTGCAGGGGACAGCTGTGCCCTGGGTTCCTCACTCTGTGTCATTCTAGAGTCATAAAACCCACCGGAGTCCCTGAATCTGTAACAAAATACTTCCTTTTCTAGTTCTGCGTTTTAACTGCCCATAATTCCTTGTAAGGCTGCTGGCTTCTCACCTCTGACCTTAATCAGGTTCATTTTGTTTCTTCCTCTAGGCGGGGTCATCGCCAGCTTTTCAGGAAGAGGATTATATTGTCACACATTTCCTTCTATCCACAACCCTCCCATCATCCTTCTTCTCCATGGTGGCTCCACCTCTGATCTCTACTTCCTCTTTTCTCCTCTGCCCTCTGTGATCAGATCTGTTTCCTTTCTTCCTTGGCTGCCCTCAGCCTTGTTGGCATGGCGATCAGCCATAGTGGCATCACTGGTCCAGCCGACAGTTCCTCACTGGATCCTTGGATGCCACATTCCCTTGCTTTTCTTCCTCTCTGCCCGCCTGCTCAACCCTGTGGCACTCTCCCATCTGGCCGACCATGGCTGTACCCCAGAACTCAGACCTGGACTTCCCAGCTTTCCCCAGGTGCTTCTGCGTGGAACTGCGCATTCCTGCTCAGCCCTCTCCCTCCCCTCCAGCCTCAGTGTCCTCACTTGGATAGCAATAGGTCTTTTCAGAACACAGCCCCTGATTTCTGTCCACCCCGTCATGTGTTTCTCCAACACTGCCACTGGCTGGCTGGTAGCATCATTTCATATTGGGGGCTGATGAGGAACATAAGCAGATTTCATTTTCTTACTGCAGGTCCATTCCACTAGCAAGTCCAGTGAACTTTCAGTCATCTCCAATCTGGCTGCTTCTCCATACACCTCTGTGCCATCCTGGCCCTCTAGAGGTCTAGGAGGCTGCTTGCCAGAGTGCACTTGATTCTTTTCCTTCTCTCTGTAGCAGACTTCTAGGTTGGGTCCAGCAGTCCTCTGTGTGTGTGTGTGTGTGTGTGTGTGTGTGTGTGTGTGTGTGTGTGTGTGTGTGTGTGTTTGATTTTCAAGACAGGGTTTCTCTGTGTAGCCCCCGTGTGTCTGGGAACTTGCTCTGTAGCCCAGGCTGGCCTCGAACTCAGGGGTCTGCCTGCCTCTGCCTCCCGAGTGCTGGGAGTAAAGGCGTGCACCACCACCCAGCTCCACCTTGTTTTTGAGACAGGGTCTCTCATTGTACCTGAAGCTTGCTGTCTTGGATGTTCCGGCTGGCCAGGAAGCAGCTAGGGTCCTCTTCCATCCTTCCTGCCCCCACACATAATACTGTCTGGGGTACAGGAATGAGTTCATCTTCTCACTTCTTAAAGAAGAGTTTGAAAGGCAAGCAAAGCCCGAGTTTATTCCAAGTGTTATTTCGTTAGAGTTTAAAGAGAACCGGCAGGGCAGGCAGCTGTCAGTCTTGGCAGCTGGGGTGTGGGGAGCAATGCCCTTTGAGTTAACTGGGCATGGTGGGGAGGGGAACTCCAGAAAGAGTCACCGTACTCAGGTTCTGGCCAACCTCTGAAAGAGAAGGGGAAAGGAAAAGTTGAACTTTTATCACAAAGCTGGATAGACGCAATAGACTCTCACAGTGGCGAGGGATGGGGATTCTGGGAAGGGGAAGTATGGCACCTAATTAAAGGGGTAATCATTCTGCCTGTCTCTTTAGGGTGGTGTAAGGTGAGCCTGTCTTCCTAGCATGGTGCCTTGTTGGGGTGACTAACTACCCGACTGGGTAACTCCTGGATGTTTTTTGGTAGCTTCCAATATTAGGTCTCTGCCCAGGCCAGAGATTTCACAGTCTTGACCAGAAGGAACCAGTTTTCCCTTTATGGACCTTTACTCGTACTGTGTCATTACCCCTCGAAGGAGGTAACCCTAAAATCATTTGGGAGATGGGCTCACATCGGGGAGCTGATAACCCATTTCACTAGAGAAGTTGAGAGCTCTAGCTCCAGTGCTGACCCGAGGGGCCATTTATTGTCTGGCCCGGCATTCTGGTCCCCACCCTGGTGTACAGCTCCAGGCAGGGTTATTGGCTTCTGAGGAGATGAGGAGCCAGCGCTTTCCTGCCAGCGTTCCTGGCCAGAGACCTAAGGGCGTTTCTGGAACGTTTGCTTTTGAGTCCCTGCCCTGAGCTGCCTGTTCAGTGTCTGGTTTCTGTTTCTCACTGCACACAGGTGTCATTGGCGTCTGGGGCCAGGCCCAGCTTCCAGTGTGAGTGCTCCAGACTTGACCTTGCTTTACGCAGCAAGTACTTTTACCCGCTATCTCCAGAGATCCTTTGAGTAGGCTTTTAATTGTTATAGTATTGTTTTTGTTTTTTAACCCCTCCCCTGATTTAAAAACAACAACAACAAAAAAAACCTCCTGGTGCTTTCCTGTATAACTTCCAACCACAGCTCTGTAAGAGCCCGGAGCTCCATACTGTTGCCTCAGTTTACCTATTCTTTATCTTGTTCTGATGTGGGCGAACATGGTTTCTTTTTGTAGGTCATGTTGACCTCAAACTTGCCAACCGCACCCAAGGGCTAGTTTGATAGGTGTGTGTGCCGCCCACCCAGCCACTCCTCTTCAGCTCTCACCACCCATCTAAACTCCAGCCCTCTGCCCTGCTCTGCTTTCTTTGTAATGTGTGTATTGTTTTTCTCAGTCCTCTCCCAACCCAAGAATAATAAGGTCCTAAAGTTGAGAGTCTTGTCTGCTTGTCATTATGTTCTCGTCTCCTAAATAGTCGGTGATTCTTGCCCCGGGAGACATTTGAGAGTGTCTGTCTGGAGACATTTCTGAGTGTCAGAACCTGGAAGGGCTGACAGCTTATAGATAAAGGGCAAACATCTTCCATGGGCAGGGCAGTGCTCTGCAGCATGGAAATACTGACCCTCAGCCAGCAGAGGCCGAGCGTGCCCGACCGACCTAAGTCGACACACAGTCGATGTCAGTGGGTAGAACAAATCAGCGGGTCTCTCATGTGGTGAGTGAAATAGTGGACTTAAGTATCATAGTGATTTACTCCAGCCCCTCACACGGTTTGTTTGATAGTTGAACCAAAACTCTCTTCAGTAAATTTCATGACTGAGAAGAATGTTCTCTCATGGGCACCATGGTGCCTGCCTGTGGTCCCAGGAGCTGGAGGCGGAGGGACCACGAGGTCAAGGTCACCCTCTGCTGTGCAGCGGAGTTTGCGATCAGCCTGTGCAACTTGCGACCCTGTCTCAGTAAGAAAAACTGGAAATGAAACAGAGAGGGGAAAAGTTAGTTCCAGGCCTCCAGGAGCCTCAAGTAAAAGGCCAACTAGAACCACAGAGTTCCCCAAGACTGTCTCCAACAACAAAAATGGGCTGGAGAGATGGCTCAGCTCTGAAGAGCCCACACTGCTCCTGCAGAGGACCCGGGTTCAGTTCCACATGGTGGCTCACACTGCCTGTACTGCCCTTCCGCAGGATCCGATGCTCTGTGCTGGCTCCTCTGGCTCCCGCATGCTGTGGTCTACATTAATTCATCTCAGGCAGGCAGGCAGCGCACGCGCACGCACGCACACACACACACACACACATGATAAATAAATAAATATTTCCTAAAGCCATATTGAAAAAAACAAACAAACCACAAACACCATCACCACCACCACCCCAAAAAAGAAAGAAAGAACGAGAAAGAGGAATACTAGGAAAAACAGATGGAGTTTCCAATTAGAACAGGGAATACTGTGTGATCTGTTGATCCTGTCTGAATAACAGTAGTTCCTGGTATATGAGGGTGCTTGCTTGCCTTCTTTGTCCACAGAATATTCTCCCAAGGAGACTGCTCATTGTGTGCAGAGGGAAAGAGGTCTCCAGCCTGTCACGAGGCTGCTTGCTGTGCCCAGGTGTAGTGCTCTTCCGTCTCCAGTAGATGAACTACAATGCCCTCTAAACAGTCCACACCGAGCCGTTTGATCAGGCCTTGAGATGAAGGAATTAGAACTGTTTGGAGACGTCCTGGTTTCCTGTTCCTCTCTGTTCCCACAACCGATCCATGAACTGACCCCACAGATGCACTGCCAGAGCCGCAGGACATGCTGCTCCGGCTCCTCCCGGGTGTCCCCTGCTCTCGTCCCTCGCCTGGCCTTTGTGCTTCCACCGCCCACACACCGGGCCAGTGCGGTGTGTGGTTTTCCATCTTTTACTCAGAATGAGCTCACAGACTCTGATGTGGCTTGGAAGGCAGGCCCCGCGTGATCGTACCTCAGTTAGCAGTCTTTCCTCTGTCTGTGTCTTCCGTGTCATGTTGTCAACGCCGCTGTCACTGAGGGTGCGCCACCTGCGTCCCCATCACTCCCGCTCCCCAGCCCCTCCCTCATCGCCTGGGTCTGTACAGCTCTCGAATCTGTTGAGCTTCTGCCCAGATGTGCTTTACCAAGGAGGCTTCCCTGACTTCTTAACGTAAAGAGGCCCCTTTCTCTTGGTGGCACTTAGCAGCTCTGAAGATTACATATATTATCATAAGATTATATTTCTGCACATATTTAATATCTGTGCATATATACCTTATGTATATATGAAGTCTGTTTTAGTCTGTGTTTTACTGGAGGATAAGCTCCATGCATGTGAGATTCTATTTGCTGACTGCTCTGTCTGTAGACCCTGGAGCCTGCTGTCCACATGATGGGCACACAGCATACAGTTATTGAATGAGCAGGCAAGTGAGAAGTGAGAGATGATTCCTTATGCCCCATCACGGTCATCTTGGGTTCTTTCACTATAAGAAACCTAAGTGAAAAACCTCTGTATTTGCTTCTAAGGATCTTTATGAAAGTCCCCTACTGTTCCATTTTACTTCTGTAAGATATCTTAACAAAAAGCAACTTAGAGGAGAGAGTGGGTTTATTTGGCCCACAATTCCAGACTGTAGTCTGTTTTAGGATTTCTATTACTGTGATAAAATATCATGACCAAAGCAATTTAGTGAGGAAAGGGCTTGTTTTAGCTTCCAGCTCCCAGGTCATGCTCCATCACTGAGGGATGCGAGGACAGGAACTCGAGGCAGAAGCCATGAAGGAGTGCTGCTTACTGGCTTGCTCCTCATAGCTTGCTCGGCCTGCTTATACACCCAGGAGGAGCAGACCAGGGGTAGCACTGCGCCCAATGGCCTGGCTCCCATATCAATCACTAATTAAGAAAATGTCCCACTGGATGGCCAACAGATCAGTTTTATGGAAGAGTGTTCTCAACTGTGGTTCCCTCTTCTCAGATTATTCACATTAACAAAAGAAGAACCAACCAGGACATGGGCCACCATCGCAGAGAATTTACATGGGCAGGGGGCTCAAAGCAGCTAGTCATGTCATCCCACAGTAAAGTGCAGAGGGAAATAAATGCAGTGATGCTCTCAGCCGGCTTCCTGCTGAGTTACACCATCAGGACTCCTTTCTTAGGGAACAGTGTTCCCCATTGGTGGACTGGGTCTACATAAACTAACAATCAAGGGGATCCCTCTCATAGGCCAGCCTGATCTACAAACTCTTCATGGAGACTCTCTTCCCAGGTGAGTGCAGGGTGGGTCGAGTTGAAAGTTTAAAACGTAGTGCACCTATTCAGAAATGCTGTTGAGAATCACTCCATACTGCTCCCGGGTTCTTATGTAGCTCCTCATGAAAATAAGGTGTCTTGTTTTGGAAACGGCAGCGGTAGTGAGCACAGGACTGCTGTTCCTGTGGCTTCTCCCTGGAAGCATCTGTCACACCTCACAAGTGTATCTTCTCGTTACAGGCGCATGCCAAGTCTCCTGGAGTATGTAAGTTATACCTGCAACTTCATGGGTATCCTGGCAGGCCCTCTCTGCTCTTACAAAGACTACATTACTTTCATTGAAGGCAGGCCATCTCACATATCACAGGCCAGTGAAAATGGAAAAGAAGAGCAGCAGCATGAAAGAGCAGATCCGTCTCCAAACGTAAGGGCCCGAGATTCACCTGGAGCGCTGTGCTTGTCTGTCTGGGTCTCTGAAACAGTCTAATGCCTTCACTTGTTGTAATTTCCCCCACTGACTTTTTCTTTTTTCCTTTTTCCTTGTGTGTGCGTGTGTGTGCAAGAGTGTTGTTCGAAATCTAAACATCTCTTAATAAAAAAAAAACCTTGGTACCAGGTATTGGGGTAAATGCTGAAAGATCAGAGAGACAAAGGAACAAGCCACAGCCACCACCTCTTACCTCACCAACACCTCAGCCTGGAAAAACTTATAGTTCCTGTCTCCTCACACCTTGTATACCTTTCTCCACCCAGCCATCACTTCCTGGGACTAAAGGCATGTGTGCTTCCTAAGCAAAGGCATGAGATCTCAATTGCTGGGATTAAAGGCATGTGACTCCCAAATATTGGGGTTAAATGTGTGTGCCACCACTGCCTGGCTCTGTTTTTCTCCTAGACTGAGTCAGTCTTATGTAGTTCAGGCTGGCTTTGAACTCACAGAGATCCAGATGGATCTCTGCCTCTTGAGTGCTAGGATTAAAGGTGTGTGCCACCACTGTCTGGCCTCTGTGTTTAATCTCATCTTCAGGCAGTTTATTAGGGTACACAATATATCACCACATGAGAGTGCATGTGGGTGTGTTCATGTGTGTCTCTCTGTGTGTGTGCATGTGGTGTGTTGTTAGAGACTGAACCCAGAGCCTTGCCAGGGCCTGTTTTGCTAATGTATTAAGGCAAATAATTCTACCACTGAATTGCATCCCTGTCCTCCATTACCATTTCTTGTTTTCATTTTTTAAAAAAACATTTATGTACCTGAGTGTGTACTGTGCTAGGTGGGTACCCACAGGGGTCAGAAGAAGGTGTAGGATGCCCTAGAGCTGAGGTTACAGGCAGTTGTGAGCTATCTGAGGTGGGTTCTGG
Source organism: Peromyscus leucopus (assembly GCF_004664715.2). Classification (NCBI taxonomy): domain Eukaryota; kingdom Metazoa; phylum Chordata; class Mammalia; order Rodentia; family Cricetidae; genus Peromyscus; species Peromyscus leucopus. The sequence continues at coordinate 56,270,069 of NC_051081.1, read as the reverse complement.
GTACTGTACTCCAGTCCTCTGGAGCAACAGAAGTAGTAATCACAGAGTACCCCTCCAGCCCTCTTGTTGTCGGGAAGCTACAATGATTTTACTCTAAAGCCTGGCCTTGAACTTGTGATTTTCTTGTCCCACCTTCCCCAATTACATGTCTGTACCACCTGCCAGCTTCCATCTATTTATTTATAAGTATCTTTCACCGGGCAGTGGTGGCGCATGGGTTTAATCCCAGCACTCGGGAGGCAGAGCCAGGAGGATCTCTCTGAGTTTGAGGCCAGCCTGGTCTACAGAGTGAGTTCCAGGACAGGCTCCCTAACCCTAACCCTAATCCTGTCTCAAAAAAACCAAGATATGTGTGTGTGTGTGTGTGTGTGTGTGTGTGTGTGTGTGTGTGTGTGTGTGTGCGTGTATACATATATTCATATATATATATGAATAAAATCTTTCAGGAAAAATAACTCTTTCTACTCTACTGAGTTGTGAAGTCTAGTAGAGGCAAAGTCACAATTAAAGAACAAATGTGAGTTACTTGGAAAACCGTGTAAGCGGCTGAAGAGATGGCTCAGTGGTTTAGAGCGCTTGTTGCTCTTGTGGAAGATCTGGCTTTGATGCCCAGCACCCACATGCTGGCTCACAATAATGCGTAACTCCAATTTCACGGGGTCTGAATCTCTGTTCTGACCTCTGTGAGCCCCAGGCACATACACATACAGTGCCCATGCAAACGTACAGGTAAACATTTGTACACATAAATAAATATAAACTTTTTTTAAAAGAAAGGAAACAAATTCCTTAGTGACAGTAATGCTGTCTTACCTGGTGGGTCTCACCTCATGGCCTTCTGTCTTCCTGATCCACCACTGGAAACACCGGAGGCTCGTTTCCTGGTTGCATTCTCTTCCTAATGATGCTAGTCAACATCATGTCCACGGGGCTGAGGAGATGGCTCAGTGGCTAATGCATATGTGAGAACCATAGTTTGGATCCCCAGGACCCATGTCACAGTAGGGTGTCACAACCTGCCTGTAATTCTGTCCCTGGAAGGCAGACACAGGGGATCCCCAGAGTTGGCTGTCTAGCAAGATGAGTCTTATCAGGGAGTTCTGGATTTGATTGAGAGACCCTGAATTGGTGATTGGTGTTAATGAGGTTGACAATATGCCTGTGTGGGACTGTGAGGATCTGAAACATCCAGGGCGAAGTGACTCCTGAGTTTTGATCACAAGCAGTAGGGTTTATTGCTGCTATATTCAGGATCTGAGTATGGCAGTGTGTAAGAAGTGCGAACAGAGTCTACCAGGTTTATGACCCTTGCCTACCCCTTCCAGGCAGCAGTTACGGAGAAGCTCCTAGTCTGCGGACTCTCTTTATTATTTCACTTGACCATCTCCAACATGCTGCCTGTGGAGTACAACATTGACGAGCATTTCCAAGCCACCGCATCATGGCCAGCCAAAGCCACCTATCTGTACATCTCTCTTTTGGCTGCCAGACCTAAGTACTATTTTGCATGGACCTTAGGTAAGTCGCATGTAGACTCGTCCCCGTGCTGAAGTGTGTCTTTTAGATCTCAGGCAATGTCCTAGGGCTTTTGGTTTTGTTTTTCTGTGACTATGCCTTATTGTACCTGCTGGCCTCAAACTACTGAGTGCAAGCAATCTCCCTGCTTCAGCCTTGCTAGTAGCTGAACCTACAAGCACCCCACTGCATCCAGCTCAAGAGTGCCCTCTTGAGGATATACAGTTAAAGACCAAGTAGAACAGTCAGTCATTTTGCATTAGAAACAAACCCCCAAAGTGCATGAGCAAGGCCTGTTTTATTATAAGATAAAAATCAATGGTAGTTGAGGTGATCGCAGGCACTTATCTCAGTGCCTGTTGTATGCGAGGCTGGGCAAGCTTGATTGAATACTGGCGTGCATGGCATAGTCCCTGTCTTCGGGGTCCCTGCAATTTCGCATGATGTGATTGCACTTAGCATTACGACCCAGATACGGTTTATTATGACTGAAATTTCACTAGTAAAGTGTGCCACACCACATCAGTTCACGAAAGGGTTCGTGGCACCCGCCAGGCGTTTGAGTGTTAGAGAAGAGCACTGTGCCTTTGCTAGTGAAGAGGCGTGGAAGTGCCTGAGCTGTGACCAGTGTAAGATGGGTCTTGGGAGGAGAATCTCTCAAGTCCTCCCCTGTACGGCTGCACAAGCCTCAGGAGGCTCCAGGCGATGATGTCATGAACTTTATCCTCGAGATGTTTAGCATTTTCATGTCGCTCCGTGAATCTTGAATGTAGCAACAGACGACATGTTCTAAACAGGTCATGACCCTGCCCATGTCTCAGAGGGTGGACCGACGTGGATTGGAGCCTGTTTTGTATGTCACAAGCCTCTTTATTCTTAAGACGGTGTCCTGTTTACTAAGTTGATGTGATACTCAGTGAACATTTGGATATCTACAAAGAGCACACCGTAAAAAGACTGAGTAGTAGTTGGTGCCTGGATTTGGCTGCTGCCTTTATTTTTTTATTATTATTATTTTTGCTACCTTCATTTTATTATAGTGAAATGTAATTGAGAACTAGAGTCCATATTTTCAGACTTTCATGCAGAAATGCATCAGTAAAAGTGACTGCTAAAGTCACTAACAGGCTACTGTTAATTTAATGATAATAAAAGATAATATTACCTTGTGAGAATTTGATTGTTTTGAGACAGGATCTCCTTGTGCATCCTGGGTTGCCCTCCATCTCCAGACCCTTCCTCAGTCTCTGGGATGCTAGCAATGAGAAGCTTGCACTATTATGCCTGGCCTTGTGTGGGTTTAAACTAATATTTCCTTAGTACTATTTTTATACTAGCCAAATTTAAACACTGATACTAAATAAGATTCCTTAAGATCCATGTATACCTGTCAAAATGCTGACTTTAACCCAAGGGAGGCTCTGCTATTCCAAACCAATTTCATATTTTTAATTTTTTTTTAATTGTTGTTGTTGATGTTGGTAAAATGGCTCACTGGGTAAAGGCACTAGTTACTTGCCTGATAACCTGTGTTCAATCCCAGGGACCCACATGTTGGAGGAGAGAAACAGCTCCTGGAAGCTGTCCTCTGACCTCTGACCTCCACACATGCTTTGTGGCATGTGAGTGCCCGCACACCTGCCCATATGCACATACAACACCCCCCACACACACCAGATAGATAGATAGATAGATAGATAGATAGATAGATAGATAGATAGATAGATAGATAAATGTAATAAATTAGGCTTGAACCATTGGATTAGTTAGGCCACTAGCTGCAGGAATATGGTCTTCTGTACCCATTTGGGTTGTTGGCAGCCTTGTGTGGGGGCAGTGGGACTCTTTTTATATTATTAGCAGATTTTAATCTTTAATCCTATTAAACCTGCACATTACTATATTGACAGGCTCACCATAAAGGCTCAGATGTTTTGGCCCTTCTTAAACCTGACAGAAGGGTAAATCTCTATTGCTCACCCCCTCCACAATTGTAATTTTTGCTTAATCAAATAAATAATAAGGAATAAACAATTTAAGGGTAGGATCCATGTCTGTGAAGGTGTATTGTTTTGCTGCATTTTGATGGGTTTCTGCTAGTTTAGTCAAGACACGGATGGTGTGAATTAGAGACACTCCCAGTTGGGTGGGAAGGACCCACCTGAGGCAGAAACTTCCTGTCTTGAGCAGGTTTGTAAGCAGAGATGCTGATGGAGCTTCGTGTGAAGGGGCTGCAAAGCAAGTTCCACAGACAGTGGACTCTGAGCCAAGAAGGAACGGGATGGAGGCATTAGCCCCCTTGTGTTTCTGTCTGTAATAAAGGCCAAAAGGAACGTGCTGAGCTCGGGGCAGAAGGTCCCAGCAGTGCCCTTCAGATGGCTGAGCATGCTCCACTGTATTCGAACGTTGTACCCCAGCATTTTTAATTCCTCCCGTCTCCTCAAAGCTTCATGTCTGGTGTTTTGTTAACCAACTAACTGTCCTTAATAGGGTCATTATTTTCACAGGGTGTGATGTTTCTAACCTTTCTTAAAAATTAGAATAAGTCAGGCTGGAGAGATGATTCAGTTGTTAGGAATACTGGCTGCTGAGTAGTGGTGGCACACACCTCTAATCCCAGGGGAGGCAGAGGCTGGTGGGTCTCTGTGAGTTCAAGGCCAGCCTGGTTTACATAGTGAGTTCCAGGACAGCCAGAGCAATAGAGAGAGCTTGTCTCAAAAACAAAAACAAAAAATAACAATAACAAATGACTTCTTGCTCTTCAAGAGGATCCGAGTTTGGTTGCTTATATCTACCTTTCACTCCAGCTCCATGGGATCCAGTATCCTCCCCTGGCCTCCATGGACACCTGCATACATGTAGCATGTACAAAGAGAGACATACACACAATACACATTTATTTAGAATAAGTCATGGATTATTGTTGTAGCTCACCAGGAAAGGGCTTGCATAGAAGGTCCAAGGCCCAGGGTTCGATCTCTCAAATACTACTAAATAAAAAGTCAACGTTTACTGTTTAAGAAAAAAACATTGTACATACCTTCTGGGAAAATAGAGTAGATTTGAGGGGCGGGAGCATGGCTCAGCAGTTAAGAGAATCTGTTGCTCCTGCAGAGGATCCAGGTTCAGTTCCCGGCACCCACTTGGTGGCTCACAAACATTTGTAACTCTTGTTTCAGGGGATCTAACACCCTCTTCTGGCCTCCAAGGGCACCAGCCATGTACATGGTACATATAGCATGCATGTAGGCAAAACACCCAGACACATAAAATAAAATCAGTCTTAAAGCAATACAAAACATATGTGTGTGTGAGTGTGTGTGTGTCACACACACACTCACACACACACACACACACATATTGTATCTACATTGTAATAACATTTCTAATACTTTACTTTGTCACAGCTGATGCCATTAACAATGCGGCGGGCTTCGGTTTCAGAGGCTACGACAGGAACGGAGTAGCTCGTTGGGACTTGATTTCCAATCTGAGAATTCAGCAAATAGAGGTTAGTAAATGGTTAAGACATTAGTTATGCGACAGTTTAATGCCACAGTTTGCTTTCCCAGGCTACGGTGTGCTCTCCCGACAGTGGTACTGACAGGTGTTGACCTTTTCATTTTATTTCTCTGTAATAGAATAAAGAATTTATTTGGGCTTACAGAAGGTTAGCGTCCGTGACGATGGAGTGGAGACACATCCTGAGAGTGAAGTAGGAATGGCGTTTGTCTTAAAATGGTTTCAGTCCGCCTCCAGTGACGTGCTTCCTCTAACGAGACCCCCTCCCAAAACTCCCACACAGCACCATCACCTGGGAATCGAATAGTCACGGGCATGAGTCTATGAGGGACATTTCTCACACATGGAGTGATGTTTATTTTTATACAAAGATTACTGGCTGGTCGAGGTGCCGTGAACAAGTGACTGTTGGACGTTTGGCATTCAACTGGATACCCACGCCACTGCCTTCAGCTTCATAGAAGAGGGGATGAAAAGAATGTCAAAGGAGGACCATGATGTAATACCCCAACTTTCCCCCATATTTACTCATGGTGGACCATTCCCCCCACACACACACTTCCTCCAAGGGGATTCAGTGAATGAGCCTGGTGACTTATGGGTCCTCAGGAAGCTAGAAAGTGCTGGAAAGTAGGTTCCGACCTGGAAGGTGCAGGCAGGCATAGGGTGTTTGTGAATCTGTAATCTGTCTTAGGGAAAAGTGACATGGGAGATGACCAGATGAGCCTGTGAGGGTGGGAGAGAGCGAGCATTTCACAGGGCGGCATTTGGAGATGCTGGAGGTGAGGCAAGAAAGCAGAAGCCATGCTGAGCACAACCTCAGAAGCTCCCAGCACCTGCAAGGCCACTCACAGCCCTGTCTGTCTCTAGTTCCCAGGGTCTGGCGCCCTCTTCTGGCTGCTAGAAGCACTACCGGCACGTGGTGCACAGACACCCACAGGCCAACTACTCATAAAATAAAAATAAATAAATAAAAACAGGGAAGGGGAAAGGAAAGGGTGGTTGCTGGAGTAAGGCGATGGACATGTTGGTATTTACAGCCTTTGACTGTTTGGCCCCACTCTGAGGAACTTTTACCCCCATAGAGAGAAAAACATAGCGTTCCATGTTTTTATACTCGTCCATAAAAAGGGCAGGATTTTCCCATACCTTGAGAACCAGGGATATGAGGCGTCACCTTCTTGGGGATAAGTGGAATGAAGAAAGAGAATCATTGGATCCCTGAAGGAGGACACAGTGGCCATTGCTAAATGTCTCAGATGTCAGTGAGATGGGGGCTCAGGAGCAGCCCCATCGGTTAGGAGTTCATTGCTAGTCTTCAGGGAGGGGGAGCACAAAAGGTACGTGACCCAGGCGCGGGGGTGGGGGGGGTGGGGGGGGCTGTAGCTGTGGAGGCCTGTGGCCAGAGGGGGGCCTGAGGAGACTTTGGTTGAATTTTCTCTTAGCACAGAAAGATGAAAGGGCTGGAGAGTTGGCTCAGTGGTTAAGAGCACTCGCCGCTCTGTAGAGGACCTGAGTTCAATTCCCAGCACCCATGTTAGCTCGCAACCACCTGTAACCTCAGGGATTTGAAACTCTCCTCGGGCCCCTGTACACACCTGCACACACATTTATATATATGAAGAGGCACACACATATACACGCATACACACACACAAACACAGAAAGATTAAAATTTCTGACTAGAAAGGAGCCTGAAGATAGAGAGTCTGGCACAGTGGAGAGAGGCCCCTGTGCACACGGGAGAAAGATATGAGGCAGAGGAGAGGTGGCCACACTCGCCCCAGAGAAAGGCACTCCTGAGATGGAGGGACGCGGGTGTGGAGTATGGTGAATTCTGTCTTGAAGACAGTCTAGTGTCTGTAGTAGGAGGCCGGGTCAACCTGCTCTGAGGGATTTGGGGAAACTCCTGAAGTACTTGGTTGACCTATAGGAAATTACTTCTTTTTGGTGTTCCCTCTCTCACACACAAAATGTTGCATTGTCATAAAAGTGTTTTCAAGATGGGGACAATTACCATAAGGTAGATTGAGGGCCTAGTTACAGCTGAGAACCATGGACATATGACAGGTCTGGACTGTCACGGTCATCATCCAGATGTTACCAGTGGGGATGATGGATAGCAGGCCAGTCAGAGAGTAGGGTTTTGATAGGTCACTGGGTAGGAAAGGAAACTGGACAAGGACATCCAGATCTGATGAGATAGACTGTGGAATCTAAAATGCTGGAAGGAGCTAGAGATGTAGCTGCTCACAATGATTGACTGTGCACCTACCGCATGTGGGGGCTCTTGGTTTGATCCCGTCACCATAACTGAATAAAGGAAGGGAGACAGTCACACAGGATGACAGCAGACGAGATGCAGCGCAGGGATAGACACACACACCCAGGGAATGCTAGATCTAATGAGATTAGCTTGACCACAGAGGCTTCCCACGCGAGTGGCCACAGTCTGAGAGGTTTATGACCCATTGCTCTCTGGAGGCAGTGTGGAGCTAGGGGGCGGAGAAACACTAGTGGGTGACTGACTGTGGACATCCTTCCCCTGGAAAGACACAGAATGGGGAGAGGAGGGTGTGGTGGCGGCACCATCCAGGGCACAGAGGCGAGAGATAACTGTGTGAGTGTTCTGGGCTCTGGGAGGACTTCTCTGTGTCCATGACCTGGGGGAGCATGGCGATGCCCTTCTCCCCTCTGATGTGCCTGGGGATACAGAAACTTTCATGGAAGATGTTACTGAATTAGAACGGTGTTAAGGAAGGAACCCGTGATTATTACCAAGTGATTTTTAGTTTTAATTTTTTAGTACACCAAATCATTATTATGTAGACTCAAAGCTTCATTATTTTGTTGGCCAAAGAAAAAGGTCCCTTTGTTTTTCAGATGTCAACAAGTTTTAAGATGTTTCTCGATAATTGGAATATCCAGACAGCTCTTTGGCTCAAAAGGTATGTTCCTCCACGAGTCACCCTTGCGCATGCTCTGGCATCAGGGACTTGGGGTTGAGCTTGCTGACTTGACGTTCTTCGTTGTCGGGGTGTTGAATGCCATTGTGGTCTTGGTTTTACCCAAGGTATGCCATTAGCATCCACCAGAGCAAGGCACTACCCATCACATCGAGTCATACACATTTCTATGTGGGTGTCACCTCGTCCTGGTTCAGGCTCTGCTGATGTCTGGGGTAGCCAGTGTTCTCTGTAGTTCTTGTGTCCTGGAGATTTGGTATTAAAAACAAACTCAACCAGATGGTGGTGGCGCACACCTTTAATCCCAGCACTCGGGAGGCAGAGCCAGGTGGATCTTGTGAGTCCAAAGCCAGCCTGGTCTACAGAGTAAGTTCCAGGACAGCTAAGGCTACACAGAGAAACCCTGTTTCGAGAAACCAAAAAAAAAAAAAAAAAAAAAAAAAGTTAAAAAAAACACATAACAAACCAACCAATCCCCAGGCTTGCCCTGGATTTCTAGGACTGACTCAACAGCTCTTTATATGTTGGACACAGGACACACATGTGTAGGACCAAAAGACCCAGTCCCCACTCCATAGTCAGAACTCACCGTATCCTTAAAATTACAGCTGGAGGCTGCAGAGTTGGCTCAGCAGTTAAGAGAACTTGCTGCTCATGCAGAGGATCCAAGTTCAACTCTCACCACCCACAAAGTGGTTCATAACAATCCCTAACACCAGTTCCAGAGGATCTGATGCCTTTTTCTAACCTTGACAGGCACCAGGCCTGCATGTAGTCGACATATACGCATGTGGGTAAGACATTCATACACACAAAATAAAGGAATCTGAAAAGTGACAACCACATCTTGCGGCTGTCCCCTGGAATGCACGTTCTGAGAGAAGAGACTAGCCAGAGCACTGAGAACTGGCAGTCAGATGTATCTCCGCATGTGAGCTTGAGTGCCCCAGGCAGAGTAGCACCCGAGATAAGGGGTTGGGAACGGAGTCACAGGAGCGCCGTGACAGTCGAATGCACCCCTTGAGACATACAACATACACTGTCGCATTGCGCCCCAGCCAGCCTTCTCAGTGGTTCTGTCTTAGAATCCTGTCCCCTGCTTTAAGAAAACTAACTGGTACATAGACTCCCAAATACCGGAAGTGATCATTTTAGTAATTATGTATACCGGTGAAGAGATAAGAACAAAGTTTATGCTCGTAAGTGTGACACTCAGTGACCGAGCTAGTCCCAGGAGAAATGCTGTTTGTTTTCCTGGCTTCCCTAACCCTGTAGGTCAGAGAAGGACCCTGTGGACTTTGGGAACTCAGATCTGCTCACTCCTCTTGGCTCTCCGTGGTTTCTAGGGTGTGTTATGAACGAGCGACCTTCAGTCCGACGACCCAGACATTCTTTCTCTCTGCTGTTTGGCACGGGGTCTACCCGGGATACTATCTGACGTTTCTGACAGGAGTGTTGATGACGTTAGCAGCGCGGGCTGTAAGTATCAACATTTTATTTTATAATCCAGTGAGTGAATCTCTGTTTCTTTGGCTGTGATCAACATCATCTGCCCAAGAGAACTTAGACATGTGACTGTGCTTGGAAACAAGTGTTCTCCTAGTACCAGCCACGACACTAACTACAGACCAGGAGAAGCCATGCACCTGGCATGTGGGAAGGGTTTGAAACATGTTATGTGTCTTGTGGCGTTTTCTGATTGAGAGAGAATAGAAAGATGATTACAGTGGGTAGATCTAAGCCAGGTGGTGGCGCACACCTTTAATCCCATCACTCAGCGGGCAGAGGCAGGTGGATCTCGGTGAGTTCGAGGGCAGCCTGGTCTACAGAGTGAGTTCCAGAACAGCCAAGGCTGTTAAACAGTGAAACAAACCCTGTGTTGAGAAACCAAAAACAAACAAGCAGCTACCCCCCACAAAACAACAAACAAACAAAAAGAATGGGTAGGTCTGTTCTTCACAAACATTTGTTTCCTGCAGGCTGTAGCCCTTGGGTCCTCTCTCAGTTGAGAGTGGAGTTTGACCACTCCCAGAGAAGGGGATGGGTGGTTTCCAGTGGGAGACACTGTGGCTGCGGTACCATCCTGTAGAGGATTTGCTGGGGGGAACCTGGAACAGTTTGGGGAAACAGTTGAGATAGCTTCCTACTATGGGAGAGGAAAGGAGGATAAATTGGTTTAAGTATTTGAAAGTCAACTAGAGGGAAGTCATGTGTCACGAAGTACGTTTTAACAAGCTTATTATAATGCCTTGTGGATAAAGGAGCTTCATCTAACAAGCTAGCAGATCCTCATTTCGATGTACCTGAGGGAATGGCAAGAAATAGTAACACAGGACTGTGCCTTCTGGTAGTCAGTGCCAACTAGAGCAGAGTGGGGAAAAGATTGTGTCTTAGGCATGGGCATGGCATTAGAAAAGCTCAAAAGCCAAGGTGAGCTTGGGAGACAGCAGGTCAGTGTAGTTAAAGCAGAGCGTTCCTGTCTGTGACCAGCGGATAGTTCCCAATAGGCGAATGGAAGGAAGGAGGCAGGCGCTGCTGAAGGGCCTGAGCATCAGCAGAGGCTGGTCCTGCTCTGTCCCTAGCATCAGGGAGTCAGGGGACGTGGGGCTTCTGTTTTGATTTCTTGGGGTACTTAGGGCCTCACAATATAGATGAGCACCCTAGCACCGAGCTACACCCCCAGCCAGCTATGATTTTGAAACTTGGGGTGGCATGGTGTAGTCATGCTGGAGGGAACGGGTTCTTTGGTAATAGACTGAATGGATTAGAGAGAGCCAGGCAAAAGGCCCTGAGTGCCAGGACTGGGTTCTAGGCACCGAGAATCGTAACCATTCACTACCTCAGTATTGATCCAAAGCTGGATTGCATTTTGGTTATTTTACCTTCTAGGCGTTCTCCTACTGGAATATTAATGCAGAGGGAAGATATTATATTGGAATGGATATTTTTACCAAATAAAAAATTAAAAACTTATGTGGAAAAAATCTCTGACTTGATTTACAAAGGAAAATTGAGACTTCGTCAATTAGCAGGCATAGACGCAGCAGAAATTGTCGTACCATTATCTAAGGAGGACATTGAAAAATTATGGACAGAAAGTGAACCTTGGCAAAGAGCTTGCAGTGGCATCTTTATAACCAAGGCCATGCTTCCCCTGTGGAAATGTTATGACACTCAAGACATAAAAGAAAGAAAGAAAAACAAAACAAAACAAAACACAAAATATGAGACATCTGGTAGAAATGGGAAATCTTGTTTAAGTTTGTACCATTCAAAACCAGCATATGATATTTTCAACTGGGCATGTGGCTGAGTATGTTTGTCCAGAATGCACAAGTCTCCAACCCCAAAACACACACACACACACACACACACACACACACACACACACACCTTTCTGAGAGGCCCTCCCAGCTCCCCTCAGTGGGTGGTGTGTGTGGCCTCTGTTTCCGGGTCTGCTGTCTGACCAGAACTGAGGTCAGAGATCCTTCTGGTCTTCCATACACTCTGAGGCGAAGCCAGAGTAGAGCTGCCTTGTTCCCAAGTGAAGGAGAAACCAGAGACCCGGTGAAGGCGTGTGCAGTCTCTAATTTACCCAGCACTACTTAAAGAGCTCTGTTGGTGTCCATGGCTAGCCTCTTGGGAAGCTTCATTTTAAACAACTTCACACCCACAGAAAAGCTACAGAGAACGCCCCCAGACCCTCTGCACAGTTCACCGTTTGCTGGCTCCCTTCCCCCACCAATACACACAGTACTGTTGTTGGGACCGGCGCGTCCTGGTGGTGGTGGCAGTGGCAGCGGTTCAAACCCAGGCAGCAGTGTGAGAGCATGTTACTCTACGTGCTTGAAAAAGTCGCCGTCACCAGTGGGTTTTGTATCTAGTGTTAAATCTAAAGACGGAACGAATGTTCTTGTGTCTTTGTTTCTTTCCAGGTGAGAAGTAACTTCAGACATTATTTCACTGAACCCCCTCCGCTGAAGCTGCTCTATGACGTTCTCACGTGGGCCGCGACACAGATAACCATCAGCTACACGGTTGTCCCCTTCGTGCTTCTGTCTATAAAACCGTCGTTCACGTTTTACAGGTGAGCGTCCCTCTTCAGCCGTCGGGAGGGGTGGCTGTGTTCCCAAAGGAAGTTCCGTGCTAATTGAATAAGAGAAATTGTCTTAGTTACACTTTCTGTTGTTGTTACAAAACACCATAACCAAAAGCAAGCTGGGGAGGAGAGGGTTTATTTGGGTTACATTTCCATGGCACTGTTTATCTTTGAAGGAACCTGGAGACAGGAGCTGATGCAGAGGCCATGGAGGGGAGCTGCTTACTGGCTTGTTTCCATGGCTTACTCAGCCTGCTTTTCTTAGAGAACCCAGGACCACCAGCCCAGGGATGACCCCACCCACCATGGGCTGGGCCTTCTCCTACTGATCAATAATTGAGAAAATGTCTTACAGCTAGATCTTGTGGAGGCATTCCCTCAACCAAATGGCTTCCTTCTTCTCTGAGGACTCTAGCTTGTGTCAAGTTGACACAAAACCAGCCAGCACAGACATAGGAAGATAATAATACGGCAGCCTCATTTCTGCCATTAAGTATATTATCAATTATTTCTTAGTCGTAAACCAAGCAATCCCAGGTTCCTTCATGGGGCAGCTTATCCCTCAGTGGCACCAGAAGAGGAACCCACTCCCAGCTCCAGAAGACTTAGCTGTCACCTGAGTGTCCAGAAACTGGCCAGAAGAGGAAAAGGGGGCATGCTTTATCAATTATTAATTAACTGGATTTTCCAGTCACAGTATTTTCACTTCCCGCCTCTACCTCCTCCCTCTTCTCCATGTGGCTGACAGCTGAGATCCTCTGTATTTCAGAAGTCGCTGTCTGGAAGTCCATGCTTTTCCTTAATCTTCTTCCATCTCCTCTCCCTGCTCCACCAGGCACAAGAGTTTGTGGTCAAAGAATTAGACTCAGACTTTAGGATCTAGCTTGATAGTCACATAGGAAAGACAAATATTGGTCCATTTTAACAAAGTTGATTCCCTTTAAAATGTGTTGGGCTGATGGTTGGGTTGTCTGTCCCATATTTTTTTTCTTCAGTCACTTTGAACTTTCAACTTTGGAAGCAGTTAAGGTCCCATCAGACTCAGAGTTGATTTAGGGACTGATTTTCTGGTGATTTCTAAGATATGACCTCTATTTACGGAAGTCACCATCACACAGTGGTTGTTACTTATTGCTCACGTTGTTTTGGTCTTTTAATCGAGTGATAGTGGGTTTGGGGTAGGCCAAGCAGTGACTGGACTCGACCCTTGGCTGTCCAGTGTTCTCTGGTAAGCCCACATGTAATTTTGTGGCTACGTTCAGACTGATGCCTCTGTTAATAAACACCTTTCTGTTTTGTCCTGTGTAGCCTCATGACCCTGACAGAACACCGGAATGTATCTAGGTCTATACTCCCGAGCTGGGGGCGATGCTGCAATTAGCCACACCCCCGGCATCAGGGCCCTGTGGGTTGGCAAAGGTGTGACTGGTAAACCGTCTCCCTTTCCTTTCAGCTCCTGGTATTACAGCCTTCACATCTGCAGCATCTTAGTGCTGCTCCTGCTGCCTGTGAAGAAGTCTCAAAGAGGAAGGAGCACACAGGAAAACGTTCAGCTCTCATGGGCCAAAAAGTTTGACGAAAGAGAAAATTCTCTGGGACAGAACAGCTTTTCCATGGCAAACAATGTTTGCAATCAGAACCAAGACACTGCCTCTAGACACTCGTCACTGACGCAGTGACTGGGAGAGCGCGTGATGGCGGTTTCCCGTCTGTGAACAGAAAAACCAGTCTTGACGCCTTTCCAGTGACTAACTGGGTGGAAATGGGACAGTCTCAGTTAGGGGATTTCCTGTACACCAGATTGGAAATGGAATGAAATAACCCTCCCCATGCCATGTTCCTGTGGGTCACGCCTTATACTAAATCTTTCCATATTTCAATAGGGCACTCTGACCTCAGCATATGCCCTCAAGGTCATATGTGTGCCCTGTTGCTGAATGTACATTGCGTATCCCAAGGCACTGAAGAGGTGGAAAAATGATCATGTTAATCTGGATGATTGACAGGTTAACTTTTTCCAAATGAATGTCTTGCCTTAAACCTCCTGTTTCCTAAAATGTTGTTCCTGGATGGTATTTTCCACTGAGGAGACGATTTCAATATCTGATGTGGTGTGCGGCAGAGTAGGATCGAGGAGGAATTTTAAACTGGATATTTAAGATTGTGGGTACTTGAAAAATGCAATAAACATCTCAGTATTTGAAGGGTTTTCTTAAGGTAGCTCAGAGGACTGCACACACGTAGAAGAGTCAACAGTCAGGGCTGTTAAATTACAGGTAGCTTGTTTTGCTGGGAGCTTAATTACCTGGTGTCAGTTAGGAGGCCCTTTCAGGAGGACTTTCTTAAACATAATTAAAGGTTGGCAATGTGATATTTTAGGCTTATTTTCTTAAGAAAAAAAAAAAAAAAACACTAAGAGGGCAGATGAGGTGAGCAGGGCCAGAATGCAGAAAGCACGGTGTGGTCCGGAGCCAGAGGCAGAGGGCTTCCCCCTTCCGTGTCCAAGATCAGTGTGATTGTGTGGGACACGGAAGTTCAATACGTTGATAATACTGTGGACTTTCTGAAGACATTTCTCGAGCATAAATTACATAGAATTAGAGGAGATTATAAGAGTAACAGTAGTAGGTTATTTGAAGATTTTGAAGGAATTCTCTAGGAATTAAGGGTATTGTCTGGTTCATTGGTTTCTTGTCCCTGTCATGTCTGTCGCTATTTGGGGAAAGTTTTAGGGAAAAGAAAACTTAGTTGCTGAGTCTAAGTGACACTTTTTTAAATTAATAAATTAGTTTCTACATTCTTTAACTTCACGCATTAAAATTCTTCCGTTAAACTCTTGTGAAAATGGGTGGTAGAGTCTATCAAAACAAATACGTGTTTTCCTCTTAGGGGCCACTCTTGCCTTGAGTGACTGGGTGTGTCCCTGATCCAGCAGCAGCGTGCTGTGGGTACCGCAGCTGTAAGCATGTAGGCAAGGGGTGGATTTGAGGCTATGGAACTGAGCCATGGACTGTAGCTTCTGCCTTGTGAGAGAGAAAGGCTGGGCTTTTGAGCCTCTCTGTTATTTGACCAATCTTTTTATGAAATTTGTTTTGGTTTTGCCTTACATTTTCAAATGAAATGCAAATTGACAGTCTACGATGAGGTTTTTGGTTTTTTTTTTTTTTTTTTTTTGGTCACTAATACACTTGGGAGTGAAGTTAAGGAGGAACACGGCAGTGGTGGGGTAGTTTAAGATTTTAGTGGAAGGAAAAGGTGCAGCGGCCAGTGTGGCGTTCTAGGACTTTAGAGGTATATGTGGCACCTTCGCCTTTCTGAAGGCAGGTTGTTTGCCTCTGACGAGGAGAGTCCTCCCCCTGCCTCTCCCAGGGAAAGGGCTGGTAAATACTTTTTCGTAGTTTTCCGAGGTGGATGTAGAATTCGAGAAGAAAGAAAAGAGTGTTTATGGAGGGTACCTGCCCCAAATGTCTCTGTGATTTCGTGAATACCGTGGAGAATCCAGTCACTATTAAAGACAACCCTCGGCATTTCATAAGGGAAGGCTGGAGAGCTGGTAGAAACTGCTGAGGACTTGCTGGGTCTACCCAGAACTTACACACAACCCCCACCTATTTCTGTTTCCCAAACACATTTTATTTCTAGGCCTGTACACTCTAGTGGCTGTTCCTTGTTTCCTCTCAAAGAATTTATAATCACAGTGCTATCATCCAAAAAGCAAGACAATAATCATTGTTCCAATTCCTGGAAGAGGATGCACGGAACATCCAATCTGATCAATTTCTTTTTTTCATTCTTCTACAGCTACTAGTTATATTTATGAGATCATTTTTTTAAAAAAAAATTTAGATGGCTATCTTCTACTTTGGAGAAATAATCATGATTATGCAATCTAAAAGAAAATAAATCAAATTCTCAATTTTTCTCAAAAAAATCATGTTCTAGAAAATGAACGTCTGGTTGGGATGTTGTAAAGATTATTTTGCCTCTTATTTAGAAGGATTTAGAGTAATGCTTGTGCTACTGTTGAGTGTGAAGGAGGTCATTATAACATGTGCTTGCTGTGTTTAACCGGCAGAACAGGTTTCAGTGTGTGTTTATATGATCTTTCCACCCCTCCAGTGTCATGAAGTCACTCCAGAGAGGGTCTGTCTACATCATATTTATACTTCTGTTTGATTATATGCTACTCAGGGAAAATAGAACAAAAATATTCTTCCCTCGGTTTCATTTTCTTGAAACAATAATTGTTAATTGGATGTGTCTCAGCTCACTGTTTTTAAAACAACACATTTTAATCAGAACTCAGAGTGACTAGGGAAGCTTGCTTAGCTTCTGGAGTACCTAAAGTTGGGGAGAAGGCTCTCTGGGCTTCAGGGGTGCCCGATCACTGTGTCTTAGCATGCTGGTCCCTACCATGGATGACATCCATATGGGCATTTCCACACATGCCACTTTTGAAGTTGCCATCTAGAAAGTGATGACAGCTTCCTGGAAGTACTAATTGGCCTGGCTGGTCCGTCTGGCTCTTGCCTAGGGAGGCCCGCCTCTCACCCCCCATCCTGTAGGGTGAAAGGCAAAGGGAGGGGTAGGTTCACAAAGGGAGCTGGTCACTGTTGGCTACTTTTTATTACTGGAGCTTAAGGTGCTGACTTAAAAAAAATGGTTGTCTAGCAACAGGAAGAATGCCTTTTAATCCATTAGCTCGGAATGGGTAGCGACATGCCATTTCCCCTCTGCTTCCTCTGGTTTCTGTTTCTGCTGGGTAAAATTGGAGAGGATTTTGCCATTAAATACTCCCCATAGATTGCTGATTTTGATTACCAGCGTATATCTCCTCAGCAATTATTTCATTCAGAGAATCAACTTATTCTGTATTTTAAATGACAGGAAGCAATTTTAAATTGCCATCAAGATAACCATAAAGGTTTTACTTTTGAAGACTAGATTAAACATTTAGGACAAATGCTTTTCCGGTTTAAAACCCGTGTGTCCTTAGTGTTCAACTTGTATATTCATGAGCACATCTGGACAGTCGTACTGATCAGATGTTCATAAGTATCACTCATTGATTCTAAGAGTTCTAAATGATACCTGACACAGACATTCTTGAGAGGAGAGGCTCATTTATAGTATTTGCTGCTGCTGTGGCCACTGAGGATGGGCTCAAATGCATAAACCAGTGTTTGGAGGGGTTTCACATGCATAGTTTTAAACCAGTGTTTGGAGGGGTTTCATTTAGGCATTAATAGTCTACCCTGGCTGAAATTTTAACACACCCAGTTTACCCTAGGTGCAGAATTCCAGCTTACACTGTGACTGTAGCCCTACCTGCCCCGAGGACCATAGATACCTGTTACACTCCACTAGTCGAGTCTGAGGAATGGCTGATCATTTATACACTTGCCTCTGATGCTTAATCTCTGGCTTCCCACTGCCCTTGGAAAGGTGAGTTTGTCTCAGAGAGACCTCTGAATGCAGAAGGAAGGGATTTGCCTGGAAAAACAAATCCACTCTGAATTTTGAGTCTGATGGATCAGAACATGGCAGTTCTCTACAGTGATTTTTCTGTAACACCGGGTAGTCAAGTCTATTTATAGTGACTCTCCTGGAAGAAAATTTCAAACGACATTTTCCACGTTGATATTTTGTAGGATTGCTCTTCTAATCCATGACTTAAGCTGCTTTCTGAGGCTCTTGTTGTACAGAGTGCAGCCAATGACATTTTAATTAGTAGGCTGCTTAATACTGTTTTGTATGTTTTCAGATAATAATTTATTTTAATAGGTTTTTAACACAATGCAAACTCCAGTGAAGAGCTGACAAGAAGCTCCATAGGTCATTGATCGGGGAAACTTTGTCCAACAGACCCTAACGACACATTTATACGCCAGCTAATCTGTCTTGCCTTTAAAACTGGTGGCAACTACTCTTAATGCCATTTTTATAAAGCAGGCGACAGCCTGTCTGTCCTACCACGCTTCAAAGACCTATGTGCGACCACTGTCCGAAACTGATCCAGTGAGGCCTAGCCAGACCCAGCTGTGTTTCCTTCTGTTTTGCTGCTGTGACTGGCAACAGCAAATAATGTAAAGCCAAAAGTTACAGAGTAAGGGAAGTGAGATGACTGAGAATTTCTCGGGCGCACGCCCAGCGTGGAAGTGACCGGTTGCTGGCGATTGCAATCTCTAAGCCGCTGCTGCTCCCCGGGCAGGTCTGTTTGGGGTTAACCTCTCTGAGAGACTGGTTTGTTAACGGTCTTCTCAGTCCTCTCTTTGGGGGGGGAGGACACGTGCAGAGTGACTGACAGACTTTTAAAAGTGTGTCTCTTTCCCCATTTTCAACGTCTTTGGTTCTGTATCCGCCCACCTGTCAGTGAAGCCCATTCGCTGCTGACTTGGTCGCACGCACCAAGGCTCCTGTGTTGACTGCAAACACAGTCTCTTCCGTCTTCTGTCACTTTTATGTACGTGACGGCACCTCCACACCAGAAGGAGCGTCACATGAGGTAACAGGAATGAAAGGGACACGGATTCCTGTGACGTGGAAGTCCCATCGTGTCAGGGTGAAGGTGCCTGGCTTCAAATCTGCCTTCCCTTCCGGCCGACCCGAGAGGAGCCTCAGCTCCCACAGCCAGTGCTCACACTATTTCCCCTTGTTGTCCCAGGTGGGGAAGAATATCGTGTGGTGGTCTGTGCTTTTACTTTGTTTTTATTATTCTGAAATATTTTTTTAAAGAGGCGTTATTTTTCATCCGATCCACAAACCAGTCCCCATTGCACGGTGAATCGAAGCCACCACTGTGTGGGCTGACCTGCGCCGGGATGACTCATGGCCATTCTCATTAGTCTGTCCTCAGAGCTGCACAGTGGTTTATTGCTGACTTTTAAAGGTGTTTTTAACTTACATGTCTTTTTTTTCCCCTCTTACCTGTGTGTCTTTAAAACCGATTAAACAGTAGTTTAAAAGAACCTGTGTATATGTTTGCTTATTTCAGAGGTAAAATCCGATCCGTGGGTAGATGAACCCAGTGCCCAATCCCGTGAGCAAATGCTTTGGGTCATTGATTCTTCAATTGTTTAATTGTTACTTCAGTTTAGTTTTTATTGTCATGTGTAGGGAGGCATATGGGCCATGGTGCTTGTCTGGCCAACAGATAGTATAGTCTGTTTTCTCTTCCTTTATGTGGGTTGTGGCTATTGATCTTGGGTCTTAAGGCTTTCCCTCTGAGCCATCTCTCTGGCCCTCAAGTGTTAAAAACACTGCTGTCTGTACTTTGGACGGTAACTGAAACCACTCTTAAGTTGGTGGGTAGATCTGAAACCGACAAGAGACTACTCATCACAGAAGCATCTGTTCCCCTATTTGAGAGGAAGAGCTGACTCCAGGGCACTGGCTGCCTCCCCCCCACCCCCCACCCCCATGTCCTGACTCCATTTTTGCTTTAGAGACTCTGCTGAGTTCTCACTGGATATGCAGTTTCTCTGTCACAGTGATCTGTGGGACCTTCAGTGTGTTCTTGAAGTCTTTTCTTGATCCCACTGCGAAGAACTGTGGGGGAAATATATGAACGTTTATTAAAAAGATCATTTTATGTGTGTGGTGTTTTACCGGCATGTGTGTCTGCACCCCATGCTTGCCTGGTGCCACAGGAGCTAGAAGGTGGCACTGGATTCCATGCACCTAGGGTTACAGACGGTAGTGAGCTGCCGTATGGGTGCTGGGGATTGGACCCAGGTCTTCTTGAAGAGTGACCTTTGCTCTTAATTGCTGAGCCATCTCTCTAGTCCTGTTACATTAACTTTGATTGTTAATTTGAGATGCTGGGTTGACCAATCATTATTCCTCCTCTGTGGAACACCTGAGAATAGCAGTGTGCCGTCACCCATCACCCCATTTAGTTACCTACCAGAGTGTGTATGGAAGTGCCTTGGAAGGCCATGCTTCAGTTAGGCAAAGAATAAAAGTGGTTTGTATACAGAGTTGCTGTCCAAGAGCTGGGCCAAGGAGACCAGATCGCTTCGCTTGTCTTGGATGAGCAATGGTGTATAGCATCCTGAGTGCAGCCTTAGAGCCCTACCCCCACCTCTGCACCCCCACCTCTGCACAGAGTGCCTGTGCAGCGGGGGAAGGAGGCAGAGCTGGGGGAGTGTGGGTACTTCCAGAAGGGCCTCCTCGGCACCTCTTTGCTGGACTGAGATGCTGGGATAAGTGCCCAGCGGGAGGAAGAAAGAAAAGCTAGGTCAAGGATTCTGTAGTGTGTTAGCCGCGGTAGACTAGGAACAGCGGGAGCTGAGAAGATTTATGCTGCCAGCAAGGTGCTGACCTACTTAACAGTAACTTTTCCCCCAGTTAGAATCAGGAGCAGCGGGGCAATTGTTCAGCCGTCCGCTGTTCTAAAGAAGCTCAAGCCTGTGGGTATAGAATAAACCTGCACGACAGCTGTTCAGTTTGAACAGATGTTCCTGCTTTTACCACAGGACAGTCCTGTTTTTCTCCAGGGCTAGGGATGGGCTGCAGGGCCTTGTCCATGCTAGGCCAGTGTCCTACCACGGCTCTGCACGCCAGCCTCGCTTTCCAGAAAAAGAGTATTGCTCACAAGGCCTGCCTACCCTGTGATGACTAATCTTTGTCAGCCTGACACGATTTGAAACCACCTAAGAGAGGCATACCTCTGGCCATGTCTTGAGGAACACCCACTCTGATG
This sequence comes from Peromyscus leucopus, assembly GCF_004664715.2. Taxonomy (NCBI): domain Eukaryota; kingdom Metazoa; phylum Chordata; class Mammalia; order Rodentia; family Cricetidae; genus Peromyscus; species Peromyscus leucopus. The sequence goes on along the minus strand of NC_051081.1, from coordinate 56,249,263 downwards.
TGGGCAGCACCATGTCATGGGCTGGGATCCTGGAATTGCCTCCCTGCTGGGACACACCGTGCCCTCAAAATAAAGCCATAATAAGCCTTCCTCAAATTGCTTTTGGTGGGGTATATTTGTCACAGAAACAAAAAAACAACAGACTGCCTGTCTAGTCTCTCCCTCCTCAGAACCTAAGAGTGTCCCTGGGAGTCCCCCGTATGCTTGTTTACTCCTCCAGCCGTCCTAGGTGTAGTGAGCCCAAACTATAGGTTGTGCTAGTTTGGTCAGCTTGTGGGTGGAGCCAGATATCAGCTTCGGGTCTTAAAGTCATTAACTACTGCATTTTTTTCTTTACTGGTGAAATCTTTTACCCTGTGTCTCTCTTATTGTGTAGGGATGCTTTGTTTTATGCTTGAGTCTGTCACAACCTCGAGAGCAAGACATGGCATCGTAGGCCAGCAGGGAGCAGGTCTGGAAGGCTCAGCAAGACAAAGGCAGACATGCTGTACATACTCCAGGGACGTTATCCCTGGTTGCTGTCTCTTTTCTTCAAAGTGTGTGTGTGTAGTGCACACATGTGCATCCCAGAAAAGAATGCTGAGTGTTGTCCTCCACCACTTTCTTTTGTTCCTTTGAGACGAGATCTCTCCCTGAATCCTGGGTTCCTGCCTTCTTGGCTAGGTTGGAAGCCAGCAAGCTTCAGTGATCTTCCCGTTCCACCTCCCACCCCATTGCCCCGCCCCTACTCCACCCCACCCCCTGCCCGGAGATGAGGTCCTAGGCCATAGCAGGACACCTGTCTTCTTCTGTGGGTGCTTGTTATATGATATGGGTGTTGGGATCCGTTATGAGGCGCTCTTATGTGCTGAGTAATTTCTCCAGCTCTGTCCATCCACCATTTTTACATCATGAACACAGGAGCATATAAGCAAAGTTTACAATTGGAACTTAGTTGCTGGCTATCTATTGGGCAAGTGAGCTGTGCTGGCACCCTGGAGGCTGTGGGAAGTTGAGCTCTGTAATGCCTGAGTCATTACCTCCAAGAGGATGTTAATTCACATGGCCTAGGAGTCAAGTTTCTCTCCTGGGGGGGTTGGGAGGGAACAAGATGGCTAGCAAGCAATAGAAACCTGTCTTGTGACCCCTGCCCCCCAGGGTTTACATTGGTCAGCACAGTGCCTCCGATCTTTTTACCTGAGCCCCTCCTACAAGGCTTATTTTGGGTCTTTTTGTTGAGGAACCCATCGGTTTCCAGTCTCACTTGATGGCTTCTTTTAAGCATGTTCATACATGGATATTCTTTCTAGGTTTCTGCAGCTGCCTCTTGCTTCTCTCCAGGCATCTCTGGATAGTTGTTCTCACTTCTGCTCCTCTTCCCTATACCTCTCTTATAGTCTGGGCTACACCATCCTTCCCTCCCTGCAACACACACACACACACACACACACACACACACACACACACACACACCACACACACACACACACACCTTTCCCTGTCTTGCTTAGCCTATCTTCTTCTCCATTACCCAGTGGGTATACACCTGCTCAATGTCGCTACCTGGAACAACAGCACCTCTAACTCAGTGCATCTAAAAGTAGACCCCAGTCCATGCCATCGCTCTGGAAGCTTGCACATTCTCACCACACCCAGTTTATATGGTCCCAGGATCCAACCCAGGGTTCCTATCTTTTGGGCCGCAAGAATATATTATAGAGATTCAGCTGTGTATTAAAGCTATACTTTGGCCAAAAGTCTGTCAAAAGGCAAGCCATTTATTATGACTATTTGGTGCTATTCAGCCTTTAATATCTCAGCTGCTTTCTACTATGAAATTCTTAGGTGCCCAAATATTTCCAGACCCCGCTGAACTTCTAGGTTTCTAACTCCTCCACCTCCCATGGCTCTCCAGAGCAACTGACTGAGAACAAAAGAGGTTTTTACATATCAAGGCAGAAGGTAGGGTGGAGGAACATTCCTGAGGAGGCAGAAAACTGCATGGCCAGAGAGAGAAGACAGAGGTTTTTTTGTAGAGAAGACAGAATGACATGGTGAGAAAAAAGAGAGGAAGACAGAGGTCCCGTAGAGGGTAAGCAGATCTCAGGTAGAGTTTTCTGAGAGCCAAGAGTAGAGAGTAGAGATGGAGAACAAGGAAACAGGACAAAGATGAGGCTGGAAGCATAAGAGCTTAGTCATTAGCAGGACTATGAGAGGGAACCAGACGGAACTGAAGCTATGGAGACAGGATTTCATCCCAGAGAAATAAAGTAGACAGACAAAGAGCTTGGTATGTCTAGATTTATTCTTGTCCTAAATGTCTGATGGAGCTGTAGCTGTATTGATAGAATTTTGTCTTAGAGGAGTAAAGTTAACAGACATAAGAGCATAGTATATGTAGATTTTTTTCCCTCAGATATCCTACACCCAATGTAGCAAAATCCCCCAGACCCCTGGGTATTCCATATTCCTGCCTGCTAGGCAACCACCCTACCAACTGAGCTCCATCCCCCGCCCCTGGAAGATGTCCTTTAAAGCCACAAAACAGGTTTGGATTTTCTTGCTTTAGAAATGAGACCATTCTCCGAAATAGGATCTTAATGTCTTGAGCTCCTGTAGCAAAGTGCCCAGGTGACCCCTGTGTGCCTCCATGGGTGCCTCTTGCCTCTCAGCACACACAGGCTCACCTTGTACTTCCTCACCCAGGGAGGGCCATGCATCCCTCTCCTCCCCTTTTGTTCAGCTCCCTTATACCAAATTCCCTCTCCGTCCTCTGCCCGCTGGACGGCTGTGTCATCAGGATACCGTTCGCCCTCTGAGGAATGTGCTTGGGGGCCAAGCTCAGTTCTCCTGTGTGTGTATACTGACTCCGTGCTATAATTACTAAGATACATATTTGTAATGTGAACAACGAAAGGGACATTACCAACAAAGGAGGGGGTCAAGGGGTAAAGACAGAGTCATCTGAATTGATGGAAATGATGTGATACTTAAATCGGACTGACACCAGGAGCCCTGACCCTCCCACTGCCAAGGGCTTCCATTACTCCTGACTAGCCATGGTTGCTGTCTGGCTATAATTCCCAAAATTTCTATAACTCATGGCAAATTTAGTCCAAATTGCTTCTCGGAGGTCATATTTAAACATGGGGACCACTTGAAACAATTAAATTTCTGGGCTTGGCATAAGGAGAAGCACGTAGAAAAGTGATCATTCTGTGCCTGCTAAATTGACAGAACATTCACTTATTGATGCAAAGAGATTCTGCAGTCATACAAACAACAAAGCTGGATGGATTTTAGGAACCCTTCAGCATGCTGAAACAGACTAGGGCTGAACATGTCTGGAGACAAGATGACCTGCTTTCTACCCAGACCCTCCTATTAGGGGTATTCTGTCAGTTGTCTCTCCCCTTTTAATTTATGCTGACCTTGACATGGGGAATAAAATGCACTCAAGTAAATAAAAGAAACAAAATGTGCCTAACCCCCACCAGTGGTAACCTACATTACTATCTTGTTCCATTCCTTTCCAGTTTTTGTTATTGATAAAGATGAATTTTACAAAACAATTCTGAAACTTCATTTTAAACTGAGCATATTTTATGCCTCTTTTTATTCATGTTTACTTAGAGCAGTGGTTCTCAACCTTCCTAACGCTGCGACCCTCATGTTGTGGTGATCTCCAACCATAAAGTTATTTTCATTGCTACTTCATATCTGCAATTTTGCTACTGTGATGAACCATAATGTAAATATCTGTGACCCCTGTGAAAGGGCTATTTAACACCCCCCCCCCCCCCCCCCCCATCCCCCACCCCCCCACCCTCGCACCCCCTGGCAATGGGTCCCAACCCACAGGTTGAGAACCAACAATAAGGAGAAAAGAAACAGTGGATGGAGTGATATCAGACTAAATCAACCACATGCTCACTGGACTCCATTTTAACTCGTGGAAACAGGAAGTTTCTGGAAACAGAAACCTGGAAAGCAGGAGGGGATGAGGAGTTTGCTCTTATCCTTGCTCCTTGTATTGCTGGGCATAATTTCCTGAAAGTGATTTTCTTTGGCAGGTCATGAGGACGCTGACAGATAGCATGAATTAAAGCTTTTATTTGCTCTTATGCAGAATAATAAAGGAGGTCATGGAAAAATTCAGGGCGCATCCAATACAGTGAAGCTGCTGGGTGACTGTCACCTGACTTTCTGAGTCAGTGTAGGGGCGCCAAGAGAGAGGGCAGTGCCTACAGGCTCCTGACATTGGGCTCCATTAAGAGTTTGGCTTGGTGAGCCTTAGTGTGCTTAGTGCTTACTCTTAGGTGAGACCTAACTCCTTTGTTATGCTGCTTTGGCTGTGACATGGATGTTTTATATGGAACCACACATTCACTCCAGTCGTTTGCCAGATTGTAGAACACAGTGTGTGAACATGATGATCATTGCCATCTTCATCAGAGCAGCTGTGACCCAAAAGGGAGCCTGGAGGTCAGGCCCATTGTTAGAACGGAGTCCCTTATCAGACCCTCTCCTGAGATCCGCCAGGTGAATGTTGCTCTGCCCCAGGAGCTTGTGGAGGTGGTGGAATGTCCAGAATGTGGAAGAGTAACTGAAGCAGGGACTCTATCTGCAGCTGTGGGGAAGTCATCATCCATGCTGGGGTGAGACTCTTCAGTGATATGACTGCTCTGGGGTCTCACACATCCTCCTGTAAGTAGGAATTATTGGAAGGGGGTGGGGTGGAAGGCAGGAGGTGGGGCCTAGTTGGAGGAAGTGTGTAGCATGGATTTTAATCGGTCTTAATAAAAACCCGGAGTCAGATATCAGGGTGAAAGCTGAAAGATCAGAGAAGCAGAGCAGCCAGCCACTAGTTCTCACCTCTACAAAGTCCTTGGCCAAAAGGGATGTGAGCTCCTATCTCTTCTTGCCTTATATTCCTCTCTCTGCCCAGCCATATCACCTCCCGTCTCCACCTCCCTAGTTCTGGCATTAAAAGCATGAGAACCCGAGTGCTAGGATCAAAGATGTGTGCCACCACTGCCTGGCTCTCTTTCTCTTTTAGACTGGACCAATTTTGTGTAGCCCAGGGTGGCCTTGAACTCACAGAGATCAGTTTGCCTCTGCCTCTGCCTCCTGAGTGCTGGGATTAAAGGTGTGTGCCACCACTGCCCGGCCTCTGTGGTTAACTAGTGACTTAGGTCTGCACTCTCATCTTCAGCCGAGCTTCATTTGTTAGATCACAAACAAAATACCACCACAGAAATGGATCTCCAAGGGTATATCTCTAGGGGCTATATCTTACCCTGGTCTCTTCCTGTATTCCATTCTCTCTGCTTGTCTGCTTAGAAGTATACAACACCATATGTTTACAGTATCATGAAGTTCTGCCTAAACTATGAGGCCAAGCCCCTCAAATCTGCGAGTCAAAACAAATCCTCCCTGTCTTAAGGTTTGTGTCAGATGTCTTATCATAGTGGCACAAAAGTAACTTCATCAGCGACCGTCCATCACTCATCAAGGCAAACATCCCCAGAGCACCCCACTACTTTCCTACTGCCACGACAAAATACCCAACCAAGGCGACTTAGAAGGAAGGAGGGGTTTATTTCCGCTCACAGTCCAAGGGAAGCAGGGCTTGAAGCAGCTGGCCATGTCCATCAGCAGCCGGGAAGCAGGAAGTGAGGAGTGCCGATGTTCAGGTCACTTGATGGGACTCCAGCCTGTGACTGAGCTACCCAAGTCTAGGATGGGGCTTCCGAAGCTCAATGAACCCAAGCTAGAAACTTTCTCATAGACATCCTCAGAGATTTGTCTCTTGGGTGACTCTAGGTCCTGTGGTAGTTCATGTTAACTATCACAGCCTCCAATACCACTCTTCTCTTCAACACTGTTCAGAGCATCAATTAAGTTTATGCTTCTCTCTCTCTCTCTCTCTCTCTCTCTCTCTCTCTCTCTCTCTCTCTCTCTCTCTCTTTTGAGCTGAGGCTCGAACCCAGGGCCTTGAGCTTGCTAGGCAAGCACTCTACCACTGAGCTAAATCCCCAACCCAAGTTTATGCTTCTCATCTCTGATTAAGGAGCCAGAGACTTACAACTGGTAATGGAAGGGAAGCTGACCCTTTAGATTTTTACGTATTTTTCGAATTCTTTGTAACAAACGCATATTCTTTTTATTTGCTTTAAAAATATTATATATATGTATATATATTTATTTAATTTTGGTTTTTTGAGACAGGGTTTCTCTGTGTAGTTTTGGTGCCTGTCCTGGATCTTGCTCTGTAGACCAGGCTGGCCATGAACTCACAGAGATCCCCCTGGCTTTGCCTCCTGAGTGCTGGGATCAAAGGTATGCACCACTGCCACCTGGCTTTATATATTTTTTTAACTCTACTGGGGTGGGGGGAGTGGGTGTGGGTACCAGGAAAGGAAGGAAGTCACATCTGCCCCCATCTGGAATTTATAGGCAGCTGTCAGCCCACCAATGTGGGTGCTGGGAACCAAACTCAGGTTCTTGGCAAGAACAACCAGTACTCTGAAGGGCTGAGCTCTCTCTGTAGCTGCACATGTTTACTTTATAACCATAGAAGAATAACACTGTAGATGAGGCTGGCCTTGAACTGACAGCAATCCTCCTGCCTCAGTCTCCTCTAAGTATTGGAATTACAAGTATGAGCTATCATACCAGCCAAGAAAGAACACTTTCGGAGCAACCTGGTGTGCAAAACATGTTGAGATTTCTGTGGAAAATGTGCTAGACGATGAAATTATGAAGCCACGAAGACAAACTGGATAGCTGACGTCATCAGGCAGGTATGCTGATGCTGTGGAAAAAGGACCCAAGAGCAATTAAATTACAGCTTTGGTGGAGAGCACGGCCAGGACTGGGAAGATAATGCCTATTTTTCCTTCTACATAAAAGCACATGACAAGGAGGTAAGCCAGATTCTCCAAGTCCGTGATTCAGAGTCTTGGGGTGTTGAGTGAGTCCAGAGAAAAACCCTTAGGGTACGTTCCTCGGAAAGATCTAGGCAGGCTACATGAACCTGAGAAAGACCAGAGAACACTGGAAGGGGCGTGCCCTTGAGACAAAACAGGCGGAAACGTCTTAGTTCTGCAGTAGTTCCATTGCAAGATCGGGTGTGAGGGGCCACGGTGTGGAAGGAGCCGGCGGCATGTGGCAGGGCCCGCAAATACTTGTGGTCAACGTGGAACTTTTCTCTGAGTCAGAGTAACCTTCCTCTGAGGCAGGACGTGATGGACAGAAGCTCGCAGATTAGCCCTGCTTCACCCAGGTCTGCCCTGCAAATACTGCCGCCTCCTTACCTCTCCAGACCTCCACCATATTCTGAATGCTTTTTCTTTGCTCATAACTTTTGTCTGGTGCTATCTAGTCATTATCTATCTATCTATCTATCTATCTATCTATCTATCTATCTATCTATCTATCTATCTATCTATTATGCACACAGTGTTCTGCCTGCAGGCCAGAAGAGGGCATCAGATTTCATTACAGATGGTTGTGAGCCACCATGTAGGTGCTTGGAATTGAACTCAGGACCTCTGGAAGAGCAGCCAGTGCTCTTAACTGCTGAGCCATCTCTCCAGCCCTATCTAGTCATTTTTAAGTCATTAAAATTCTTGTTTTATTGTGGAAATGTCTGTTTTCACGTTTTTAAAAATCTAAGAGGTTTGCCTCCCCTCCTCAAATGAAGACCTGCCTGCCCAGGGCAGGGGCTGGTTTCATGAATGTTGGAATGCATTCTCAGCCTCCCTTGCCTCTCCTCACTTAGCTGGGCCTGCATCCTGGCACCCGAGCCTCCCATTCCTAACCACAGTGCTTCCCAAAAGAGCCCCAGGGAAGAGCGATGTGCCCCCTGGATGTTCCCAGGGATTTGGTTTTCATGAGAGGAGACACAGAGATCCCGAGAGCAGGACTTGTGTCTGAGGCTGAGATCTAGTCTGCCACCTTCCTCACCGAGAATTCCTAATGTGGTTCTTTCTACAGGGCCTGGGTGACCCTCAGTTGTGGACTCTGCTCTTCTGCCTACCTCATTTGGTGCTGTGTTCCGGGGTCCCCAAAGGCAGACAGTGGGTTGGGCTTGCCACCCATTCTGGTTTCCCCTCGGGAGGCAGGACTCCCCTGTAGGTAGGCATGAGCCTGGACCTGTCCGAAGCCGGTGTTCTGCTTGTGGAAGCTCCCCCATTAATCCACTCACTCCTCTGCTGGAGCATGGTTACTTGGAGGAGGGTCTGGGAAGCTTGAGTGGAAGGCTAGGGTCTGGGTCCTGTAAAAACCCTTTCTCACAAATGTGAGTCCCCGGGGGAGCCCCCAAGGCCACAGGAACCACTTTCTCTCATCATTTATTTCTCTTTAGTGAGATTTTTATCAATGACCCCTCCCACCCAGCCACTGATAACAGCTCACCCCTCCATTGCTTCCTTTTTTCTTTTCTTTTCTTTTCTTTCCTTCCTTCCTTCCTTCCTTCTTTCCTTTCTTTCTTTCTTTTTTTCTTTCTTTTTTGTTTTTTTTGAGACATGGTTTCTCTGTGTTGTTTTGGTGCCTGTCCTGGAACTCACTCTGTAGACCAGGCTGGCCTTAGATTCACAGAGATCCACCTGGCTCTGCCTCCCGAGTGCCGCCTGCCCCCCGCCCCCTTTTTTTCACTTCCTCCACCTTTTGGTTCTTTTGAGACAGGGTCTCACCATGCGGACCAGGCCAACTTCTAACCCACAGAGATCTACCTGCCTCTGCCTCCTGAGTGCTGGGAGCAAAGATGTGCACCCCCAAGTCAGGGGTGGGGGGTGACCTATCCCTTTCCTGTCTATATTACAGAAAACACTGGCCAGCCTCGGGCTGGGGTGGCAGGGTTGGAGGGGAAGGCAGGCGGAACAGAGGCAAGGAGAGTGGGGGCAAGCCTTCCAAGAGCTCCCCTACAAGTGCCGTGGGGAACGGACTCTGCAGAAGAGAAAGCCTACTGAAGAGTTTGAGAAACGCTTAGAGTTCTGAGGGGTGGGGGCAGGGGGAGAAGCTGGGAGACTGGACAGTCCTGCGGGGGAGCTTCCAAAGCTTTGAAATAGATCTGAGTGATGAACACAAGTAAAGTCAGGCGATGGGCTGGTTAGACACTATGTGGTGTTCTGTGAGATAACGTCCAACTTCCTGGAGGGCCTGGAGCAAGCCGGGTCCCCTGAAAGTAGCTAAATCAGTCATATCGGGTGAGGAGGGGAATGAGACTGATGGTGGGTAGAACTCTGGAGCTGGGAACTAATTAAGGCAGGTGGTACCTAGGAAGGAGCACCATGCGTGGGGAAAAGACCAGGAAGTTGGTGTTACAAGGCCCTGCGAAGGAAACATTGCCAGGATGGGGTTGCTGATGGTGCCCAGCGGAGGTGGACATGGCATTCGGTGACCTTCCAGAGACACTTTCTGCAGAGGTGGGAGGGGCCCTGGGGGAGAGGGTGGGTCCTCAGAGAGCTGGAGGGAGGAGGGTTCAGAGGCAGAGCACTCTTGAGATAATGGAGAATGTAAGTCGCAGACATCTGCCTCCGGGGCCCCAGAAGGTGGAACTGAGCTGCCTTCGTTGGCGAGAGTAGGCAGTCGCTTCCAAAGCTGTAATTGTGGTTTATTTCTCTGAATGACTGCTTATTCTGCCAGGCATGGGTTGTAAGTCGACTTTCATAAAAAGTGAATGACAGGGAAAAATATCGCCTGGAGCACTTGTGAAAAATACACGCCTTTAGCTGGGTGTGGTGGCTGGCACAGGTCGGCTGGGAGGTGGGGGCAGGATCTGGAGCTGAAGGTCATCCTTGGCTACATAGTGAGTTTGAGGCCTGCCTGGGCTACTTGATTCTGTCTCAGACAAAACCAATAGAACATCTAAGCACAAATCAACCAATCAAAGTCTCCATCCCTTCTTTTTTTTTTTTTTCCCCTGGAGGCGAGGACCGAACCCATGGCCTTGCGCTTCCCAGGTGAGCGCTCTACCACTGAGCTAAATCCGTCCCTTCTAAAAAGAGGAAAGGTGTCCCGCGCCTCCGGGAAGCACCTGCCGCTCCTCCTACCCCGCCCTCCGGGAGGCGGAGCCTCCTCAGCCCCGCCCACCGCGCGCCCCACGTGACCTGTCAGTTCCTGAGCGTCCTCCGGAACATGGCCGCCGGGCGTGGTACGGGCACCGTGCTGGTGGCTGCGCGCTCCGGGCGTCGTGTCCTCTGACAAGGTCCGCGGCGGCGCGGCGAGCCGGTTCTGCCGAGCCGAGGGCGCCGTCCTCGGCCAGGCTGTGACACGGTCAGTGCTGGGGGTGGGGAGCGGCGAGGCCGGGGGAGGGAGGGCAGCGGAGGGTCCGGGGCGGGCGAGCGGGCGAGCCTGTGGGCGGCACGGGGGAGAGGGCGGGTGACCCGAGGCTGCTGCGGGCCGTCGGGGGCTCTGAGGGCGAGGTCTCTGCGGTCCGGAAGCGGAACGCGGGCGCTCCGGGGCGGCGGGCACCGGTGGGCACAGGCCGGCACTGGCGGGGACTCCGGGCCCAGGCTGCTTTCCTGGCTGTCACACCCATCATCGGCTCCAGCTCGTGAGTCCCCTCCGCAGGTGCCGCCCAGGCTGACCGTCCCCGTTTCTTTTGGCTGTACGGGGAGGAGATGGTGTTGTTTTCTTCTGCGCTCTTGTCGCGGAACCCACGGCCCCATTGTCCCGGGCTGGGCTTTTAAAAACGCCTTGCAAAACACCCCTGCTTAGGACGCGTCCATGTTTGCTTTGTCAGCCAGCAGTGGAGGGATTTGTATTTTTCTTTTCTTTCTTTCCCCCAGCTTGTCTTCACGTATTGAAAGATTTAAGCCGTTTTAGAACATTTTTCTTGTTAATAACTGTATGTGGAGCTCTCTGCTCCCTAGAGGACGCTTGCTAAAAATGCAGCCTTCTGTGCTGTTCAGAGATTTCCTTTGGTGTGTGTGGGGTGTGGCTGCGGGAAAGCCTCTTGGAGGTGATTCTGATAGGTTAGCCCCTGCTCATATTTCGGTACCACGAAAAACGAGACGTCTTCATTAAAAGGAAGGATTCACACATTTTTTTTTTTTTAAGGGCGGTTGGGTGTCTGGTGCAGAGGCAAAATTGGAAAGTGCTGTGGCAAGGTGTGTTTCTTTGTTCTCAAGCCTTACCCCGACAGGCTACTTTTTCGGATTCATTTTTGGGTCCTTGTTAAAAAAAAATCTGTTTCTGAGCTCCACCACAGGTCTCCCAAGATAGGATTCTCTGGGTAAGGGTACGGTATACAGTTTTCGACATGCTTTGCAAATAAATGATGTGCACACCAGTTTGAGTATCGTTTTAAACAGCCTGAGAATGGTTTTCAAACTCCTCATTGGGATCTCGTTTCCGGAATTCCTCTTTTCTTCCTTTTTCTTTCTTTCCTTTCCTTTCCATAAGGGTCCCCCCACACCCACCCCCAGACAAGGTTTCTCTGTAGTTTTGGTGCCTGTCCTGGAACTCCCTTTGTAGACCAGGCTGGCCTCGAACTTACAGAGATTCGCCTGCCTCTGCCTCCCCAGTGCAGGGATCAAAGGCGTGCGCCACCACGGACCGGCTTTGACAGTGTCTTAATATGTGGCCCTGGTCTGCTTGGAACTGACAGAGATCAGCTTGTCTCTGCCTCCCAGGTGCAGGGGTTAAAGGCTTGTGCTGTGTGCTACCACATCAGGCTCCAATTCAGCTCTTTAAGGACACTTAAGTGTTCACAGTGGCCCGAGTCAGTGCCCAGGCTGGGTGGTGGGAAGGGGGCAGATGCATGTGGAGAGATATGTGCTGCCTCTCCTCCTGTGCTCTCCCCCCCTCCCCCTCCCTTTTCTCTCCCTCTCCAGCTTGTAGCAAGCATAGGTGCTCTTGGCAATACCTAACACTGACACCCATTTTTCTTTCCAAGTCACATGGCTTACTCTTATTTTTTCCATCTAGAATGTCTCTGGATATTTGTTCAACCAGAAATTCAAATATTAGGTGTTTTATTTTGTTGAACTTAATGTCTTCCATTTCTTTTCCATTTCTTCTGCCTGACCCCTTTCCTGTAGGCTTCTGTTTTGGCCCCTAACTCATGCCTACAGTTCTGGTTCTTCTTCTTCTTCTTCTTCTTCTTCTTCTCCTCCTCCTCCTCTCCTCCTCCTCCTCCTCCTCCTCCTCCTCCTCCTCCTCCTCCCCTCCTCCTCCTCCTCCTCCTCCTCCTCCTCCTCCTCCTCCTTTTTCTATTCTGGGTTGTGTATACATACACTGCTAAATTAAGTTTTCTATGATTCTATTTGAGCGTCATCCCCTCTTGTAGCTTTTGCTGAAGAATGTTAGTTTTTTCCCCCCACTGAATTCCTGAATGTTTAGAAGGCATGAGCAGAAATGTAGGGAAAGGGCGCTTACAGAGGTGAGGAGAGGTCAGGATACCACGTAGCTTTGTGATCTGTTGTTACTCAGGGCCACACTGGTTCCCTTAGGAAGGGGCCTTCTCTGTTCATGTCGGTAAGTTGTCATTCTCTGATGGCTGCCATCTTACGTATCATCCGTAGTGACAGGCACAGTTTTAAGTCCAGCTCTGGACTGGCCCTGCTTATCTTTCGAGCGTGACATGTACAGATCGTTTACCTGGCCCTGCCTGCGGCTCATGGTGGAGACTATGCTCTTGAGGGTGGCAAGGGGCCTGTCTGGACAAAGGCCTCCCTCCCTCCCCGAGAAGAGGCATTCTTTATGTGCCTATGTCGTCCCTCAACTTGACAATTCCCTCATGAGATTCTGCTTGCCGTAGGCCTGCAATAGGTTCTGGAGATAGGGGAGTGGAGGCAGCCTTTAAGCTTGAAGAGATCCAGGTCTAAACTATTGTGCACTTTGATGCTGTAGCTGTGACTTGCATGCAGGATGTGTTTTGGCTTGCTGGGAGTAAAAAATGCTGGCATTCCATGTTGATGAGCATGGGCAAACTCACGATTCTACCAAGATTGGGTTGGTTCTACTGTATGCCAGGCACTTCTCTTTGCTGGGGTAGGGAGAGCAGGTTAAATAAGTAAATGGTATGCTGAGTCATGCTAAGGGTGATCTCGAAGAAAGCTGAGTTATGGAATGGTAATAGTAGTGGAGGGTGAAGGCCGTTTTATACTTAGTGGCTGGGGGGTGCTCTGCATCAGGTAACATTTGTACGGAAACTAACACTGAACAGTGTGTGCATTTTAAATAGTGGAGATGGCACATGTGTAGTTCTTAGCCCCCTCCCTTCATATGGTAGAAGCATTTTTCAATCAGTAGTTTTTGGAAACATATTGACCCGCTGTGTGAATTTGTCACAGTTTGTATGCCCCTAGGTTTAAAATGTGGATGCTGTGTATCTGCCTGAGTTTGCGTACTGTACCACTTGCCTGCAGGTGCCCTTGGGGGCAGGCTCCTCTGGAACTGGGGATCATGCCCTGGGAATTGAACCCAGATCCTCGGCAGGAGCACTGAGTGCTCTTCCTACTCTCACTTTTGTTCTTGTGAATGAAGTTATGTGATATTTACAATTTCTGTCCACATTTTTCCTGATTTTAGAATTGCTTCCTAGGTGTGAAATTATTGGATCAAATAACCTTTTTAAAGTAAGGCATATTGATATAATTAATTTGCATGTTATAGAACGTACCCTTTGTGGGGTGTGGTTTTGAGTTCTGACAGGTCTGTGTAGTTATGGAACTCCAGCACAATTGAGGTGGAGACTCTGTCAGCTCTCAATGCTCTTGCATTCCTGTGCAGTGTCTCACCAACCCCCGGTGTGCTCCTGTCCAATCGGGTAGTTCTTGTTCCAGAAGGTCATATTTACATGGACTCCTATAGTGCAATAATAATTTCGGCCCACTGGTCCCCAGAATAGACTTCCTTCCTGCATATAAAACTTGAGCCCTACCCTGAGGACCCCAGAAGTCTCAGCTCCTCACAGCATCAGCTCTCTTAAGTCCCAGTAGCTCAGAAAGTTCCACTGCCATCTTCTAAGTCCAGCAGGAGTGAGGCGGGCAGGGAGCCTGTGGGAGTCAGTCAGCTAGGCGCTGGCACACGTCTGTAGTCATGTCATTGGGAGGCAGGCCAGGAGAATCTACCTTGAGGCTGACCTAAAATATGTACTAAGAGCCTATCTCAAGAATAGAAACAAAAACCAAACCAGATAAACAAAACCAAACAAGTTATCTGCTCCTGAGAGGTCTGAAGGAGCAATTTAGTTCTCCTAGTATAGGTCAAGTTTTGGTTTTTCTTTTTAAATTTTGATGAACCTTGATCTACCAGATTTCTCCTTTTTTATGTACTGTGCTTTTTTTTTTTTTTTTTTTTTTTTTTTTTTTTTTTGTCTTTTGAGACAGGGTTTCTCTGTGTAACAGCCCTAGCTGTCCTGGAACTAGCTTTGTAGACCAGGCTGGCCTCAAACTCACAGAGATCCATCTGCCTCTGCCTCCTGAGTGCTGGGACTAAAAGCGTGTGCCACCACTACCCGGCTTAGTTTTATATTAAAGCAGTTTTCTTAATCAGAGTTTACAGAAACAGTGTACTTTCTTGCAGCAGTTTTGTGCTGAGGTGTTACATTGAGGTTAGTTTTGAGTTAGAATCTGTAGTGTAGGCAGAGTAAGGACTGAAGATTTTACACTTAGATGTCCCTTGAGTAGAATACAGTCTATTTAAAACAATTTTAGAATGTGCTTATTTATTCTTTGACAATTTAATGTGTATATACAGTGTATGTCGATCACACCCACCCCACCCCACACCTTCATTTCTCGACACCCTCCGAGTTTCTACTTTTCCCGACTTACACCCTAGTTGTGGTGGTGTGCCCCGAGCAAACAGGATGCTTTTCTAGTGGTGGAAACCAGTGGAGAACAAGGACGTGGTCGAGGGGCAAGAGTGTGGGGCTACTGTGGGCCAAATGAAGTTATTACTCTCCTACATCCCATGATAGGCTACACTTTCTCATAGTGTGGCCTGTAAGAATGAGGGACAAGCTAAGCATGTCTGATGAAGAGAAATTTAGCGGACAGGCTGAGCACAGATGCCTGGGTGGGATGGGGCATGGTCATAAAGTGAAGGGACTGAGGAGGAGGTGTAGGCCCATAAGGCTATAGGTGTTAAATAGGCGAGTGGCCACACCATGTACTCTGCTGAGGTGAAACATTTGATTTTTCTGTCCTCTGAGAAGCCATTTTAGGGCTTTGAGCAAAAGGATTTAGTTCAACTCAGTAAGGCTCCAGTACACATTTCAGTGACAGCATAGGTCACCTGCATGCTGGTCAAAGATGCAGATTCAGGGACCCCACTCAGACCTACTGAGTCAGAGACTCTGAGAGGAGGCCCAGGGATCTGTGCTATAATCCTTCCCAATGACTGATGCATCCATGCCTAAGGGTTATTTTTGATTGATAAATACTAATTGTATATACGTATGTTTCCATGTGTATACATTATGGAATGAACAACTCAGGCTAATTAACTTTTCATCACCTCACATTCTTATAATTTCTTTGTGGTGAGAACATTTAAAATCAACTCACTTGGCTACTTTGAAAAACATGATATGCTACTGATAAATCACAGATATAGACTCCAGAACCTTTTGCCCTGGTCCAGCTACAACTTTGTGCTCTTGGACCAGTGTGGCCTTTTCTGTCTGTACCCGCACCCCTTTAGTCCCTGCTAGCTCAGTTAGAAGCTCACTGTGGATGCTTTATGGACAGAGAGGGCCAGGGAGGCTGAGTGGAGGCGGAGAGAGAAGTCGGCGTGGCTTATAGACTGGTAGAGATGGAGGCAGTGACAACAGATCGGGGTGACTTCTGTGGACAGAGCTGAGAGGACCTGCTGTTCTAGACTGGTTATGTAGTAGATTCAGTACCATGTGAGAAGGAGGGCTAAGTGACAGGTAAGGCCTGGGCCCTGGAAGGATGGAGCTGGAGCTGATGCGAGCCGACAGGGGGTCAGCAAATGGCACAGTGGAGTGCCAGTTCCCTTGCACTGGAGTGCTGGTGACAAAGGTTGGTAGCATCCAGCTTGGGTTTTGGATGAATTGAGGTTGATACACACTGTGAGTCTGGGAAAGGACATCTTGTCAGCACTGTGACAGGTAAGGTGTGGAAATATAAATATATATTTATATTTCTACCATTGGAGGTGTATCTGAATACATTGAAGGGTAAAAACTGAAGGATGTTTAATAACAACTTAGTTTATTTCTAACCAGAAATGCACATTTTGTCTGATTTGTTTTTTACAGGTGAAATAAAGTTGCCTATAGATTTCTGTGAAAATGTCGGTTCTAATATCACAGAGTATTATAAATTATGTGGAAGAAGAAAATATTCCTGCTCTGAAAGCTCTTCTTGAGAAGTGCAAAGATGTGAATGAGAGAAATGAGGTGAGGCTGCGAGTAAACTCTTCCCTTATTTGTAGACTGCTCTCCGCACAAGGCTCTGTGCTAAGGACGGAGGTGGGGAGCAGGTGGTTCTCTGCTTCAGCAGACATATTCACGGTGCAAGCTCTTGTTGGAAGTCTGTCGGAGTCTGTGTTTTGAAAGTACTTTTTAGATACTGTAAATGGTTGAATATTGAATATAGGCTTATGGACTTTCCCCCTGATAAAATAATAAGTATTCAGGAGGTTTGAGTCTTGAAAACTACAGTGCCTCTAGGAAGCTTTATAGTGTGTGTCTAAGTCCCCCACTTCCTTCAGATAGACCAACCAGACTGAATACGTTCTTAGTCAAGTCTCAAATCTTCCTGAGTTGTCCATTTCACATACCCTGGGATTGTAGATGCTGCGTGTTTTAGAGAGTATTACAAACTTACCTTAAATGTTAACCTTAAATACCTTAAATATTTCTGTTAAATAGTATGGCAAAAACATTGCTCTTATTTCATCAGATGTAGTATGATGGTTGAAAACTATTTGATATGACATTTTAGAGAATAATAAAATTTTAACTGTCAAAGTATGTGTTTATCTTAATAACTTTTAAATTTTTAGATTATTTTATTTTATGTGTGTGGGTATTTTACCTGCATGTATGTATGTGTATCATATGTATGCCTAGTGCATGCAGAGGTCAGAGGAAGGCACTGGATCCCTGGGACTGGAGTTAACAGACAGTTGTGAACCACCAGGTGGGTGTTGGGAATTGAACCCAGTTCCTTTGCAAGGGCCACCAGTGCTCTTAACCACTAAGCCATCTCTCCGCCCCTTCTTTTTGTTAGGATCCACAAGAAGGCCCATAAAGGACCACCAGTCACGTATACAATCAATAAGAGCATTTATTAAAATTACCAACATGTTGGGGTTGCAAATGATGCCCCCTGTGAGAAGTTTGCAGGCTCCTTTTTAGCTGGGTTAGGGAGGAGAGATTAGTCTGGGTGCTGATTGGTAGGTGACTCTAGTGGTTAGGCACTTTCCAGCGACAGGGTAGGGAAAGCTGTCTTCAGCTAGCAGGAGACTGTGGGGCACCTGCTGATTGGTTGCCCCTGAGTTGAGGTTTTCCCAAGAACTGCTTTCTCAGCTCCAGTAAACTGAAACTACAGCCGGATCCTTGGCAGGGCTACTAGAAGCCTGTCATGGCCCTTGTCTGGCTCCCCTTCCCTCTCACTTCCTTTTTCAATGCTAGGGATTGAACCTATGCCCTCACGCATGCTAGGGAAGAGCACTCCTGTTGAGCTGTATACATAGCCCGACAATGGATACTTTTCAGTTTTTATTTTTATTAAATTTATTTGTGTGTGTGTGTGTGTGTGTAGGTCAGGGAACAATTTCAGGAGTTGGTTCTCTACTATCATGTGGGTCTTTGGGATAGAATGAGGTTGTCAGGCTTGGTGGCAAGTACCTTTATCCGCTGAGCTATCTCTTCTCATAAAATTTAATCTTGGAGCAGGATATGGTGGTGTACTCCTTTAATTCCAACACTCAGGAGTTAGAGGCAGGCAGATCTTTGTGAGTTCAAGTACAACATGGTTTACATAGTAAGTTTCAGACCAGTTAGGCTATATAGTCATACCCTCCCAAAAAAGTAAACAAAAAAATTACTAATATTATTATTATTATTTTAAACTGTTGAACTGGGAAGTATAGCTGTTTGGAAGAATGCTTCCTGGCATGAGCGAGGCCCTACCTTCAACAAGACTTCAACAACAATTCAATAATCTAGAATTTCACAGTTGGTTAGGTTTTCCCTTCTTTCTTGTTGTTTAGAGTATTTAAGCTCCTTCATCTTAATGTGGTTAGCTAATCATTTTTATTGCATTTTATTTATTGTGTATGTGCCATGTTACCCAACTGGACAGCTAACTAAGACAGCTTGCAGAAGTAGGTTCTCTCCTTCCACCATGTGGGTCCTGGGGCTTTGACTCAGGTCTCCACAGCCCTTGGTCACCATTCTTGAAAAGGATTCTTAAATATTAGATCAGTGAAATAAAATAATATATATGTGTGTTTTTAGTATATAGTTGACCACAAACTGTGTATTTGGGTTCTTTGCCTCTTTTGTTTTATTTATGAACTAGATAAGTCTCAGCTTATGAATAGTTCCATAAGCAGTCAGTAGCTTTGGTGTCTTGATTCTTGGAAAGAGCAAGGTCACCTTTCCTGGGGTGGAGTAGGCCTGGGTGATAGGTTGTACTGAGATGGGCATTCTGACTAAGAAAATGAAACAAGACTTTAAGAGATGAATTTTGTTGTGTGTTTATAAACACTCTAAAAGGAATTTCAAGAGAGGATTTCAAAATGCTTTGCTTTTACTGTAATTATTGGAAGAAGACAAATAGTCATTTAAGAGATAACTGCTTTAGGGCAGTGATTGTGTAGGTCTGATTTACATAAAACAAGATCCTAGGAATTAGAAGAACAAGGTAGTTGAATTGTAGGAAGGTTTGCATTGTAGCCTCCCGGGGGAGCTGAGAGGAGGACCCCCTTGAGGAGAAGTTCAGTTGGTGTAGAGTGTTGTGTTTTCTTTGGTGTAATAGAGGAGAGGTGTCGTAGTCAGCTTGTGTGCATTTGTAGTGGAATTCCACAGGTTGGGTGATGTCTTCTCATAGTTCTAGAGGTTAGGATGTCCAAGATGAAGGGCTGGCATCTGCTGAGAGCCTTCTTACTGCATCACAACATGGCAGAAGACATCCTGTGGGTGAGAGAGGACGTGTGAAAGGGAATGAGAGAGACGAGAAGGGGGCCAAACTCTCCTCTTATTAGGATCGCAGTGCTCCAGCAGCTGACCCACTGCACAGTAATGGCACTGGTCCATCCAGCAGGCCTGTGCTCCCATCATCTCCTTGCCTCTTCAGATCCCTGCCCTCTTCAATATTATGTTGTATTGAGTTTCCAACATAGGAACTTTGAGGGATACATTCAAACGATAATGAAGGGTAGTGGGTTTTTCATCCTCCCGATTTTAGAAAGCAGTAGGCTTGTGATTTGTGGAATATGTAAGCCTAGATATGGAGGACACTTTTGTGACTCATTGTCAAATGCAAGGATAAAGTTCTCCTGATGGCAAATTGCTTCTTTCTCTAGAGCTGTGGTTGCTACCTTGGTTGAACAGGAAGTAGCAGAATCTAGAAATAATAGGCTTTACGATTCAGTTTACAAGGTACTCTTCTGTCTTTCGGAATCTAATAAAACTGAGCTGGGTGATGGTGGTGCACACCTTTAATCCCAGAATTTAGGAGGTAGAGGCAAGTGGATCTCTGAGTTCAAGGCCAGCCTCATTACAGAGCAGGTTCCAGGACAGCCAGGGCTGTTATGTAAAGTTTATGCATCCTCGGGGCTCAGATTCAGCTTCTTGACTTTAGTTTCTTCTGTGTTGTATGGATGACACTTGATGTGTAGCCGTTAATCTTGACAGGAGAGGGATACTGTAGGAATTATGCCAAAGAAAAAAAAAGAATTGATTTAGGCACGTGTGGCATAGTAATTGATGTCTGCCGTCATGACTTAGAATCATAAATGTTTTAAGTTAATCTGCTTAACAAATAGTGATGTGTACATTGCTTTTGTAATGAATTCTTTTTTAATTACATTTTTTCATACAGTATTTTTGATTGTGTTCCCCCCCCATCTCTTCCCAGACCCTCTCTGCCTTCCTATCCACTCAACTTTATGTTCTTTCTCTTTTTCTTTCAAAACAACTAAGAGATAGCAACAAACAAACAACAAACACTCACAGGAAACAAAACATCCCACAAAAGCAAAAATCAAGACGAACAGGCAAAAGGCCAACCGGGTCCAAAAACAAAAGAACAAAGCAAAGTAAACAAAAAGTCCACAAATACCATTGAGTTACTTTTGTGTTGGTTGTGTCCACCTGGGCATGGGGCTGTCCAGCTGGGCATGGGGCTGTCCAGCTGGGCATGGGGCTGTCCAGCTGGGCATGGGGCTGTCCAGCTGGGCATGGGGCTGTCCAGCTGGGCATGGGTCCAGCTGGGCATGGGGCTGTCCAGCTGGGCATGGGGCTGTCCAGCTGGGCATGGGGCTGTCCAGCTGGGCATGGGGCTGTCCAGCTGGGTATGGGGCTGTCCAGCTGGGTGTAGGGCTGTCCAGCTGGGTATGGGGCTGGCCTGGAGTGCAGACAGTAGACCCAGGGACACTGCACTGGACAGAACTGGTTTTCCCTTTGCCCCCTGGTACCAATTGCAGATAACTTCTTAGTTAGAGGTGGGAGCTATGTCTGCTTTGTTCTCTGAGTTCGGTGACCCCCATCTGGCTTGAACCTGTGCAGGTCTCATGTATGCTGCCAGTTTCTGTGAGGTCATATTGCACATTGCTTTTTCGAATGGCTGATAATCAAATTTAATGTTCAAATGAGAAACTTTTCCACTTGGAAAATATGGTTATACATGGCGCCTCAATCTCTAATGAGTGATGTGGCCACCACATATAATTTAATGTCTCTCATTATAAGAATGCCTGTGCTGTTTATGCGTTTTATTTTTCACTTTGTTTAAACCAGTAGTTATGTTTAACTCTTTACTTACATTATCCTTATAGTAGTATTTATTTACTGCTTCTGAATGAACTCATAGTGCCTAAAACAAATTGTTAACATTATGGTGGGAAAATTACATTTCTTTTTTTTTTTTTTTTAGTATTCTTTTATTTCATGTGCATTGTTGTTTTGCCATGGGTGTTGAGTCCCCTGGAACTGGAATTATAGACAATTGTAATGTCTGTAATTGCCGTGGATGCTGGGAACTGAATCTGGTTCCTCTGGAAGAGTAGTCAGTGCTCCTAACCACTGAGGCACCTCTCCAGTCCCAGAAAGTTACATTTCTAATGGCTTTAATGTATTTATTTTTCTGGAGATTAAATGCAGAGCTATATACCATATTTGAGGCAAGTGCCCATCATTGGCCTATGTACCCTAACCAGCTTATGACTTTCAGATCATCAGTAAACTGAGCTTATAGTTCAAAGTTGTTGATCAATTATAGAAATACAGGAAACACATTTGGGGCTTTAAACACTGTTGTGAGAAGGTGAGTGTGGTGCTTATCAGTGTTGTAGTGAGAGCGCACCATGTTGCTAAACTCTCCGTCCTGTTTGTCTCTAGTGCGGCCAGACTCCCCTGATGATAGCTGCGGAACAGGGCAATGTGGAAATAGTGAAAGAACTGATTAAGAATGGAGCCAACTGCAACCTGGAAGATCTGGTATGCATGCATGGTCTGCTCAGTAGTCCTCCTCTGATCTGTTCATGGAAGTGGTGGAGGAGTGATGACTAAAGGTGGTGCTTTGGGCCGGGCGGCGACGGCGCACGCCTTTAGTCCCAGCACTCAGGAGGCAGAATTCGAGGCCAGCCTGGGCTACCAAGTGAGTTCCAGGAAAGGCGCAAAGCTACACAGAGAAACCCTGTCTCGAAAAACAAAACAAAACAAAAAGATGGTGCTTTGGGGGCTGGATGTGGTACTTTATGCCTTTATCACAGTCCCAGCACTCAGGAGGCAGAAGCAGGAAGGACTCCAAGTTCCAGGCCAGCCTGGTCTACATAGACAGTTCCATGCCAGCTTGGTCTACATAGAGAATTCCAGGCTAGTCACGGGCGCCATAGTGAGACTCTGCCTCTAGACAGACAAACAAACAAACAAACAAACATTTTAAATGTGCTTTGAGATATTTCTCACCTTTGCCTTATGTGCTACATTGTTTTTTTTTGTTGTTGTTGTTATTTTTTTTTTTAATCAGGAGAGAATTTTTTGCTTGCAACCAAGTATTTCAGCTCCTTTTTGTTTTGCCCTCTGTACATAGCATGCCTGAAGCTCATATCTGTGCAATCAAGTGTCTTCAGAATATTTCTATGTCTGAGCTGTGCTGTTAAGTGGTTTTCTGGAGTTGTAACTTACAGATTGTGTTCTGTTTGATGATTATCCCTTCTGATACTCTTCTGAGGGACAAATCACCATCCTGTTTCTTTTCGATTTCCTGGTATTCTTAGACTTACTTTGGGTTCACACAACCACATTCTTTTGCTTTGAGTGACCATTTGAATTTTTTGTTTTTGAGACAGGGTCTCACTGTGTAGACCTCCCTCTGCCTCTCCAATGCTGAGATTAAAAGCATGTGTTACTATGATTCCTGGTGTGATTATTTGAATTAATTCACTCCCTGTAAAGCAGTGGTTCTCAATCTTTCTAATGTTGTGTCCCTGTAACACAGTTCCTCATGTTGTGGTGACCCCCCCCCACCACAAAATTATTTTTTGTTGCTACTTTATAACTGTAATTTTGCTACTGTTATGAGTCATAATGTAAATATTTTTGGAGATAGAGGTTTGTCAAAGGGATTGCAACCCATAGGTTGAGAACCACTGTCTTAAATAAAAATTAGGACAATTCTTTATTTTATTTATAAAACAGGAGATCATAGTTTTCTTTGTCACAAGATTTCTTTTTTTTTTTGTTAAATTTATTAATTATGTATACAGTGTTCTGCCTGCATGTATGCCTGTAGGCCAGAAGAGGGCACCAGACTTCATTATGGAGGTTGTGAGCCACCATGTGGTTGCTGGGAATTGAACTCAGGACCTTTAGAAGAGCAGCCAGTGCTCTTAACCACTGAGCCATCTCTCCAGTCCCCGTCACAAGGTTTCTATCATCCCCACCTGCAGTGGCTGTACTTTAACACTGTGTGCATGTGTCCTCTCATCGGGTCACAGGCTCTTGAGTTTGAGTAACACTTGCTAGCTGTAGGATCGCCCTTGAGGTGTTGGTGGTCAGTCCAGGAAGGAGCCAGAACAAGCACCCGTGACATTGCTGTCTGTAACTGTTAGTCCTGACACAGGCAGACGATAGTCCTGACACAGTGTACAGTCGGAGGAAACGCTGAAGGAGACCCCAGACTCAAATAGCATGTAGCAGCAAAGAGCGTTTATTAATATTTCAGCCTTTGTGGAGTCATTCACCTGTACAAAATGGCAACGACCCTGAGAGGAGCATGCAGGCTCCTTTTAAGCACAGCTAAGGGAAGTTTCTGGAACAGTTGGGTCATCTCAAATATGATTGGTTACACAGATAGCAGTTACATTAGTATATTTTTAATTGGCTGAGCTTTATTTTTATCGTTTTTTTTTTTAACACACTTCCATAAGTTTGGGCAAGTTTGGACATGACTCAGAAGGAGCTGCTGATTTTCTTGAGACCTTGTGAGGCTGTCTCAGGCCTCGTCCTTGAATGCAAGGACATTGTGGATAAATGGCCTTTTGTGGGAGAGACACCTGTTTTGTCCTTCTCAGAGAACTGAAACCTAAACTCAGTTGTGAGGATGGTTGAGTTTAACCCCTTCAGCAGGCAGGTAAAGCCTTAGAGACAGCTCCGTGTTGTTCCACGGAGGCTTAGCATGGCTCACGTTATGTCAGTTTGGACACTCTTTCGGCATGTAAATTCTAGCATATCCCTCACTTTGGAATGTTGTTTCTTATTTTGAAATGTGACATTTTGAATATTTTTCAAGGATAACTGGACAGCACTTATATCTGCATCTAAAGAGGGGCACATCCACATCGTGGAGGAGCTGCTGAAGTGTGGGGCCAACCTGGAGCACCGTGACATGGTATGTGTGTTTTCTGCAGGGCGACATTAGTTAGCTGAGAGTCACCAGCAGTGGTGGAGACACAGGAAACCTTGTCTGTACTTTATTTTTAAGATAGGATCTTTTTGTTTTACAACTTGGGGCTGGATGTTAGAATGACTCAAGAATGTTTTAAATGCCAGCCTTCTAGTGTCTCCTGTTTAGAACAGTCATCACCAGCTTCCTGAAGAGTTAAAAGTTCTCAGCTCATTCTTTGACAGGTCATAACTTAGTACTTTTCAAAAATTACTTCATTTGAATCAAACTTTAAAAGCTGCCTTGCCACAGTCAGGACAAATCTTTGTCACCCACCAGTCCCACAGCCGCTCAGACCCAACCAAGTAAACACAGAGACTTATATTGCTTACAAACTGTATGGCTGTGGCAGGCTTCTGCTAACTGTTCTTATATCTTAAATTAACCCATTTCTATAAATCTATACCTTGCCGCGTGGCTCATGGCTTACCGGCATCTTCACATGCAGCTTGTCATGGTAGCGGCTGGCAGTGTCTCTGACTCAGCCTTCCACTTCCCAGAATTCTTCTCCTCCTTGTCCCACCTATACTTCCTCCTGCCTGACTACTGGCCAATCAGTGTTTTATTTACTAACCAATCAGAGCAACACATTTGCCATAAAGAACATCTCACAGCATTAAAAGGTACATCAGATAGTTTAAAATGTTTTGGGTAAGTTATAGTCTTTGGAATGTTATATATATATATATATATATATATATATATATATATATATATATATTAGTAGCTGATATGGTGGAGACACAGGAAACCTTGTCTGTACTAAAGATAGGATCTATATCTCTGCATGCTGCTGTCCAGGAATGCTACAGTTCTCATAGGACGTGGCCATAGTTGTCATGTACCTCCTGTTGGATCATGATCTGGGAAAGGCATAAAAGTGAGAAAAGGAGTCATTTCTGTCTTATTCTGTAAGATATTTAACCTTTTAATAAGTCAGTTTTAACATACAAGCAAGCAGGGAAGGAAGTCCTCCCTCCACCTTGCCATATACAGCACACATTACTTGCTGATGGGCTTAAAGAAGTACTTGTGCTTTAAGTTTTAAAGACACCGCAGCTTTCTTTCTCTTTGTAGTATATTGTGCCACACAAGGGCTTTACTTCTATGATCCTATGTTCTCAAATCTAGGAAGATACTTCTGTGCTTAGTTTGGATGTGAAATGCCCCACATATTAGGACCCTGCCTACTTCTGGGCACTCTGGCTGTGAGCAGTCCTCCCTGCTCCTCCTTGCTCCCTGGGCACTCTGGCTGTGAGCAGTCCTCCCTGCTCCTCCTTGCTCCCTGGGCACTCTGGCTGTGAGCAGCCAGAAGGACTCTAGTTCACTGACGTGTACTACACAAACTTTGCAGTGATCACTTGTAGACTCAGCAGATTTTATTCAGTTCTTGTTCTGTCGTATATATCTGAGGAGCTTGAGGATTTAAGACCATTATCTTCATAAAACAATGGTGTTACAAAGATGTGCGTAGAGGACCTGAGTAAAGGTGTTCCTTGCTTGTGTATGATACCGTTTCACACACCGCTTTTTGTCCTTTAGGGGGGATGGACAGCTCTCATGTGGGCGTGCTACAAAGGCAGGACTGATGTTGTCCAGTTGCTTCTTTCTCACGGTGCCAACCCAAGTGTCACTGGTTTGGTAAGCATCAACAAAAAGTAAATTTGTAATGTAAATGGTAAGTTTTCTTACAGAATGCTGCAGGCTTTTATATTTCATAGTGGGTAGAGAATTTTTAGATCATACTGGATATCATATAGAATGCCATTGTAAGATCCAATGAGAGTTGTATACACTGTCCTTTCTTAGTTTTTCCAGTGAAAAAGCAAGTCTTTGACCTCAAATGTGAACCATAATTGTGTAGCATTTCAAAAGGAAGTTGTGAATTCCTTTTTGTCTTACTGTGAGTGCATCCTTTTTCAGAGTTTCTTGAGAAAACATTTACCAAGAAGCCATACCATTTTTCTATACATTCTACTTTTCTGTACATTTTATTCATTTCTGTACATGTTTTTTACTTCTTATTCTGCTTATTAATCTTGCCTAATGGCTAATCAAAATAAATATGTTAACTGCAAAAAAAATGTATTGATAATATGTGCTTATTTAAGGCTTAACACATCTTAGTTTTAATTATCTATTAGAGTATTTGTGTTTTTAAAATGGAGGATGGTCTCTAACTTGATTAAAAAAAACATTACTTTGTGTTAATTCTGCTGGTATTTACTTAGTAAATTTGTGTTGCAAATGCCCGTCTAAAAGACTCTCTTCTTCCTCCATCCTTGTGTGTACCTGTGTATCCCAGCAGTACAGTGTTTACCCAATCATTTGGGCAGCAGGCAGAGGCCATGCTGACATAGTACATCTTCTGCTGCAGAATGGGGCGAAGGTCAACTGCTCTGACAAGGTGAGTTACAGTCCGTGGTGTAAGCCTCTCTGATGTATCTTATTTTTGTGATCTAATATTTTTATAGATGCACAACTTGTAGGTGGGTCCTCTATTTGTGTTATAGAGTATGTTCTCTTGATGTGTATTACATTAAATTCATTATTAAAAAGACAGGGATAATGGACTCATGTCTTCATCGTTTGAGGTTTTCTATTATAACTCTTCTTTCTACTTTCAATCTTGCCTGTTTTGTTTGTGTGGAAAATGATCTTAAAATTCAAGTTTGGTTCTCTTCTTTGTACTTAGAGTTCTAAAGCCGGTGGTGTGATGATTGGAAATAATGGTTGAAGTTACATTTGTAGTGGAAGGAAGGGTAATGATGGGCTCTAAGAGGGAAAGCTACTGTGAAAATTGGTGAAACTGGTGTCTTAGTTAGGGTTTCTATTGCTGTGATGAAGCATCATGACCAAAGAGCAAGTTGGGGAGGAAAGGGTTTATTGGGCTTACACTTCCACATTGTAGTCCATCATTGAGGGAAGTCAGGACATGATCTCTCACAGGACAGGAACCTGGAGGCAGGAGCTGATGCAGAGGCCATGAAGGGGTGCTGTTTACTGGCTTGCTCCCCATGGCTTGTTCAGTGTGCTTTCTTACCCAGGACCAGCAGCCTGTGGGGGGAGGTGGCACCACCTACAATGGACGGGCCCTCCCCATCAATCACTGAATGAGAAGATGCCCTACAGCTGGACTTGTGAAGGCCCTTCCTCAGCAGAGGCTCCCTCCTCTGATGACTCTATAGCTTATGTCGAGGTGACACACAAACCACCCAGGACAGTTGGTTAGGCAAGGAAAGCCTAAACTGTCAGGACTTGAACCAGAGACCTAAGAGGAAGGGAGGAGCAGGAGGAGAGGATGTGATAGGAGAGGAAACAGTTGAGTAATGTCTTGATGAAAAAGAGAGAGATAGATCTTATGTGCTGAGACTGTGGGAAACATGTACATGAAAGGAATCTAGTTGGGGGAAAGATCAGGATTTGAACTTGAAAAGGATAAGAGATTTATTGAGGTGGCTGAGCACTAACTGAAGAGCCATTGTGGAGTAGACAGGAAGCGAGGTGAGGAAGTTCCTACCAGATAGCAAGAGTCCTTTGTAAAGACATCATTGAGATTGTCTGCTTCTTAGGGTCAGCGTGAGCTGGCCGGTGTGATGGTGAAGAGAAAGAACAGATTTCGGAGCATATCCTCTCACATAGCCTTCTCTCAGAAGGTAACAAATGCATTGGGTGTCAAGGATGAGAACTGACGTCTGATTCCTAAAATTAAGGACGTCTTGATGAGTCTCTCATCCCTAAGGATGGCTAGGACATTGTGTTGTGGGGTTAGAGAAGGTGCTTCAGACAACATGTTACCTACAAGGCAGGAGGCTGGGAACACTACAGATGCGGGAATGAAATTGGAGTGTTTATCCTGCATCCCTTACCCATCTCTCTTAGCCTGTTCTCCTCACAACCCTCCTCCTCTTGGTAGGCTTCTGTTCCCACCTGCTGTACTTACATCCTTGTTTGTCTGCCATGAAGACCCATGTATCAACAGCTCTCAGGGGCTCAGTTCCCAAGAGTGTGGTTGCGAGGGTGTCTGATGTCATTCATAGAGAATAGCCACATAGAGCTGTTTAGATTTAATTTAAAATTAAGTTGCACTTGCCACATTTTACACACTTACAGTCATACAGACTAGTGGCTTCTTACTGTATTGGCAGTGTGGAATAACAGTTTTTTAAGCACTGTTGGACAGGCTGTCAGGGTTTATTGAATGTTTACAACTACGTTCAGGTTTTCATGTACATAAAAGGCACTTGAGGTATTCACATCTCTTGATTGGATAGCAATGCTTTCATGTCTGATTGTTAGTTTGTGGTGCTTTCTGATCATGTTCCATAAAAGGTGCTTCTGAGCAGTTCTGGGCTGCAGTTGTCAAAGAGACAAATTGATGTGGGGTTATGGTTAAGAGTGCAGATCTGAAAGCTTGGTGGTTCCATGGGTATTTTTCTACTT
Source organism: Peromyscus leucopus (assembly GCF_004664715.2). Lineage (NCBI taxonomy): Eukaryota > Metazoa > Chordata > Mammalia > Rodentia > Cricetidae > Peromyscus > Peromyscus leucopus. The sequence goes on along the minus strand of NC_051081.1, from coordinate 56,220,740 downwards.
CTTTGTTTGTTTGTTTGTTGAGACAGGGTTTCTCAGTTTAACCCTGGATGTCCAGGAACTCCTCTGTAGACCGGGCTGACTTTGAACTCAGAAGTCCACCTGCCTTTGCCGCCCAAGTCCTGGGATTAAAGAAGTGCGTCACCACCTCCCAGCTTTTCCTACCTCGTGATAACTTGGTTGCTTTGACCCCATTTGGGCCTCACTTTCATGTGTGAAAATGTGATGCTATGAACAGGGCTTACTTTGTGATAAAGACTGAAGTGTATTGACTGTGTGAGGTTGTCCGAGCTGTGCTTGACACTTGATGCTAACTTTAGACTAGTAGACTTCACATTTTATCATAAAATATAGGAAGCAGTGAATGCCTGTTAAAAATTAGGGACTATATGACTATGGTGGAAAGATTATCTTGATTAGAAAAGTTAAATAAAGTTGATTAGAAGACATTTCATACAAAAATGACTACTCAGGACAAAAGGATGAGGGACATAGGTTCTTGTCTAGGACTGAAATTATGACTGATATAAACACTTGATTAAGAATACTGAAAATATAACTTCATTACCGGCTGCTTTCTTTTAGTGTGTGTCTGAAAGTCATTTTGCATTCCTTGCCTGTTTTAACAGTATGGAACAACCCCTTTGGTGTGGGCTGCCCGGAAGGGTCATTTGGAATGTGTGAAGCATTTGCTGGCCATGGGAGCTGATGTCGATCAAGAAGGAGCTGTAAGTACCTCTCCTCTCCTAACCCTTCTAGTAGAGGGAAGTGTTTGCTTTAAGGGAATAATTTAAGCTAGTACAAGCCTAGAAAAAGTTCCCTGGAGTTCTTAAATGATGCTTTCATTTTTAGTGTTGAGATAGGGACTTCACCATGTAGTCCAGGCTTTCCTGCCTTGGTTGCCAAGTGCTGGGATTTCTTAAGTGATATGAACTTTGGAAAGAAGCATGTTATGATAAGAAAAACATAATACATATTTGCTTTTGAGGGTCTGTTGCTAAGGTACATGAATTTTGGGAAACTAAAACCATGAAGAATAATTTTCAGTAATCTTATAAACTGAAAAATTCTTCAGGTCAAGTAGTTTTTCTTCCCCCCTCCTTTTTTTTTTTCCTTTTTTAATATTAAAAAAAATTTTGAGATAGTCTCATTATGTACTCTGACTGGCTGGAACTCAGAGAGACCTTCCTGCCTCTGCCTCCCAAGCTAGTACAAAAGGCAAGCTGGTTTTTAATCGTAATTGCAGGGAAACATCATGCTCTATTAAAATGCTTTTTCTTTTTTTTTTTTTTTTTTTTTTTTTTTTGGTTTTTCGAGACAGCGTTTCTCTGCGTAGCTTTGCGCCTTTCCTGGAGCTCACTTGGTAGCCCAGGCTGGCCTCGAACTCACAGAGATCCGCCTGGCTCTGCCTCCCCGAGTGCTGGGATTAAAGGCGTGTGCCACCACCGCCCGGCTTAAAATGCTTTTCCTTAAAGTGACATTAGACTCTGTGGGATCTGTACTATAAAGTATTGTTCCTGTCTCATAAACAGGGTAAGGATGACAGACATGTGAACTGTTAAGGTTAAAAATTGGTTGAGTCAGTCAGTTATTAATTCTTTGTTTTTTATTTTTTTGCTTTTTCGAGACAGAGTTTCTCTGTGTATTTTTGGAGCCTGTCCTGGGTCTCGCTCTGTAGCCCAGGCTGGCCTTGAACTCACAGAGATCCGCCTGGCTCTGCCTCCTGAGTGCTGGGATTAAAGGTGTATGTCATCACCGCCTGGCTATTAATTCATTATTGAGCACCAGCTGTGTACCTCATCTGTGCCAATAGTGTCAGAGAGCCATGAGGAGCCTGACAAACAGCTTTTCTTAGCGGTTCTAAGAATGTTTCAGGAACTGATATTGTGAGCCGCAAGCACTTTAAAGTGCTGAGGACTGCTACTTGTGTGATTAGTCTGTTATGTTAGACAGCTCATGATGGAGTCTGAGAGGAGATAACGCCAAGTCTCGGGACACCTGCAGCTAAGTTAAACTGTGGCGCTCATGCTGCATTTCTAGAGCAATCGAGTCCAGTGTGTTCTCTCTTCCACGATGGCCTTCAAGGCACTGTTCATCGGGCTGGAGCCACAGTGGGTCCCAGGTCCACTGGCCTCTCTCCCGAGTTATCAAATAGATGAGCAGCTTGCTATTGTGATAATTTGATGATGACCAATTCTGGTTTTTTTTTTTTTTGGTTTTTTGAGACAGGGTTTCTCTGTGTAGCTTTGCGCCTTTCCTGGAACTTGCTCTGTAGATCAGGCTGGCCTCGCACTCACAGAGATCCACCTGCCTCTGCCTCCCAAGTGCTGGGATTAAAGGCATACGCCACCACTGCCAGGCCCAATTTTGTTTTAATATGTGAGGAAGGTGTCTAGTATTTTAAAGGACTACTTAGAATATGTTAACAGGCTTTTAAGTACTGTCGAAGATCGCTTATTAAACTTTTATTGAGATATGCTCTAGCTCTTAATTCATCATTTGCAGCTTTTCCTACACATTTTATTATAAAATCCTCTTAGTTTCAAGTCTGATCCGTTTTACTTTGGAGTATTTAAATTGGAAAGTGTTGAATTTGAGTCCTTCTTTCACCTTTGTTGCATCTGTGAAAGGGTTTGTTTCCTGTGAGTGAGGCATTATCACTGAAAGCACCGAGCCTCAGGGTAGTCCGATGACTCAACAGAAACCATATGTCTTTGAAAACCAGAACCATGGATGGCTCAGCGGCTCAGTGCTTGCTGCTGAGCCTGGTGACCTGAGTTCTGTCCTGGGGACGCACATGGTGCAAAGAGAAAACAGACTCCCACGACTTGACCTCCATGTGTCCACATATACATATGCCTATGCACATGCACACCAAAAACAATGTAAAGAATGATTTCATTTGTGTATTTATATATTGGAAGGGTGTTCAGAGGACAACTTATGAGAATTGGTTCTCTCCTTCTACCACATGGGGCCTAAGGATCAAATTGAGGTCCTCAGGCTTGGCAGCAAGTGTCTTTATAAGCTAGGCCTTCTTGTTGACCCTATCAGAAGTAACTTTCAATGGCTGAAAGATCATAATAGTGGTAGAGCCCTTACCTAGCATGTGCAAGGCCCTGGATTATAGGCCAGCACCACCAACTGTTAAAATTTGATTTATATTTTTAAAACTATGTGTATGTGCCTGTGTTTGCCTGTGGATATACACATGTGAGTTAGTGCCTGCAGAGGCCAGAAGAGGGCATCAGATTCCCTGGAGCTGGAGTGACAGGTGGTTGTGAGTCACCCAGTGTGGGTGCTGGGAATCAAACTCCGGTCCTCTGGAAGAGTACCTCACTGCCCCCCCCCCAACTGTTAATAATTGAAAATAGTTTTCTGATTATGGTATATATAAAATGTGTTCTAGAACATTCTAACTTCTTTGTTTTTCTTTTAAGAATTCGATGACTGCACTTATTGTGGCAGTGAAAGGTGGCTACACAGAGTCAGTGAAAGAGATTTTGAAGAGGAATCCGAATGTAAACCTGACTGATAAGGACGGAAATACAGCTTTGATGATTGCATCAAAGGAGGGACATATAGAGATTGTACAGGACTTGCTGGACGCTGGGACGTACGTGAACATACCTGACAGGGTAAGGACTATCATCCAGAGTCTTCACATATGACATGAACTTGTTTTAAGAGAACTTTTATTTCTACCTTTGAAACTAATAAATTAAAATTTCCAGTCTTGTCAAAGAATGTTCTTGTTTATTTTTGTCAAATAATTTTGTTACTGTAAATGTCACACATACAGTTAATTTGTAACTCTTAGATGAATAACCTTGTAGGTGTTTTTCACAGCAGGTGTTATTCATTGTCTCAGGACTTAAATACTACCTTATACTGAAGTTTTTTTCTCTTGCCTGACTTCTTTCCTGAAGAACGCTCCACTTGAATGTATAGTTAGTAAGCTTTTAAAACTTGTTGCTAAATTAATGGAAGTGGGGTTGTTTTTGTTTTTTAAATACCTCAAGCCATTTTTCCCTCCGTTTTCTGCATCTCAGTGAATGGTGTTACTACCCATTTGTGCTTTACCTTTCCTTTACCTGCCCACGCAGTTCTGTTGACTCATGTAAAACTTACCCTCCCTGTTATTAAAACAAATCATAACAGACTCCTCTGTTGCCTCTGCTTTATGTCTGCGTGCTGTTGAATGCAAAGCGCTCCTGTGTTGAAGCCATCCAAGGCTTTCTCTTGCACTTTAGATACATACTACATTTTTAGTTTACAGACCCTGCGTGTCACGGTCCTTACTTGAGTCCTTGTCCTTATTTGTGTCACACTCCCCCATTTAGGAGGGTGCAGCCCTGTTCAGTGCCTTCTCTTTCTTGGTCATGCTGCTCTTGCCCTGCTGTGGGGAAGGACCATGTGCACCTGCTGTGCTCTCGCTCGAGAATGCTCCTGTCTGTCATTACACCTCTGCTTACATCTGCCTAGTCCCAAAGGTCATCTTTAGCTATCCTGTCCAGAGGAGCTACCCAGTTATTTTTGATCAGATATGCTATTCTGTTTGTATAGTGTTTGTCTTGGTGTATGTATTTTATTGTATGCTGTCTTTCTTTGTTAGACTGTAAATTTTCTGAGAGTTGGGGACTTTGTCTGTCTTGGTTCCAGTGCCTAGATTGGTGCCTGGCACACTGGAACAGGGATTCACTGGTTCTCACCCACACCGCTGCTTACATCCTTAACTAGAACTGGTCTGCCTTGGGCTTGTTTAAGTTGTTAGCGGGGCAGTAAATATCCTACACCACAGTGCTAAACATATAGCCCTCAAGGGATAATTGACTCGCAGCACACTGGGGCCCTCAAAACCAAAGCAGGCAACAGCTCACGGGCTTACTTAACACAAAAATCTACAACTGATCTACCATTTGGCAATGAAATAATAAGGTACTTGAGCCCATGACAAAAATGAGCATTTGAAGTAGTGGGAAGCCTTGATTCAAAATGGCTGTTGCTGGTTGAATATCCTCTGAGGAAGTGTGCTGTGAAGTATTTAACTTGGTTCAGTTCTTGTACAAGAGGATGACGTAGTTTGTATGCTCTTCCTGTGACTGCCCACTGGCTGTATCTGCAGACACTGGCCTGGGAGCCACAACAGCATGCTAGCTCTGCACTCCCAATTTAGAACATGTTGCTTTTATGATGTGAAAGTACTTGAAGGGGATTTATTATGTAACATCCAAACTGCCAGCCAGTGTCCTGTGATTTCAATTGTATGTGTGATGGGAAGTTGTCTTAAGAGACTAGATTCCATCTGACTACTTTGTCTTTTAAGTTTTCATCATGGGATTTCACGAGTCTTTATTCTAAGGACTAATGTCCTCTCTCTCTTACTCAGAGGGTTGCTAATATCAGATAGTGATACTCTTTTTCAAAGAGGTTTGTAGAACAAATCTATTATACTAATAAATGAGTGACGTTAATTTCAGAACTGTGTTTATTTGTTTACTGATGGACCTTGTGTTTGTCCTTGTAGAGTGGGGACACTGTACTGATTGGCGCTGTTAGAGGTGGTCACATTGAGATTGTTCGAGCACTCCTCCAAAAATACGCTGATATAGACATCAGAGGGCAGGTATGTGCGCTCAGACTACGGGGACCGTGAATGCATGTGTCAAGTGTCAGGATGTCTCTCCTTCTACTTTCTGTGGAGATAATGTATGTCCTAAGGCATTGGCTGTGTGTTACGGTTGTTTTTATGTCTGTTGACACTAAAGTTCCAGAATTAATGTGCACTTAAATTCAGGTACAAGTAAAAAAAGTTCCACACCAGTCTAGGCTGTGTCGTGAAAACCTGCCTCAGAAAATAAAACAAGAGGCTGGGGCGGTTTACTGGTTAGGGTGCGTGCTGCTCTCAGAGGGGACTGGGGCTCAGTTCCCGCATCCATGCCGCGTGGCTCACAGCTTGCCTTAACTCCGGCTCCAAGGGATCTGACACCTTCTTCTGGTCTCTGAGCTTTCCACACAGAAAATCAGCCTGTCGCTGACGGTGGGATGAAAGAGAGATGGGGTAAGAGAGAAGTGTGCTGGAGATGGGTGGGTGGTACACTAAGAGCTGGGCAGCTCGTGCACATTGGTTAGACTGGGAACTGTCTAGGGACATATTGACATGGGAAACCTGGTGTGGCAGCTACAGGAGCTGTCTTCTCAGCTACAGGCAGGTTTTCACTAACGGATGGTCCTGGATCACCTGTTTCAGGCCACTGGTTACTCTGTCAGTCTTGGGCACCTACTTTTAATCAGTGTTATTTGACGTTCTCTAGCTCTGCTTTCCACATCTGTGTGAATCAAAGGAGCCAGATAGGTTGCTGAAGGATCTGCTCAAGACAGTATAGGGTACCAGTGGTCTAGGTTAAGAAAGCTACAAATAATAACACCGATGTTTGTAAGGAATCCATTCCTACTCACTGTCTTCAGAAGAGTTGGACAGATATATTGTCTGGCATTGTAGATGGAATTACCTGGGTCAGCATGTTTAATAATGGCTTATCCAAAATAGCAGAGTTCAGGTATCGGTGACTTCTAACCTGTTTTATATTCCTCAAGTCTGATTGCATTACACAGTGTATTTTAGGGCTGTGAATGTGGCACGGTGATCTAGTGCCTGCTTAGAATGTGTGGCCCTGGGCGCCATCCCCACAGCACAAAGACAAAACAAGCACAACTTATCAGCCCTGTGGCTTGCTACTTCTTACTTACATAATGCTAAGTCTCTCTAGGATCCTTTCATAAGGAATATCTCAAAAGTAAATCCTAGAAATCATGTAGGTTGATAATACTTCCCACCTCTTTACATTCATAAAGGACAGTTTTTAATACTGCTTCTTACGTGACTTTCTTTCATTATACAGGACAATAAGACTGCCTTGTATTGGGCTGTGGAAAAGGGAAACGCAACAATGGTGAGGGACATTCTGCAGTGCAATCCTGACACAGAAATATGCACGAAGGTACAGACAGCATTGTGTTCTGTGAGCTGAGTGACGGTAGAGCTGCAGTGACGGTGCCCCGTGTCACAGTACACGGCCAGCTCGTCATGAGCCGGGAAGAGGCGGCTGCTCCGGGCTCTTGACACTGTCTGGCTTTAAACAACCTTTGTGGCCTGTGCTTGGCTCCCACACCAGCCACTTTAACTTCACTCACACCTTGTGAGACTGTACGAGACTGGTGGTTGTGATTAGCTGTGTATGCGAGTGTTCCATGGCAGAAATATATTTGTAATTCTGATAGAAAGGTGAAGATGCCTTAGTAATAGAGCTGTTGCCATACAGATCACTGGCTGGGAAGGGAAAACCACCTCCTTGTCAGTTTGTAAACTATGTTTTCTTCAGAATATGAGAGTGCAGAATGACCAAAGCAGAGGAAAGCCCTATTCTTTGAACCTTGTCTGTGCCCACAGGATGGTGAGACGCCACTGATAAAGGCCACCAAGATGAGGAATATCGAGGTGGTGGAGCTGCTGCTGGATAAGGGAGCTAAGGTGTCTGCCGCGGACAAGGTAGGACATCTGTGCAGGGCACCTGTGCAGAGATGGTGGTGTGCTGGCCTGCACATCAGCTGGAGCGCTGGAGATGGACTTTCATCGTGCGTGATGAGATGACCAGCTAGGGCTGCACACAGGGCGTTTTGAGTCTGTCCCAACATCATGTGCAGGGAGCAGGCTTAGTGTGTTACTCTTCTCCTGCTGTCCTGGACCACCCACATGAGGACATTCAGGGGTAGCTTACCCCAAGTCCACAGAGAATACAGAGGGGCTGGGGAGGGTGCATTCTCCAAGTAGACTAGGCTGGCGTGGATGGTCCAGTTCCCAGCACCACAGAGGGCAGCTCACGGCTGCCTGTGTGTCTAGCTCCAGGAGATCTGATGCCTTCTTCCTGTTTTCCTGAGGACACAGATTCACATGCACATATCCACACACAGACACATAAATAAAGTGAAAAAAAATTTCAATTAGGAAGGACATAAGGTTAAAAAAGACTTTTGAAATGGGAACTTCTGCTGGATGCAGTGGCACACGCCTTTAATCCCAGCACTGGGGTGGGGAGGCGGGGGAGAGGCAGGGCGATCTCTGTGAGTGTGAGGCCAGTCTGACCCACATAGAGAATTTCTAGGCCAGCCAGGGCTGAACAGAGCAAGCAGACCTCTTGTATTACCTGTGTTGTGGACAGCTTGCTGTCATTCCCTTCTGCCCTCTTGTGCCACGACCCAGCCGACACTGTGTCTCCACTTTGGGGTGAGAAACACAGTGACATTCCCATATAGAAGCATCTTGGGGTCCGTTGTTCATAGTGGCTGTTTTGTGTGTCAGTGAGTTTCCCGAGGATTCTGTGTAGAATCTGTCTGTGTGTCACTGTGGGAGACAGTCAGCACATACCTGCTGACAGATGCTCATGGTCAGGGATCAGTTGTTCACTGAACACATTGCCCTGGGAACTGATGTTCTCTCCCTCCTGTGCTGTCAGAGTTCTTCTGGGTGACGCTGGAGGCAGAGTCCAGGGCCTTTGCACATGCCAAGTGAAGGACTAGCCCACTGATCTGGGGCGCTGTCTCTTTGGTATTTGAAGTGACGCGTATGTGAGTTTTGATATACTATTTCACAAAAATACACTGAAATAAAGATGGTTCACCTAGCTATTGTTCTCTGTTTAGTTTTAGCATATTTGTGGGTTTGCTTATGTTTTTCCGAGGTTTTGTGTGCTGAGGAGATTTTGCCCTCTTACAGGTTTGAGAATGCGGAATGGAGTTGTGTTGTTCGGATGTGTTGAGTTTGAGGGCTGATAGACAGATAGACCAGCAGCCATTGGGAAGCATGGGGTGAAAAGCTGACAAGACCCCCGAGTTTCTTCCTTTTATGTCATCAGCTGTATAAACCGTTTCATGTAGAGCCATTTCTCAGAACCATGCTGTCCTCTGTCTGTGTCTCCAAGCCTTTACATCTGCTCAGTGCAGCGGTTATTCACCACAGGCGCACCCTAGAGAGGGCGCGAGACAGAAGAACAGCTGGGGGAGGCCCTTCCCTCTGAGCCGTGGGAAAGACGCACAGGCCTCCTTCATGGATGGTCTCAGCGGTCAGGGTAGATGAGAGCTGGGATAATCTCTAAGTTTGACCTCATTGGCTGTCTTCGGCAGACTGGAGAGCTCCTTCACAGGAAGGAGTTTTTGTTAGTGTGAGATGTGAAGCCCCCACAATTGTGGAGTCTCGTAGGAGTGACAGCTGACAGCAGGGAGTGAAGGGTGAAGAGACTTGGAGATACTGGAGTGGACGAGGACAGATGTGACATGATGAAGAGTGTGGTCATGGGATTTAAGGACTCCATGACGGCAGATGCTTGGCAAAGGTTACAGGGACTGATGGGATTGGTCACAATGGATGGGAACTGGCGTGGAAGCTGGTGGGAGACAGCCTTGAACTAGAGCACGAACCAGTTGAGGAAAGCGGTTGCCGTCCTTGGACAGTGACTGTTGTGATGGAAAGGGGTGTGGAGGAGTGGGTCCTGGCCCGGGAGGCATGCGTGGCGAAGGTTGCTGCTCTCTAAGTGAGCTGCAGACAGAAGAAGCTGTGCTCTAGAAGCCCGGAAGGGAATATTTCTGAGAAGCACTTGGAGAGAGCTAGGGAAAGAAACTGAAGAACACAGAGATTCAAATCCGTATTATATTTGCACCATTTATGAAAACATAAACTCCAGGCTGTCTGCTTTGTAGAGGCTTGAAAAGTGTTGCTCAGAGCTGGCCCTGAGGAGGAGTGAGTTCAGCCTGTGCTGCTTCTTTACAGAAAGGGGACACTCCCTTGCATGTTGCCATCCGGGGGAGGAGCCGGAGACTGGCGGAACTTCTTCTACGGAACCCCAAAGATGGGCGGCTACTCTACAGGCCCAACAAAGCCGGCGAGACTCCCTACAACATCGACTGCAGCCACCAGAAGAGCATTTTGACACAGATATTTGGAGCCAGTGAGTGATGGGCTTTGTCCTCGACTGAGCCTGTACAAACACAGTTGTGTGTGTGTCTGTGTGCGTGTGTATCTGTGTGTTTGTGTGCATGTGTGTATATGTGTGTATCTGTATGTTTGTGTGCGTGTGTTTTTTGCTGGAGGTTAAACCCTGGGCCTGTCAATCCTAGAGAAAAGCTTTACCTCTGAGCAACTGAACACTCCTGTTGAAGTTTTTAAATAATGAATTTCTAGTAAAAACATATGGAAAGAAAATGGTCCAACATACCTGGCCCAAAAAAGAATTTTAAAGTTTTTATTAGATATGTTTATTTTTATTTTATCTGTGAATGTTTTGCCTACATGTATGTATGTGTCTCCCTAGTCCCCCACCCACAAGATTTAAAAAAAAAAACAAAAAACTGTTTCTGGGCTGGTGAGGCATCTCCAAGGGTAAAGGCTCCTGCTCCTTTCGCCTGGTGACTGAGCCTGATTCCCAGGTGGGAGAAGAGAACTGATCCACTGAGCTGTCCTCTGACCAACCTACATATATGTGGCCCTCTCCCGTGGCTATACTAACAAATTAAACATTTCCTAGCTCTTCTTACACTTTTAAAAAGATTTTCTAAAATTTATTTATGTGTATGTTTCTGTGTCTATGAATGTATGCCGTGTGTGTGTGTGTGTGTGTGTGTGTGTGTGTGTGTGTGTGTGTGTGTATGTAAACCAAAAGAGGATGTTGGATCCCCTAGAACTAGAATTATGGGCCACTTTGAGCTGCTTGGTGTGGATGCTGGGAACCAAACTTGCGTCATCAGAAAGAGCAGGAAACTCTGCTAACTACTCTCCAGCTCCTCTTACATCTTCATGGGTTTTCCATTTTTAAAAATAATCCCACAGGTGTTTTTTGTTTATTTGTTTGAATTTCCTTAATTCAGGAAGAATTGGTATCTGAGTCATTAAATCTTTCTGTCAAGAATTATTCTGCCTTTGATTGTCTATTATATTCTTCATTAACACTTTTTTAATATATGTACTATTTTTTAAAAATATATCTGGAGTTGAAATGTCTCGTGAGCTTTTCTCCCAAGGCTCCTGCATGCCAACCAGTGCTCTGCTGCCGAGCTGAGCCCCCGGCCCTGGAGTGTGTGATAAGTGATAGAGAGGGAAGCTGTACTCAGGATGATGTATCCTATCATTAAGTAATAGATAGAATAGGTATAGTATGTTCCTCAAAATACAGTATTGGTGTAAGAAATTCTGAAGCTGTTCATACATAGACTTAAATGTTCACGATAAGGTCCTCCACTCCACCGCACCCCAATAAAGTAGGTAAAGTAGGTTAGCATTGGTGTCCTTCATAAGTGATACCACTGTTTAGGTATGTGCTCTGCTCCTAATTACAGGACACTTGTCTCCCACGGAGACCGACGGTGACATGCTGGGGTACGATTTGTACAGCAGCGCCCTGGCAGATATCCTCAGTGAGCCCACCATGCAGCCCCCGATCTGTGTGGGCCTGTACGCACAGTGGGGAAGTGGGAAGTCTTTCCTACTCAAGAAACTAGAAGGTACGGAAACGCTTTGATGACATCCTCACAGACAGCCTTTTCTGTGCAGTGAAAGCTCTGAGGGCGGTTGCCCTGTCCCAGCATGTGCTGGGTGGTTGGCGTTTCACTGCCTCCAGTCCGACCTCCTGTGGGTTTTCTTCTAAGACAGGTCCAGTGTGGCCAGCATCCAGCACACCCCTCGGTAGTGCTTGGGGGTGAAGGGGGTTCTTCACACACTTTGCAGGCCTTCTATGAGCTCTGTGTGCACTCAGGACCGAGTGCCCTTGCTAATAACCCAGGCCTTTCCCTCTGTTAGAAGCCTCATCCCTAGTCCTAACACATGCCCCTTTGGCTCTTCAAGGACAGGCTTCAGTGTGTAATGACTGTGGTTCTTGTGATACTTGATGTACTTTGGAGAACTGCAGTGGGAGGTTGAGGGTCTGAGAGGAATGGAGGGTTGTGCAGTTTGGAGATGGATACTGGTTCTGTTTCTACATATGGGATAAATATTTTGTTTAGTACAAGCCGTAGAAACCAGTATCAGTAAAGCCTTGACAGATGAGAACAGTGGACATAAGAGTTTTATGATCTTCAGGACTGTGGGAAGGAAGGGCAGGTATGCACCAGGGGACAGGATGCTCAGGTCGATGAAAACTTTGGTTTAAATGCGAAAGCATCAGCAGTGTTAGTTATCTAGGGCAGTTAAGGGTCCAGTACACATTTATATTCCAACAGGAAAGCTAAAGAATGAGTTAAAAGTTACGTCTAAGCAAAACAAATAAAACTTCCCGTTACTTTTCCTTTCAGATGAAATGAAGACTTTTGCAGGACAGCAGATCGAGCCCCTTTTCCAGTTCTCATGGCTCATAGTATTCCTCACCCTGCTGCTGTGTGGGGGGCTGGGCCTAGTGTTTGCCTTTACCGTCGACACAAATCTCGCCATAGCAGTGTCGTTGAGTCTCCTGGCTCTCTTATATATATTCTTCAGTAAGTCTTTGATTGTCTACAATCCTTTTCAGTCTTTCAGTGTTACTTTCTGTAACATTGAGCACGTTACGTAAAACATCTGATTCTTAAAACTCTACTTGATTTTCATAATTGGCTGAAAAACATTGATCTTTTTGCTATTTTGTAAGTTGGTTTAGAATACCAGTGTTCAAATCTAGCTGGAGGAGCTTTAAGAACCGGTACGTCTCCTTGCTAGTGCCACGGCAGGCCTGACGAACTGGCACACTGTCGGGTACGGTGGTGGTGACACGCAGGAGACCTTGCAGAAAAGATGGCGCCGTGGCCAGTGCTGGCCGGCGTCTGGACGTTTTGACCATTACTGTGATTTTTAGTTTTTCTGAAATCAAGCTAGGAAGGCAAAACAGACTCTCTGTTTCATGACACATGCCTTTAATCTCGCTGAGGCAGGTGGATCTCTATGAGTTGGAGGTCAGCCTGGTCTAGAGAGCAAGTTCCAGGACAGCCAGAGCTCCACAGAGAAACCCTGACTCAAAAAAAAAAAAAAAAAAAGTGGGACGTAGATTTGTTGCTGAGGGAGGTGGAACTTAAACAGTTGCAGACGTGACAAAGTTGTCTCCTTTGCATCTGACCCACCCACCTGACGCTGAGGCTTGGCTTTCACTCACGATTCATAGATTCACACACCTCTGAGGCTGAGAAGGGTAGTGGAGGACTTCTTGGAGGAGATTTAAGAACAGTGTGGACAGTCACAGTTTCATAGTGTTAGCTCCCCTCTACTTAGAGTTGACTGAGAAAGCAAGCATCCTGACTAATTCACATGTGGATTTCAGTTGTCATCTACTTTGGTGGACGGCGGGAAGGAGAGAGTTGGAACTGGGCCTGGGCCCTCAGTACCAGACTGGCAAGACACATTGGCTATCTGGAGCTCCTCTTCAGACTGATGTTTGTGAACCCACCTGAGCTGCCAGAGCAAACTACAAAGGCTTTGCCCGTGAGGTGAGTCGGTTCCTTTGACAGGAGGAACCTTTAGTAAGGATGAACAAGAGATTTAAGAGAATTTTATAAGGCATCATATTCCAAAAAATATTGGTAACTTCGTCTTTTTGATGAAAACAAAACAAAAGCTTGCCTTAGTACCTTTGAGAAACACTTCATACTCTATCCCCTTCCCATAGATGAGGTCCCTTTCCCACAAGAAACCTGTGTATTTTTACAGTGTTGTATTTGTACAGAAATCTCTCCCTCTTTTTTGATACCTGCTACATACTTGGGGCTTTCCTGGGAGCAGTGCCAGAGTTTAAACCTAGGGTTTTCCTGAGTAGCGCTTCATGGTGGAACATACCTCCACTACCATCCTTGCTGCTGCCTTGGAAAGGTGTTGGCTTTGGGGTGGAGTTCCAGCAGGAACAGGTCTGGACAAGGCCTGGCTTCTCCTTGAAGGAGCGGTCACCCCTGGAAACCCTGCTCTCATCGAGCTGCTCTTTGGTCATCTCTGCAAGTAGACGCACATGTCTCAAGTTAGTGAACATCTCAAGCAGGGAATGTGAGAAACACGGGAAAGGTAAAGGACTCTTAGGGAATACAGAAAGGTGTAAAGTTCTAGATAAATGGTTGTTGCTTTTTTGGTTTTTCGAGACAGGGTTTCTTTGTGTAGTTTTAGTGCCTGTCCTGGATCTCACTCTGTAGACCAGACTGGCCTTGAACTCAGAGATCTGCCTGGCTGTGCCTCCTGAGTGCTGGGATTAAAAAGACGTGTACCACCACTGCCCAGCCAAAGTTTGTTTCTTAAGCTAGAAAATTAGGAGCAAAAAAGCTCCCATGGGGGTTAGCAGAAAGAATTAAAAATCTGTTAAAAGGTTTTAAATTTTAAGTTATTTTAAATTATCTGTTAAAAGGTTTTAAAAAGTTTTAAATTATAGTAAGATAAAATCTGCATGATTTCAGATGAATGCAAGTCATTCTAACCATCAAAACTATGCTAGGAATATGGGTGAGAAAAATAAAGATTAACAGATTACAAGAACAGCCAGCCTTCTTTATCCCTGGGTTCTGCATCTCTTGATGCAGCTGTGGATTACAAATCGTTTTAAAAGTTGCCCCTGTATGAAAATGTGCAGATTTCTCCTTGATATCACCAGACAGTGCAGCATAACAGCTATCACATAGCACCTTCATTGGATTAGACACTACACGTAATCCAGAGACGGTCTGAAGCAGACTGAAGTGTGCATTTTGTGTGAGAGACTTGGGCTGATCCTAGACCCAGCTAGCTATGAATACTGAGAGACTGTTGTAGTTAGCATGTAAATTTAAGCATTACAAAGATTTAAAATTGAGAAGTCTTTAAATATTTGGGGTTGGAGAAATGACTCTGGTTAAGAGTGCTGTTGCTCTTACAGAGGACCTGAGTTTTGTTCCTAGCACCTACAACAGTGGTTCACAGTCACCCGTAACTCCAGCTCCAGATCTGAAACCTTCTTCTGGTCTCCACAGGCATCCATACACGTGTGTCCATAAACACATGGACATACACACATGCGCACACACACACTAAAAATGAAGTACATAACTTTTTAAAGGAGGAGAAGTTTAAAGGCAAGTATATGATATAGAGTAACACAATTGGAGGAAATTTTTACATAAAATTAATAATTTTAAATTAATAAGATGATAGTTTTGAAGAGGTTAAAATGACTGAAATAGTGTCAGTTAAGGCCACATAATATAGTACAGTGTCATTCCAGACTGTAATTTTGAAACATGTTTTATCTACTGGGTTGAGGTGAGAATTTAATTTAGAGATGGAAGGAAAGAATGAATTAATACATAAATAAATATTTCAGAGACTAAAGATGTTAGTAAGCCAACTGTTTTGAAGAACAGCTCTGAAAACGATATTTTACAATTATTTATAAATCCTTGGTATATGTTAATGCTATAAATAAAGTATTAGAAAAGTTTATTTAATTTTAATATTTTTTAGGGTTTATTGATTTTTATTTTATGTGTATGGGTGCTTTGCCTTATGTATGTCTGTGCATGTGGTGCCTGTGGAATTTAGAAGAGGAAGTCGGATTTCCTGGGACTGGAGTTACAGGTGGTCGGGAGCTGCCCTATGGGCGCTTTGAACTGAACCTCTCAGAGAACAGCAAACACTCTTAAGCACTGAGTCTCCAGTGGGCTGGAACTCCTGTCTGTAGTGAAGGCTGTCCCTTGCTCCAGTCTCTGGCCTGTTTAGAGCACTTTCTCTTTTGCCTCCTTTCTGACAGGAGGTGAAGCTCTGCCATCACCCTCCCTTCCCCTGGGCCATTCACACACACTGAACACATTAACCTCTGTCTCTGCTCAGAGTAGAAGATAAGTGATCACAGTTCTGCTCCACTCCCTCAGAACTCGAAAAGCAGTGTTTTGAAAAGACATCAAGAAAATATAGACTAAATGGAGGCTGGAGAGATGGCTCAGTGGTTAAGAATACTGACTGTTCATCCAGAGGACCTGGGTTTGAGTCCTAGCACCCACCCAGAATCATCTGTAGGTCCAGTTCTAAGGCTTCCATGGGCACCAGGCACACATGTGGTACATAGACATACATGTAGGCAAATCACTCAAACACATAAAATTAAAATTAAAATAATTTTTAAAAGAGGAAAACAGGTACTGTCTTTTTAAAAAGGAAAAAGAAAATGTAGAATAAATGATAGAGATGGCATACATGTGTTAGAAGTTTCTGCATCAGATAGTTGAGTAACTTCCTGCTTGATCTCCCCTCAAAGGTTTCTGTTTACAGATTACAACAGACTCTCCAGTGTAGGTGGAGAGACTTCCTTGGCTGAAATGATCGCGACCCTCTCAGATGCTTGTGAGAGAGAGTTTGGCTTTTTGGCTACCAGGCTTTTTCGAGTATTCAAGACTGAAGATACTCAGGGTAGGACTCCTTTTTTCCCTCCCTCCCTCCCTTCCTTCCTGCTGTGTTTCTAGGGTAAGGAAGGGAATAAATGCTGGTTTATCTTCACGAGATCATGCATTGAACCTCCTGACCATAAATATTATGGTATCTTGGGTACACGATATAATAATAATTGTCAATACTGTTCGTTCTATTACAGGTAAAAAGAAATGGAAAAAAACATGCTGTCTCCCATCTTTTATCATCTTTCTTTTCATCGTGGGCTGCATTATTGCTGGAATTACTCTTTTGGCTATATTCAGAATTGATCCCAAGCATCTGACAGTGAATGCTGTCCTCATAGCCATCGCTTCTGTAGTGGGGTTGGCCTTTGTGCTGAACTGCCGCACATGGTGGCAAGTGCTGGACTCTCTCCTGAACTCACAGCGAAAACGCCTCCACAGTGCCGCCTCCAGACTGCATAAACTGAAGAGCGAGGGGTTCATGAAGGTGAGCACTCACCAGTAGGAAACTGTAGTAGAATGCGCTGCCCTTCTCCTGTTCACTGGGCGTGCCCTTCTTCTTTGTTCCGTGGTAGGGACTGAACCTGGGACCTTGTGGATACTAGGCAAGCATCCTACCACTAAGCTACATGCCCAGGTCTGTTGCGTTTAGTTGAGTTTAATTAGTTTGTTAGGTTTATAGGGAAATTTAGATATACCCCGTATATCTTGTGCTACTCCTCATGCCCAGCCTTGGTTATAACAGAGTACTCCAGTTGCTCCGGATGGTGAACCTGTTTTGGTCAGTCGTAATCAGTCTTGGTGCTGTACATTCTTTGGGTTTGCATAATCTTTTGATAATATACCCATGGTTACAGTATTTTTACTGCCATGAAAGCCCTGGCTCACCTGTTCAACCCTCTGTCTCTCTCTCTCCCAACCCCCATCAAATGCAGATTAGTTTACCATGTCAGCAGCTCTGTCTTTTCTAGGGCGTCATGTCATTGAAGAAGCCATGCAGTATGTAGCTCTTTCATATTGGCTTCTTTGACCTAATAATAGACCTTCATGTTCCTTCCATAGCTTAAAATGTCATTGCTTTCTAGGCCTGGATACTACTGTTGCCTGGATGAAGAGTGTATATTTATTGAGTTACCTACTGAAATACATCTTTGTTGATTTAATTTTTAGCAGTTATTAATAAAGTTGCTATAAATACCTGTGTTTAGGTTTTTGTGTAGATGAAGTTTTTAGCTCTTTTAAGTAAACACCAAGGATTATAATTCTTGGACTTTATGGTATGAGCATATTTAGCTTTGTTAAAAACTAGATGTCACCAAAGAGCCAAGAGTAATGCCGCAGCCAGTAGGTCTTTGGGTGGAATTCAAGTCCAAGTCTTTTGTCATTTTAGAGTCTGTGATTTTGGCTAGCAAGTCTCTCAACCCATTCTGTCCTTTGTAAATTCCTATTTCCTCATGACATTCTGAGAATCAGGTGTTGTCCATAAACCAAAACCCTTACTACAGTTTTTAGTGGAGCCGCCACTGGCAACAAGAACTTTGGATTTCTCCTCCTCTTGTTGGATGACTTTCTCTCGTGCTTTTAAAGAAACATGTTTCATCTTCTTGTATCTTCTGTGCTTTGTGCAGGTCCTCAAGTGTGAAGTGGAGTTGATGGCCAGGATGGCAAAAACCATTGACAGCTTCACTCAGAATCAGACAAGGCTGGTGGTCATCATTGATGGCCTGGATGCCTGTGAGCAGGACAAGGTCCTTCAGATGCTGGACACTGTACGTCTCCCTGTCTCCAAACTTATGCTGTGGTAATGTAGGATGCACAACTTCACAAAATATCTCAACTGGGTTAGAAACTGTGCTTCTTATTAAGAAATACTAGTTTCTCTAATGAACTTCTCTTTTGTAAAAAGAACTGATTTTTTTAATGCAGAAATACTGCAAAAGTAAATGTTTAATCAAGAACGTTTAAATAATCTCACCATGATGATGGTTTAGGAAAAAACAAAACCAAAGTAAATAAATAAAACCATGTGGAGCATCTCTCAATGACAAATGTGGCTCAGCTTTGCAGACAATCATGTTTATATTCTGAGAAGACAGAGGGAGCCCATAGAATTTATAGTTTTATGTTAAAAAGCAGAACATAGGCAATCTACGGTGTCTTATAAACAACAGCGGTAAACGGCAGAGATGGTGTGCCTGGGACCTCACATGTCTTCACAGAAAATTCCATCTGTGTAGGCTGCAGGCAACTGAAAAGGAAACAGTATTAACTGTTCTCTTTATTTTTGTCATTGATGGTTGATAACGCCAACACTGAGATTGAGCCGTTTATAAAAGTTGTTTTTATAGAGAATACATTTTGATGAAAAATGAATGATAGTCAAAAAGTATAGCACCAAAGGACAGTATAATTTTTTTTTTTTTTTTCTGAGTCAGGGTTTCCCTGCATAACACTGACTATCCTGGAACATGCTCTGTAGAGCAGGCTGGCCTTGAACTTAGAGATCCGCCTGCCTCTGCCTGCTGGCATTAAAGGCACACACCACCACCACCCAGCAAAAATAGTGCAGATTTTAAAAAGATATTATTTTGTATAATTTTAAAATTAGTGTCATGTCCATGCCTTTCTTCTACCACAGGTCCGAGTTCTGTTTTCAAAAGGCCCATTTATCGCCATTTTTGCCAGTGATCCACATATTATTATAAAGGCCATCAACCAGAACCTGAACAGTGTGCTCCGTGATTCAAATATAAATGGACATGACTATATGCGCAATATAGTTCATTTACCCGTTTTCCTTAATAGTCGTGGGCTTAGCAGTGCAAGAAAATTTCTTGTAACTTCAGCAACAAATGGGGACATTTCATGCCCAGATGCCACGGGTAGGTATCAAATCCTAACGTACGTAGGCGTGAAGTAGTCCCGAAGGTTCTTGTAGTCTCTGTTTACCCTGAAGAGTGTGGTTGCTGTTTTATGTCTCTCTAACACCACACCAGACAGCTTTGTGCACATCCATTGCTGTGATGGAGCGCCAGGAGCAGGACAGTTAGGGAAGGGAGAGTTCAAAGGGACCAGAGTCCAGCGCCATCAGTGGGCAGGCGGCGGGAGGCCTGGCAGCTGGAGTAGCAAGTTGAGAGTTCACATTTTAATCTGTAAGCAGGAAACAGCAAACGCAAAATGGCATGCCTCTTTAGGCTCTCAAAGCCCACCTCCAGTGGCACATTTCCTGCAGCAAGGCCTCACTCAGCCCTAACCCCTGAGCAGCACTGTCACCTGGGGACAAGTGCTCAGGCACCTGAGGCTCTGGGGACTCTGATTTCAACCACCACATGAGGTCTCACTGCCTTCCTCCAGGGGTGCAGGAGGACGCTGACCGAAGAGTTTCACAGAACAGCCTTGGGGAGATGACAAAGCTTGGGAGCAAAACAGCTCTCAACAGAAGGGTAAGGTGCCATCTGTGCCATTTAACTTAATTATGGTTGATTTTTTTCCTTACAGTGTTGGGAGTGAACCCAAGCCTTGAGCATGCTATACCTTGATTTTGCTTTGTTAGCAGTTACTCAAGTTAAGTTAATGTGTCCTGTATCAGATTGTGTCTCTTCTGTGGACACAATGTTAAGATCTTGAAATCAGCATCAATGCTGGGCTCCCTTCCAGCGTCAGCCACCTCAGAGCTTCTGTATTGAGAGCAGCAAGGACCTTGAACTGGGAGGAGTCTGTCCTCTGCAGCCTCTTCCAGGTCAGGTGTTGACGCTGCCCGGTGACTCGTGAGATGTCAGAGCCCAGCATCTGTCCTGAGCAGGTGCCTGCCACCTCTGCCTCTTTCTCCTTAGGTTCTTCCTCCTTGCCCGGCGTTTGCCAGGTCTGTATTGTAGTCTCCACACCCACGTGTGATTCTGGTCCCTTCCCAGTCTCTGTCTCATTTGTAGAGCAAAAAACATAGGTTTGTAAAGTGGGAAGATGCCTGCCTGCAGGGAAGTGTTGCTGGTAGTGTTGCTCAGGGGAGGCTGCCGTGCCTTATACTGGCATTGTCTCTTCTCTCCAGTTTGCTACCATTGGGACATTGCTTGTTAGACCTTGTGTCTTTGGTTTTGTGCTCACATGCTTTACAGATATGAATTCAAAGTTAGCATGAATGACAGTTGATATAGCTCCTCAGGGGAGTATGTGTTTCAGCATTTTGACTTTCTCTCCTGGGAGTCCAGGTTCTTGGGTACCTGTGGTTGCAACCACCTGTCCTATACTTCAGGACTTGAGGATTAGCCTCTGTTGTGTCTGTTCTCTTAGGAGATGGGATTCTTATCCACTCCATCCCACTCTGCAGAGTGCCTTTAACTCTTTAAGGAGATGTGAGGGAAGTTAGGAGTGGCTGTGCCTGGGAAAAAATTGTGTAACACTTTAAAACAGCCTAAAAGTAGAGATGTTGGATCCCTAGAGCCATGCAGGAGCTTACTTTATTGTTTTAGGGTTCGTCTAGTTTGGAGGGTTCATGGCGTTTGACCATGATTCTCTTTATGGAGTTCTGCTCACTTCCCATCTTGACATTAAACTTTCCCTAACTGTACAGCCTTCAGTGGGCATGCTCCGGTGCATTGTTTAAGCTTTCCCTAAGTGCACAGCTCTCAGTGGGCATGCATCCTGTGTGTTGCTGCTACTGTACCACTCTCAGTGGGCATGCTTCAATGCATTGCTTGCTTTCCTAACTGTACGCTCTCAGTGACTGCTCTCATTGCTTAATTTCCTACTGTACACTCTCAGTGGGCATGCTCCAATGCATTGCTTTGTAACTGGAGGGTTTTCTTTCTGGGTCCCACCAAGCTCCGGCAGTCTGACAGCCCACTTATAAAATAAACACACAGACACTTATATTATTTAAACTGTTTGGCCTAATGGCTCAGGCTTCTAGCTATCTAGTTCTTACATCTTAAATTAATCCATTTCTATAAATCTATACCTTGCCACGTGGCTCATGGCTTACCGGCATCTTCACATGCTGCTTGTCATGGCGGCAGCTGGCAGTGTCTCCCTCCACCTTCCTGTTCTCTCCATTCTCCTCTCTGTTAGTCCCACCTATACTTCCTGCCTGGCTACTAGCCAATCAGTGTTTTATTTATTGACCAATCAGAGCAACACATTTGACATACAGACCATCCCACAGCATTGCTTAAGCTTTCCCTAACTGTACAGCTCTCAGTAGGCATGCATCCCATGTGTTGCTGCCAGCTCTACTTTTGTAATGGCTCTGTAAGCCTCTGTCTCAGAAGTAGCTTCATTTGGTAAGCACATAACCTTCCTTTTGGGTTCCTGTTGCGAATTCTGCTATCACGGCTGAGTTGACTCTGCAGCCCATCTTGTTGTTCTTATCCTAAGCATACGTCAACTCTCTTCCTGGTGGTGTTCTGTTCTAGGATACTTACCGCAGAAGGCAGATGCAGAGGACCATCACCCGGCAGATGTCCTTTGATCTCACGAAGCTGCTGGTCACTGAGGATTGGTTCAGTGACATCAGTCCTCAGACCATGAGACGATTACTCAATATTGTTTCTGTGACAGGTGATGTTTGTTTCTGTGATAGATAATAACCTTTATTTTACTTACATTTTTAGAGGTAGTAGGCATTGAACTTTGGGCTTGCACAGTGTTGGTGAATGACCTACTACCCAGTTTCCCCACCCGTCACTGCAGGAAGCGTCAAGGCTAACAGAGCATGTGACCTTGTTTGTATTAAGTGGACGTCAGGAGTAGCTGACAATCAGATATCATTTGGAATTTATTTTAAAATTTCATGATTTTAAAAGGCTTTGCTTTATATTTAGGGTAAATATATGTTGGTTTATGTAACAGAATAATTAATATTTGTGTTGAAATTGAGATTTTTATGTACTGCTATGTTGTTTTAGTTTTTATATGATACTTTGAATAAAATATTTGTAATAAAATGGAGATTATTAGCCAGGCAGTGGTGGCACACACCTTTAGTCCCAGCACTTGGGAGGCAGAGGCAGGCAGATCTCTGAGTTTGAGGCCAGCCTGGGCTACAGAGTGAGTTCCAGGACAACCAGAGCTTCACAGAGAAAACCTATTTTAAAAAAAAAAAAAAAAGGAGATTATTGTGTGACTGAATTATTTGTGTGGATGCTGCTCTTTGCTGTGTTTAAGACTAATTAGCATTAGGGTAGTCTTAGACAAGCTTGCAATGTAACTTATAGAATGTGTTTCTTTTCTTGCATGGTGATGCTTAGTACCTTCTGATATTTCCATGTGTTGACTCTGTCAACTGCAATTGCACTTTATACTAAGTTTAGGGCTCATGACATAAACTGTATTATAGATGAAGTCTCACCTAGTATAACATTTTTATAGTTAAATCCCTTTAAATGAGACTTCAACCTCCTTGTGCTAGTTGGACAATGGAACTGTTTCCTGATATTATCAATAACCCTGACATACTCATTTGACAGTATGTCCTGTTGTCCTCCTTCTGCTGGAAGTTGGTCTGGATGTTGTAGAAACGAATCAGTAAACAAGACAACGCACCTCTCACTCAGTTTCTTCCCCTTCCTGTGACTTCTCCTGGCTCTGCCCCTGTCCCCACCCCTGCCCTCAGCAAAGCTCCTTGATAGTTCATGCCCTTTCTCATACCACTCTCGCACCGGTCCTTTCAAACTCTTCCAGCTCCCTTCTTCTCAGGACTTCAGCAAAGTTGACGTCAAGTTCCCCAGTGGCTTCCACGTGAAGCATGCAGGGGCCAGGCCCCAGTCCTTGTCTGGGCCCCACGAGCAGCTGTGACAATGTGCTGGGCGCTGCTGCTTCTTGAAGGGCTTCTTTCCTTTGGTGTCCAGAGTGCTGGCTGCACTTCCTGGATTTTCCTCCTAACTGTTGCTAGTTAACAACAGTTAACTGTTGCTCTTTAACATTGGGCTGCCCTGACTACAGTTCCTGGAGCTTAACTTTCTGCTTGACCACTTGTCGTAACTTAGCCTGTAAGGATTTATACTGAATCCTTAAGTTTTGGCTTAGGTGTCAGCTTTTCCGTGAGATCTTCTGCATCTCAAATGAAGTGGCTCCTCTTCTCCCTCTCCCTGCATCGTCCTGCTCCACAGAAAGCTGTCCTCTAACCCTGTCACTTACTCTCCCCTGTCTGTCTGCTCTCTGGAATGGGAGACCCTCCTGCAAGGGTTTTTGTCTGATTTGCTTAACTGCTACACCCGCTGCAGCATCTGGGATCGATTATGAATGAATAGGAGACTGAATGAAATTAGAGCCACGCTTTACATTCTTCCTGTGAGAAGCGTTCTGAGCAAAAGGAACAGCAAGTCAGAGGCTGTGAGGGGAGTGCAGCCGGGGTGGGGTTGGCCCAGGAGCTGGGAAGGCGTTTAGAGTGGTTGCTCCTGTGAGGCCTTCTGGCTCCAAAGTCCCCAGGAAGGAATTAGATTCTTCACACATCTTTGGGTACTAGAAAGAGACCCGAGTTGATATCTTTAAATAATTGATGCTAAAGCTAGGCCTGGCGGCACAGACTTAAATCTTAACTCCTCACATGGCAGAGGCAAAGGATCTCAAGTTCATGGCCAGCCTGGGCAGCTTAGTGAATTGGATGTGGAGGTTTACATCTGTAATCCTAACACTCTGGAAGTAGAGGCAGGAGTATCTGGAAGCCAAGGCCAGCCAGGCCACATGAGGTCCTATATTTAAAAAGACAAGCACTCAACCTTGTACAGAAGTAGATTGTCAAGCTTATTTTAATGTTCAGCTTTTCATTTTTGCTGCCCCCGCCCCCACAAAAGACCCATTTAGTTAGATAGTCATAGTTATTTCATAGATTTCTGTGCTGATTAGATTTACTGCCTGTTACACTGAGTGAATGCTTCTCAGGAAGGCTGTGACCATATCATCTCTTTTGTTCTGGGCTTTACCCCAGCAGCAGTGTTTATGGTGAGTCTGTGGTGTCCGTGGCTGGCAAACACTGTGACATAGCTCACTGGGACAGGAGATCCACATCCTGCCACCCATCCAGCAGAGAGACCCCACTTTCCAGCAATCTCCGTGGTGAAAATTCAGAGAGTGAGGGTGTGAGGCAGGGGAAAATTGAATGAGGAGGCATCATCTATATGATGAAAGAGAGCCTGTCAGACAAGTAGCTGTGCGTCCAGGTATGTGCTGAACTGATGGTGGTGTAAAACGGGGGTGTTTGCCGTGAAGAACCGAGCCTTGGTTTGTCATCCTGTCAGCTCAGGTGACGGTGGCGGTGCAGTGGAAGGAAGCCTGAGGGCTGAGTTGTCACGAGGGAGTGTGCCCTGAGGGAGGATGCTGAGGTGGTCCTCTGAACACCCTACCAACAGACCTTGTATCCAGTGGATAGATACCGGGCTTTAGATGCACTGTACCTGGCTTGGCAGTTACTAACTGTCTAAGTGAGAAGGGGGATCCATCAGTCATAAAGCAGAGATGCACCAGTATGTTGGGGTCCCATTGAGAGCTGCGGAGAAGTCCTTAGCAGTCATGTTTCAGAGCATTAAGGGCTACCATGGTGTTTTATTTTGTTTATTGGTTTATTTTTTGAAACAGGCTCTCACAGTGTAGCTCAGGCTAGCCTCAGATTTGTCATATCTTACTTCAGTCTCCTGTGTGTCAGAATTACTGGTGCCACCATGCCCTCTGGATCTTTAAAATCTGGATTTTAGAAACCATATAAATACTAGATTTAGGTCTGTTTTATAACCAAATGGTAAAATTTTCAAATTTTAAAAATGAGTTACTTGTGACTATGCTAAACATTCTACATAGTATATCTACTAATTATTGAATGTTTATATATTCTTTAGAGGGCAGTTACTGAGAGACAGTCAGATCATTAGTATGTCTACTAATTGTTAAATGTTTACATATCCTTTAAAGGGCGGTTACTGAGAGCCAATCAGATCACCTTCAACTGGGACAGGCTAGCCAGCTGGATCAACCTTACTGAGCAGTGGCCTTACCGGACTTCGTGGCTCATACTGTATCTGGAAGAGACTGAAGGTATCCCCGATCAGATGACCTTAAAGACCATCTATGAGAGGTATTTGTTTGACTTCTTTGCCCCTGACTTCACCTTGAGTTGAGTTTTAAAACCCACAGATACTGTGTGTGAATTCTCTACTTCTGGGTCCCCTGCTGGCCTGGAACTGTCAGAGCACAGTCGCTGGCCTGTGAGCTCGGAGCTCCCTCTGTGTTCGTTGTCTTTTACAGGTGTGTACAGCTATAAGAGTTACTGGCTTTTACAAAGTCACAAAGTCAGGATACTTAAAGGAGCTTCAAGGTCCAGTTGCTAGGCTAATAAAATAATAAACTGTTTTTTAGGAAAAGATAACTTGCAGAAACTATGTAAAGTTTTATAAAATTGGGTTTAATTGAAACTACTGTTTTAAAATATAAATAAAATATTAATATAGTTCATAGCTTATAACCTTTAGGAGTTCAGATAATTTTTATTCCCTTGGAGTATTGGTAGTATATTTTTTTGTTTATTTTTTAGTTTTTGATTTTTCGAGACAGGATTTCTCTGTGTAGCCCTGGCTGTCCTGAAACTCACCCTGTAGACCAGGCTGGACTTGAACTCACATAGGGCCTTGAACTCACATAGACCCACTTGTCTCTGTTCCCTGAGTGCTGTAATTAAAGGTGTGTGCCATCACCACCTGGCATGTTTTTTTCTAACTGGTTTTAGAGTTGTAGAGGACAATGCAGTGTCTATCCACAGATCTGAGCTCTTCTAGGCTTGGTGGTCTAAGTTCATCAGAGATTTAAGCCTCATGTGGTTCCAGTGAGGCAGTTACACAGATGACCATGTGTTATGGTGACATGGTAGTCAGTCTCCCTGGCTTGTTAAAGTCATCTTATCGTGAGGTCATGAGTGGGCTTGTCCTTACTTGTTAAATACTAACCTTTAGTTCCTGAGTAAACTTGTCTGACTTGACTCAAGAGTTAGGTCACTGTGAACGTTTGCTAGGTGAGCAGTTATTAGAGTTGAAGTGGAACCTTTAGAAGGTTTTCTTGAATGTTGTTAGTAAGGAATATAGGTTCTGAAAGGTAAATAACTTCTCAAGTCACCCAGTCTGAGGTGGCAGGGCTGGTGTTTTAATCTGGGTCACTCTGACTCCTTATGCCGCTCCTTCTGAGCACTTCAGGGTCTAACTCTTTGTATTCTCTCAGTTCTGAGGTCTACCAGTATGTCAGCCTCATTTTGCATATTAGAAAACTGAACCCAGTGGAGGTAAGTCACTTGGCAAAAGGTCAGTGCATGGTAGAGCTGGGATTCAGAGTGAGGCTCCACACCTGTGCTCTCGTGTGTGCTGATAGATCACCTTTCCTTGTGTCCACACAGTGTGGAAACTTTTCTAGGTTAGAGTCCTGTCAGAGACACCCTGAAGTTTATCATGGAATCAAGGAGCTAACTTTTGTTATGGAACCAAGGGTTGCAATTTTGACCTTTTTGTGTTTTCCATTTCTTTAAGAACATTTCAAATTACTGTAGTTAGTATATATGAGATTTTCTGTGTTTTCTTTTTTTAACTTCATTAATAACTAATCCACAAAAAGCAGATAATTGCTATTTTTTTCTTGTAAATTGTGTTTGCCTTTATAAAAACTTGAGTTTTCTATTTCAAATAAACTATTGGTTAGCTACTGCCTCTTCCAGTCTCCCAACCCCCCCTCCTTTCTTCCCTCTCTCTCCCTCCCTCCCTCCCTTCCTCCCTCCCTTCCTCGTTTTTTAGACAGAGTATTTGTGTTAGTCTTCAGTTTTGGCTGGAATGGGGTTCAGATGCATGTCCTCCCCTGCTGTGGCTGAGACGGTATGCAAGTGTCCTGTATCTCAGAATCGCAGACAATGTGACCAGCAGTCTAAGGAGTTTGTATAGAGTCCCCGTAACTGGTCTTCTGCACACTCTGTGACAAGGATGGGAAGAGTGAAAAAAGTCCCCAGGCAATAGAAATAGGAGACATACATAATAAACAGAGATTAAAAAGGCATTTGAGAAAAGGTCTCTGATTCAGGTCAGTCTAACAGTGGTTCTCAGGTCGCTGTGGTCTGCTAAGGTCGCACTGTGTTATTTGTATCTCCTGAAACTGGGGCTCTTTATTGTCATTGCTTTTCTTATTTTGTGGTCCTAGGCGTAGCGCCCAGAGCCGTGTGCATGGTGCTCACATATTCTATTGTTGATTCACAGCAGCCCAACTTGTCTTTCTTAAGAAGCCAAGAGTAATAGGTGCTCTGGAGCACAGTCGCTTTCTTTGAGTTTCTTTTGTTCACTCGGTTGATTTCTTCATCAGTGTCAGGCATCTGGGGCATGTACTGCTGGGATGTGCTGCCCAGCAGGCCCGGCATTCTTGCCTATAGCTTTCCCGTTGGTAGGTGGGCCCATGGACTTTGTGGGGATTGCTCTGCTCGCTGTCTGCAGCTTTCCTCAACAGATGTTCGTGTTCTTGAGTCGCTCTTGAGTCTGTGGCTTCACCTCACACTGTGTGCATTGCTTCCTCAAGGACTGCCTGCATTCACACCACTTCTATCACACATTACCTGTCTTCCTAGGCTTTTTTCATGACTCTGTAACACTTGCGTTCTGTGTGTCTGCAACGCCAGCATCAGATAGCTAACACCAAGATATGCAGAACACTCAAAGGCGTCCTTGTGGTGCCCCGATCTCTTCAGCAGTCACTTCTCCTTATTTAGACCCTTACTTGTGCTGCTTTTCTGAAACTAAGGTTTGCTCTCCATTCTTCCTGAAATAGGACTAAACGTAGCTAGTAACGTTGTTTCCTCCACCAGATTGCTTAGTCTATCCCTTTGAACTCAGCCTCTCCTAAAGTCTTAGGGTGTGGACAAAACAGACAGGACATGGGGCTAGAGGGATAGCTGTTGCAGAGAACCTGGGCTTGGTTCCCAACACCCTCTTCTGACCTATGTGAGCAGCAGGCACACACATGCTGAACCTGCATACATGCAGGCAGAACATTCAGACACATAAGTCTAAAATCTCTTTTAATGTAGACAGGATCTTTGCTAGAGTGCAGTATTCCTGGCCTTCTAGTCCTGTTTCCAGTACAGTCTTCTTTTGCATCTGCATCCCTATGAACAATGCTTACTGTCTTTGTTCTCATCAGTATTCCGGTTCCTTGAGCTCCTCCGGTAATTGCCCACAAGCTCTACTTAGAGCGTCATGGAGCTTCTCTAGCCTACATCTCCAACTTCTCCAGATAATTCTTGCAAACCAGGAATTTGGAACCATGTTTCAGGAATGCCACAGCAGCCACCCTACTTGTCTGGTACTTGTTTTCTGTGTTGGTCAGGCTTGCAGTACTGTGACTATAGCTTATGAGAGAAGGATGCATTAGTTCATGGTTTTACAGGTCTGTCGTGACGGGGAGAGCCTGAGCAAGCAGAGCTGCTCTCTCGGGGCAGCTAAGAGGCAGAGGAAGAATTGCTGTGCTTTGCTTGAAATCTAAAGTTCGACTTCCAGGCCCCACTATCTGAACCTCATAGGTAGTTCTGAATTTTTTTCATTTTTAAATTGAAATATGTCTTATAGACAATAGCAAATGTTTAACATGTAGTTTAAAAATGATAGCAATTATTATACCCTTTAATGAAAAACAGAATATTGTGTAAGAATTATTTGGGGAGGAGGAAGTGGTTTTTTTTTTAATCATATAATGAAATGAGGCTATGCCAACTTTCTTTTATGATTAAACCAACCTATTACTTTAGACCTCAGGCCTTGATGGTCTTGTCTTCTGAGAGTGGACTGGATTTAGGGTGACTCTGAGATGCTTTTCTTTTTTAAGAAGTAAATCTGCCTATGAATACTTACAGAGAATGTTTGTAGTTAGCCAATGAAGAGAAAAACAGTATAGAAAGCAATCTGAAAATTCATAAGCACTTTTAGTTGAAATAATGTAAGTAAAATAATTTATAATGAAGAACTGTAGTGAGACAGTTTGCTCAACGTATTGAGAACTCATCTGTTTGAACATGCTCTGACAATTTAGATGTCTGTCTAAATTCTTTGATGCCTGTCATTTGAATACTAAAAAGTTTTATTTACAGCTGACAAAAAGCAGCAGTATATAATTGATATTCATTTATTTTATTAAAGAAATCTGATTTGGTAAAAACAATCAGAAAATAGTATTTTTAACGCTAGTAGTAAAATTTATTTTTTTAATCCATAAAAAGCCTCATTTATTTTTATAGCAATCTGATGACACATCTGCTTGCTTTATTCAGCTGAAAAAGAAAATGTTGGTTCTTGGTGTTTTGTAAAATTGCTTTGTTAAATTATTGTCTAAATTGTTCAACTTTTAACAAATGACATTTGATACTAACACTGGAAAGCAATTTCAGCTAATTAAGTAGATCCCTCTATAAACCATTGGAACATTAAGATGACATACTGTTCATTCAAGATTATTTTAATTGGTACAATTATTGTAATTTTCTTGCAATTATGTGTTGAGCTAAGAGCTTTTGTCTAGATCATTTGAGGGTTTTTTTTGTTAACATACATTTAGTAAGAAGAAAGAGAGTTAAATAAAAACTGTAGATAAAGATTTTTCTGTCTACGTTCTATTGCAGCATTTTAGACAGTCATTGAAATATTTTAGTATAAAAGTTTATTTCTGGTACTTTAGACACTTAAAGCAATGATGGAAGCTTTTAAAAGATTGATTTAAGTAGTTTTCATGAAGATAATGTTTTAAATTTCTGTTTTGACACTACTCAAGCAATCTTTTTCTCCAGAAGATATGGTCAGGAGAACTTCCTGTAAGAGGGAACATGGTTTTGGCAGTCTTGGATTTTTAAATGAATTGAATAGGTTCTGAGGGAGTTTAACAATGATGGTCATTTTCCATCCCATAGAAACAGCTGTTTGCTTAGGAACCTCAGACATTAATATACAATCTTTATGGATCTGTCTGATATCTCTAAGTTATTTAGTCATATTTTAGCAAATATCACATTGTTTATCCCTTTCTAATATTAGTCAAAGCTTCCAGAATCTTAATTGATTGCATCTAATCACCCCGGTTTCTCTAGAGCTTTCCAGTCTCCTCCATGTGTCCTTCATTCCCGTTTCCGCCTGTTATCCCTTGAACAAATTATGCAAGCCTTCCCCCTTGCATGTGATTATCCTCAAGTTATGAATTTGAGCAGCAAAGTCCCCCATGTTGTACAGAATATGACTTTTTTACTGACATTTATTTTCTGTCTTAAATTGAAGATCCTGGGAATAGCTATTCAAAGCATTATTTCACACATGCCATTAAGGTGTTTTTTTATGTATAGCTTTAAGTCTTACTAAGATTCCATATTTTTGATATGGTAGGACTTCTTGGAGATTTTGATGTTGCCATCATTCAAAATTCATTAAATTATTATCATGTGTACAATTATTTTCATAAACATATGCCATGGATATTCCCAACACACACTCAGAATCCAGAAGTTAAATATTTAGTAGTATTTTTGTCTGTGAAAGACTGATATAGTTCTTTGCAAAAATCACCTGATAATTTTTCCATATAAGAGAGAAAACTAAGTAGGTGTGCACTGGAATAAAGATTCTGTGGTTATAACAGAAGCTGTACTTTAGATAAAATAAGTAACATTAATAGGGTGGTAAGTTTAATATGAAAAGTGAGCCTGCAGACTTCATGAGGTAGAATATTGACAGTTATTTATTATGAATTTCTGATTTTACATTGTTTTGTAACCAGAAGTTTTCCTGTGCTCTGCAGATGCTTGTTCCCAAATTACCACACAGAGGCTTATATGAATTATAAATGTTTGGCTGGTAGCTCAGGCTTATTACTAACTAGCTCTTACACGTAAATTAACCCATAATTCTTATCTGTGTAACCACGTGGCTTGGTACCTTTTCTCAGTTCTGCCTCGTCATCTTGCTTCCTCTGGGTCTGGCGACTCCTGACTCCATCCTTCTCCTTCCCATCATTCTCAGTTTGGCTTTTCTGCCTAACTTCCTGCCCAGCTACCAGCCTCTCCACTTTTTATTAACCAATGAGAGCAATACATACTTATATAGTGTAGAAAAGGATTGTTCTACAGCATTTCCCCATTTTTGTCTAATTAAAAAGGAAGGTTTTAACCTTAATATAGTAAAACTATATACAACAAAACAGTTATTTAGTAAGAATTACAGTAACACTATCTACTCCATTTGCATTTGGCAAAATCAGAGAAAATAATTATCTTATCGTGGTGAATCTAAAATTTTGTACCTAATTTACTTTCTATTATAACTAAGGAAAACTATAATTATGACTATCTAGTCTTCAACAAAGACCCCAGAAGGATACAATGTTACCTGAGTAAACAGGAAGTGCAGTGCAAGCAACTTCCAAAACTCTAGAAATGACAGAGACATCTGCTGTCTGGACAGTCACCCAAAGTTCTTCTGTAATGTTGGGGCCTCCATCTTCAGCATACAGGCCTGGAGTATCTGACATACTTTTTAATGAAGCAGAAAATGTGAAGGATTGTCCTACCTATATTGGCAAAGTTTGTCAGTCGCTTTCCCGTTTATTTTTTTTCCAGGCAAGCTTTACTCGTTAAAGCACAAACAAAATATTACCACATTGTTCATTTGTATTCTTGATAGAAATTAATTGGTAAATCTGGATTCTTTTTTTTTTTTTTTTTTTGTGGTGGGGCATTGAGACAGCATTTCTCTGTGTAACCCTGGTGCTCCTTTAACTAGCTAGGACTGGAGATATGGGCCACCAAGCTCAACTAGCATTTTGTTATTTTACATTTGTTTGATTCAGTGTGGGTGTGATGTGGCCCTGGGCACACCTTGTTCCTTTATGACCCAAGCTTTCTATAGCTTGCTCGGCTTTTTCATTCCTCATCTCTCCAGAAGAATGGCCAGGAGGAGAGAATAAACCATTTGTAGTTTCTCTGTGTAACAGCCCTGGCTGTCCTGGAACTTGTTCTGTAGACCAGGGTGGCCTCAAACTCAGATCCACCTGCCTCTGCCTCCCAGGTGCTGGGATTAATGTCATGCACCACCACTGCCCAGCTATTAAATCCAGATTCTTAATGATAAATAAAAGTGAAGGGCAGCATTTTTAAAAGATTCATTGATTTTTATTTTATGTATTTAGGTGTTTTGCCTGAATGTAGGTCTGTGTGACACATGCATACAGTGCCCTCAGTAGCCAGAATTCTAGAGCTGGAATTATAGTTGGTTGTGAGCCACCTTGGGGGTGCTGGGAATCTAACTCAGGTCCTCTGCAGGAGCAGCCAGTGTTCTTATTGCTCAGTTCTCTGTCTCCAGCCTGGCAGAATTTTGAAAGCTTATTTTTGATGCACTTGGAAAACATACCTACTGACATTGTTTGTAGAAAAAAAAAACAGAGATATTAACTAGGCAGATTGGACCATTCTTGACTTTTATCTGTTACTGTGTTTTGCTTCTGATTTGTCTTGTTATTTGTTGCCAATCCAAGGGTGTTAGAGAAATTACTGAAAAATAAAAAACCCTTAAAGTTCATTGTTATTTAGGAACTTGTTCCTTATTGTTTTGTTTTCTTCTGAGAAAAGATCTCACTGGCCGGCTTGGAACACACTGTGTAGACCAAGTGGCCTTGAACTCACAGGGGGACTGCCTGCCTGCCTGCTGAGAAATAGTTCCTGAGGTCCTGTTATGGACAGACACTACTGCAGGATGCCCATGTGCAAAGCTGACAGAAATCCCTGTCCCAGGGAGTCCTACACAGGGCCAGTGTAACTATGTGGTTACAACAGTCCTGTGGGAAGAGTGAAGAGAGACACATTCAGTGGTGCCCACTGTGAGTGAAATAAACAAGTCAGGGTGTGACGGTCCTCACTGAGATGAAAGGTGACAGATAGCCAAGTAGATTCTAGTGGGAGAGAGGATCTCTGTATTACGAGGACTGCTAGCATCAGCTGGTAGAAAAGCAGCTAGTAGAATTAGTGGGCTGCTTTTGGAGTACTATTGATTTATGGGTAATCAGAACAAGGACTTTGGGTGCCAGAGAGAGAGTTCAGTGGTTAAGAGCACTTGCTGCTCTTCCGGAGGACCTGGGTTTGAGTCCCTTTGGGAGGCTTACAACCATCCACATCCCCAGTCCCAGGAGACCCAGCGCCCTCTTCTGGCCTTTCCTTGGCACTAGACACACAGGTGGTGTACAGACAAGTGCAGGCAGAACACCTATACACACACACACACACACACACACACACACACACACACAACACACACAAGCACGTGAATAAATGAATCACATTTGAAGAGGTCACTGACTTTGAGGAGTGCAGTGGGCACTTAGGATAGGCAGAGCAGCTGGCCAGAGTTCCCCGTGGGGATGGGGTTGTACTGGGGCTCAAGCATGGCCAGCAGGGCTCTGTAGCCCCTTCTGTGTCTCCTTTGACCTTACACCTTCCCACCTGCTTTTTCTGGCTCACCCTCCTGTCCCCTACCTCATTTTTCTAGTCTGGTAAGTGTGCAGAAGCCTGTTATAAAGCAGCCCCCCCCCATTTCAGGTTCTTTATGTCCCTCACTGGTGTGCTCCTTCATAGGCACCGCCATGGGATTCTCCCACCAAGGTTTGCTTCCCTCTTTCTTTAGTATTGGTAAACTCCATGGATTACAACTTCTTACACATTGCCAGATCCACTTTCACACACGAAGGTACAGAGAAGGGTGTTTCTGAAAGAGAGGTGGAGTCCATTGATGTGCTTGGATTGCGTCAGATGGCCAGCAGAGCCCTGCTTTATCCTAAGGATGGGACCCTCCAGCTGCCATTGGTTCTGACTGTGGGGAAAGCATCTTTTCATTGTTGTGAGGGGGGTCCCTGTGCCAGGTCTGCTGTAAGGTGAAGCCCCCATGACTGGTGCCTTCTCCCTTTTGGCAGGTGACACTAAAGTCACAGCAGCATTTCTGTAGCCTGTAACTGAGTTTACGTTTCCAGGTTCCTAGGTTTGTAAGCCTTGGGCGAAGCTGTGGGTTGTAGACTTTGTGTACCTGGCACTCTGAGACAGGTCTTCCCAATACCGTCTCTTCTTACAGATGATTAGCAGTGTCCTGTTAAATCAGTGTAGCCAGGGTGCTGGCACATGCTTGTAATCCCAACACTCAGGAGGGGAAGGCAGGGTTGCTCTGAACTCCGGGCCAGCCTGGCCTATATAGCAAGGCTGTGTGACAGAACATCAAAAATTAATAAACAGTCAAAGTCAATGAAGGCCATGTGTGACTTAGGTGACTGTTTTGTTATGCTAATCATCTGGATTCTATTAGGCCGTTAACAGTTATTTACCGATAGACATGTGCTGGTGCACACTAAAGAAAGCGCTACCTGAGCGGTGCCGGAGCCACTCACAGTCGGTGCCATACAGTGGACTGGGCACTTTGCCCAGCATCCCATGGTGTGCGTGCTCTGCGTAACCACGGGAAGCAGCGGGCAGGAGTTATGATCGCTGGGCTGCATCTGGAGTCTCTCCAGACTATTTGTGGACAGTCTTCTGTAGCTGCAGGAGACAGCTGTGGGCCTGAGATGGGAACACAGTTTTCAGATGTGTTTTAATTTCTCACTGATGTGCATTTGAATGTCAGTGGGAATGTTACCCAGATACAAATTTTCTAGAACTTGAAATTTATCTTTCCTATTAAAAATGCAGACTTTTAAAAATGACAGAAAGCCCACACACATACTCAGTTCTGATTGTGTTTGGCAGCTGCAGTGGGTCAGGTGTGGGAAGCAGCAGAGGCTATCTGTGCTCTTAAGGCTTTCTTGAAGCTGTACACTTCGGTGGTCATTGAGTGGCCGTAAGCTTTTCCTAAGTAGGTTTTTCTCTAGGTTTTCTTTTGCCGAGAGACAGACAGAGAGAGAGTGACACAGAGAGAGGACTGACTGAGCATCAGACTTCTAGGCCCATCATGTGCACTGTACTGCTGAGCTGCCCTCCAGGTCTTGTGTTTTTTGTTTTTTTTTTTTTGTTTTTTTTTTGTAGAATAAAGTTAATTTTAAAAGGATTTCCTCAGCATAAACTCATGATGTCATTGTCAAGATTTAGAGAACTAAGAAATAATCGTAAATGCTCCAAGGCTTGTGTTAATAATGCCAACATGAAACTGAAGCATATTAACCACGACTGCTGAATACAAACAGGAAAGTCAGTCTCTCTGAAATATGCTTTGATTTGTAGAAATACATTGAGTATGAAAACATGATTTATGTCAGGTTCACAATTTATTTTGCAATGTGGAAAAATTATGTCATTATGTATTTTTAAAGAAATCTAATTATTGAAGGGCCCATATTTACTAGAGGTCTTAAGGTATACCTTTACAAATCAAAAAGGCTCTTCTACAAGAAAAATGAAAGCAGTGTACAGTGACAGTGTTGGCTTAGTTCTACGCTAATGGAAGCATCCTGAAGTATTCGAGAAGTCCACAAGATGGGGCTGTCTCACTGGAAACTTTATTAGCATGCCTGGCCATAAGACCAAGAGAAAAGCTTTCTGCTTTCCCCTTTCCATAGCAGGAAAGTGGGGGCCGGGGGAACGACAATGTAACGAAAGGTTGAATTTCCACGCATTTCACTAACTCATTAACTCCTTCATTCCTGTGTGGGAGTGCCACGTGGAGACCAAGTTAACCTCGGGTGCCAGTCCTCAGAAATTGTCTACCTTGGTATTTTTGAGAGATATATTTGTTTGGCATTTACTGAGAGATAAGTTCTCTCAGTTGCCAGAACCACCATGAAGGTAGGCTGGCTGGCTGGTGGGCTCCAGGGACCCTCTGGTGCTTGCCTTTCCAGTGCTGTGACAGCGTGCCTGAATTTTACATGGTGCAGGGGACTGAGCAAACACTTTGTGAGCAAGCCAGCTTCCCATCAGAGAACGTTCATCAGTACTGAGAACCGTGACCACAAGCATGTAAATGCCATGGCATCATGGGACATGGTAGGTTAGGTATGGTAGTACCTTTTTCTCACAGAATTGTTGCATGTATGTGAGTTCAAGTCCAGCCTAGTCTACATAGTGAGTTCCAGGACAGCCAGGGCTACATAGAGAGACCCTGTCAATATAATATTAAATGGTAAACATTGTTGAGGTTGCTGAAGGTTAACTCTCGAAGATAACATATGAAAAAGGTTTCTTCAAGCTGTGGCACTCACAGACGAGCTTTGGGTTCAGCTTTGGGTCCCCAATCTCTGTTGCTGACATCAGCCTATGAGAATGTCAGTGCTGTCTCAGAAAGGGCAGACTTTCTTGTCATTTGCTCTCTTCTGAGCATTTTGAACTGTAGACCTCGGATGCCAGAGACAGGGCTTCTCTTTCAGGGGTTGCTACTGTGCTCAGGTGTAGTCTCTTGTGAATTACCTTGCCTCGTACCTCGTTATCAACCATCACATTCTCCTAGATTAAAGTGACCGACCGTTTGGTCCCTGTTCTGTCGTCTGCTCCCTCCCATGCTGGCCTGTGCTGGGACGCACTGACTTCCACTGTGAAATCTCTGTCAAGTGAGTCCTGTGTGGAACCCTAAATAAAACAGTTCATAGAAATGAACTGGTTGAAACTAAATTCCAGTGTGTTTGAATATTTGAAAATATTTGAATATTTTAAGCAAGTTAATTAGAAAGCTGAGCTGTTTTGAAGAATATACTTAAGTGAAGAGTTATGTATAAGGGTTAGAGACTTGGGTTCACTTAAGCGTCTCTAGTTTCATAGTGTACCAAGAAAATCCTTCATTGTAAATAGATGAAAATGTACCAATTCGTAAACTTCATTTGTGATGTCAACATAATGTTGAGCCAACAGTGTAGTGTGTGATTGTTGAAGCTTGGCCCTGCTTCTCTAACATGATCCTGTCACTCTGGCCAAGGCTTTTCTTCTGGTTCTTATACTCAGGCTCTGACATACAGACTGTAGTAGGAGTGCGCTTTCTTGTGTAATTTTGTGAACAAGAAATGGCTTAGAGTTTAAGGAACAGTGAAAGAACATACTTGTGTGCATGAGGCAGAGGAGATGGTTTGTCCCAGAGTCTGAACATAACTGAAACCGTTCATGCTCTAAGGGCAGTTAAAGGGACCTGCCTGGGAGAATGGAGCCAATAATGAGGAGGACCAAAGTCTCTTGCAATAGCCAACTTTATTGAGAGCATCAGACAGTTTATACTCTGAGGGTTAAGAAGAGTCACGTGAGTGAAGCGTCCAATCACAAGAGCAAGCCACACATGGCGGGCAAGCCACACATGGCAAAACCATGTTTTCCCATAGAGGCATATGAACAAATAACAACAACCACTTGTAGTGAGTGATCTGAAGTGAACTCACTCTTGTCTGCTACATCTGGGAGGAGCTCGAAAGCACAGTCCAAGAATAATTCCATGTTTTTGAAGAAACTGAGGTCACAAGACTCTTTTTTTTCTTTTTTTTATTTATTTGTTTGTTTATTTATTTTATTTTATTTTACAATACCATTCAGTTCTACGTATCAGCCACGGGTTCCCCTATTCTTCTCCCCCCTCCCACCAATATATTTTTTTCTGTTTTTTTTTTTTTTTTTTTCCCCTGAGACAAGGTTTCTCTGTAGCTTTGCGCCTTTCCTGGAATTCACTCTGTAGCCCAGGCTGGCCTTGAACTCACAGAGATCCGCTTGCCTCGGTCACAAGACTCTTGTCTTGATTTCTTGGAGTTTTCTCACAAGTGCTCAGAATTCTCCTACAGCTCCATTCTTGGACTGTCTTCTTTAAAACTCCAGTACAGAGTCAGGATGGCTTGTTAGACCTCTCTGTATTGGGTTCTAATACAAATATAATACATAGAAGCATTCTTTTAAATTATTTTTTCCATTTTAAAAACATGTAAGTCAGCTAGGCATGGTGGGATAGGCCTTTAATCCCAGCACTCTGGAGGCAGAGGTAGGCGGATCTCTGTGAGTTTGAGGCCAGCCTGGTCCAGGTCAGCCGGGACTACGGGGAGAGACCCTGCCTCAAAAACCCAGGCAGACGAACTTCAAAACTGCAGGTCCACACTTGGAATTTAGGAGGGCAGGGCTGTGCTGGACATGCAGTCATTCAGCACACAGCAGGTGAAGTCGAGCTGTCAAGATCGGGGAGTTGCCACGCTGGAGGAAAGGGCTGAGGAAAACACATTTTGGAGTTACTTTCACATAGGCAGGATACAGAAGAGGGGTGCTCCTCTTAGGAGTGGTACCCTCACCTGAATCACACACTAAGAAGACTAGGGGAGTAACACTGGCCTTGGCCAGGTGATAAGAATGAAGTCTGTATCACATGTCACCTGGGGAGCAGTCAGGCGTGCTTCACATTGGTGAGTGCTGGTTATGTGCTTGTCGACTGACTGCAGTGTTATGGTAAGAAGTAGTAGTTGAGTGGCTGGAGGGATGGCTCAGTGGGTCAGAGCACTTGCTGTTCTTGCAGAGGACGCTGGCTCCTAGCATGGCGGTTCACAACCACCCATAATTCCAATTCCAAGAGGCCTGATGCACTCTTAATTATGCGGCAAGCCTGCATGTAATGCACATACATACATGCAGGCATAACATTCATACACGTAAACAAGTAAATAAATAATTTTAAAAACAGAGTATTTGGTTGGAACAGTAAAACATTTCTATTGCACCAACTGAATATACATCCATTATGAGAATCTAAAAATACCACTTCCTTCTTTTCTTATGTTTATATATATATATGTGTGTAATGATATAATATACATACATAATTTATATGAAAAATTTCTCAAGTAGTTCTGTTAAAGATAATTGCTTATTAGTAAGGAAATCTTTATTTTTGATTTTGGGGTTTCACTTATCTTTTTTGGAGATGAATTGCTAAAGACTAGTAGTCTCAGTAATGCAGGCTAGGAACAGAGTGAGGTAACATAGTCTTCATTTGCTTACCTGGCCACATTATGTTAAAATGTCCTATTAAAAACTTTAATAAAAATAAAAATAGTTTTTAATAAAAAAACTAGGCAAGAAGTTGAGATCATTATTTTGGTGGCCAGGTTCACTAGATCCCTTGTAACTGTCACTTGACGGTACTTCACAATTGCCCAGAAATGTTCCAGTGAGGAGGACAAGTTGTAGTGACTTCGTCTTTCAGGTGTGGACGCAGGTTCTGGCAGGCTGGCCTATCCCAAGTCACTAGCAAGAAGGGCATGTGAGTTTAAGTAAGAATTCAGGGTCAGCAGCCTGTCAGAAACCACACCATGTCCTAAAGAGGACCAACCATACTGCAGCACGAGCAGCTGAATCTCAAATGATGTCAGGCAGCTGACGATGTATGGAATGGTGAGATGTTAATGGTTGCTGTTCAAGCCCCACTCCATGCATTTGGTTCTAACAGGTCAAGCTAAGATGTTCTCTCTCCCTCTGCTATGCAGCATTGTAATGGCGGTCTAGCCAGAGTGACTGGACAAGAAAAAAGAGACCCAAATCATATGAATTAGTAAAACTATCTCTAATTACATGTACTGTGATCCTGTATAGGGAGTATCCCAAAGAATGTACAGGAGAGCTTCTAGAACTACTAAATCCAGTAGTTTTCAGGACACAGATGGACGCAGAGATCATTTGCGTTTCTGGACTTGTGCTGTGGGTAACCTGAAAGGAATTAAGTGTTGGATTTAACCAAGGCAGTTAAAGCCGTGTTCATTGAAAACCGCACACTGCGAAGAGAGAGAAATGGAGAGAGAGGAAACAAGTGGGAGGGCTCAGTGTGCACCAACAGGGAAGCTAGACATCAGAACTTTGGGGCTGCCCCAAGTTCCCTTCAGGGCCAATGGAAAGGCTTTCCAGATACCAGTCATCTTCATTTGCAGAAAGGACAGCGGTCTTGAAGAATAGCAGAATCCGAGGCCCACACTTTCAACTTGAAAGCTCGCCGCAAAGTGTCGGTGTCAACAGTATAGCAGGGATACACAGAGCTCACAGGGTGGTCAGACAGAGTAAGCCCAGGTGACTGAGACTGGTGAGGTGTGGGGGAGAGTATCAAGCTATCTAGTAGAGAAAGTATGCCTATTCAAAACTGGTTCTTAGATGGTGGAGTCCCACATGCCAGAAAAGGGCGGAACTGGACCCTCACCTCACACCACTACAAAAAGTAACTCAGTGCGCTCCACCTCTTCTTTCTCAAGCACAAAAGAGAGGGTAAAATTGAAATTGTTTTATTCAGAAAGTCTAGACTTCTTTAGGAAGAGAGAGAGAGAGAGAGAGAGAGAGAGAGAGAGAGAGAGAGAGAGAGAGAGAGACTATTTACTTGACAAATATTTCTAGAGTAACCATGCTAACAGTGTTCTATGCTAGGCACTAGAGATACACTAGTGATTAAAGCCAAACTTGCTCTCAACTTTGATGTGAATGACAGTCTGGAGGAGAGTAAGATGTTTAAGGAGGTATTTCCACTAATAGATGCACATGTGACATGAACATGTGGGTCTGTCGTCAGAGGAACATGAGCTGTCCCTACAGAAGCCATCGCTAAGCAGGAGAATTGTGCTGAAGACTGGGAATGGCTGAGAAATAAGTGGGTGAAGACAGAGGGGGAGTGAGTATAGTTTGGGTTGTCTTTCCACAGAAACAGTGGTCATAAAAATGAGTTTTGTGGAACCAGAGATGGCTCAGCAGTCAAGAGCACTTGCTGATCTTCCAGAGGACTAAAGTGTGGTTCCCAGTATCCATATGGTAGTTCACAAACTTCTGTAATTTTAGTTCCAGGGAATCCAATGCTTCTGGCCTCCATGAGTTTCATATATCCACATTCAGGCACACACACCTATATATAATTTAAAATTATCTTTAGAATGAGTTGTGTGGTATCTTTGGTTTCTGACTCTGGCAATGCAGTTGGGTGGCTTTATTACTTTTCCCTTCATTGCTAGTGATTAGATGTGGGGCCATGTGTGCTAAGCAAGCACCCTTCCACTAACCTACACCCAGCACTGACTCGCCGTTTGTGTCTGTATATTAACACGACAGTCTCCTGGAAGTTAAATTTGTCTCAAGTGTAATACAGTTCCAAGGCAGGTGAGAGTTTATAAAGACAATTGGGTTGCCTGGTGATCACTGAGAGAGAATTGGGTAATAAATCTTAATTTATAATCCCTTATTCAATAATTATGTTATTAGATGACTAGCTTCAGAAAAATATGATACTATCTTCTTCATAAGTTATACATTATGATCTGCTTATGCTTTAAGACAGGAAATTTTCTCTGTAGTTTTGGTTCTTACTTTGAACGACAATGACATAAAAGGCTTATGTGATTTCCGCCAATAATTAAGGTGTGCCTTTTATAAAGCACTGCCATTTATAATCAGGACGCTTTAACTTACATGGATGTTGGCATTCACAAGTGCTGTTCCATTAGTGGCATCAAAAGAAACTACATTTAAACTTCCTGGGCGCTCGCTGAGGCCTGAGGTTGTAAGAATGCTTTCTGTGGGCCATTTAACTGCTGGGAACTTAGGTTCCCATGATTCATAGTGCTGAAAATTTAAATTCACTCTTAATTGAAAAGTGAAGTTATTTAAATTCTTTAAATGCTAACCTTTGGGAAAAATATCTGAAAAATAAAGGCCCATATGATTTTGATGGCCCACTGCCAAAAGATTATCATTTACATAAACGTCTCTTTTAACAGAAGGGCTTAATGCATCGAGCTCAAAAGGTTAGAATAGAGACTTCAATCTGGGAAGCAGCAGTAGCCGTTTGGCTTGTGAACAGCAGCATTGTTCACCACGCTGAGAACACTGTTCACATTCAGGCTGAAAGCGACGTTGGCATTAGGATTCGGTTAATTTGTTTCATGTGACTTGTCAGCTGTGTGTTTTTATCTCAATCTCCCTGGCCTCCCGTCTTTTTTGTGTGTAAAACTCCTGAAATAAACGAACTACCTTTTTAACTGTTTCATTTCTGATAGTTTTCTACCTTTGCAAATGATACCGTGTGATCATTTTCCAGGTTTTCATTACACTTTAAATGTATTTAGCAATCAGCTTGAGTGCTGTTTTACTTTATAAAAGTAATCTCATTTCAGAGAGCTTTCTGTTTTGTCCGTGTGTGAGTCTGTAGCAAGACTTTGTGAAATCCACAAGATGAAATTGTTTGCCTTGTTTTCTCCCAGTGCCCCGTTCTTTCCTCGTTTGCTAATTTTGTTCTCTGGATTTTCCCTCGGATGACTTTTAATATCTGGCTACCAGCCAAGTCCTGGGTCTCAGCAATAAAGTGCTGATCCCAAAGAAAAGATGCAGCTGTTGCTAATCTTAGAGTAGGGTTCCATCTCACTTGGGAAGATCAGGAAAACGTCCTCTCCCCTAAAATGGGGCCTAGTGCAACCCAAGAGCACATACTCTTCTTGAGTAATTGGCAAGTGCTTTGAAGAGAGCGAACACCAGGACTTAGCTTCGGGAGACGTAGTTAGCAGAAGTAAACTACTGTGCTGAAGCTGTCCAATTTCACATTTGGTATGTGCATGTATCATGAAATTGCCCTCTCAGTGAGAAAGGTGAGCATGCCCATCGCCTAGGCAGGTTTCTTCTTGGCTCTTTTCAATCCTTTGTCACCCTCCCCCACCTCCCTCAGCGTCTCAGGGACTGGGATCTGCCTCCTGCAGATCGGCTGGACTCCTGGTTTATCATGAGATCTGTCCATGTGTGCCAGCGAGCCCCTCCCTTTTATTGCTAGCTTGTGTTCTATGATACGGCCCTTGCTCCACTCTGTACCCGCGCACCAGTTAAGGAACACTGCGGCTTCTCCCAGTTTTCTCGTCTACACCTTTGAAGAGCTCGGGTACGCTTCTTACTCCTTTATCTCTGGTACATTCTCTTGTGCACCTCAGAGCTGTTGACTACTAGTGTTTAGCTGGGAGTAGCACCATGCAGCATTTGAACATTTGACCATTTTCCTTCTTTCAAGACAATTTCTTATTGATCATGGCAACAGTATCTATTAAGTGTTCTTAATGACTAAAATTCAATTATTTTTACATTTGAGAATTTCTGCTTGATCCAAAATTGTTGTTTGAACTCAGCTATGAAAAAAATACACATAAAATAAGAGTACATTATAATAGCAATTATTGTATTTTATCACATCTATGTATGCAATCATATCTATGCATACACTATCTATACAATAAGCGTATATTACTTGCACAATAGAAAATAATCTTTTACAGAGAAGAAAATAACCTGTGCTAACACTTTTCTAGTTTGTGTGATTTATTTATTTATTTTTTTATTTTTGGTTTTTCGAGACAGGGTTTCTCTGTGTAGCTTTGCGCCTTTCCTGGAACTCGCTTGGTAGTCCAGGCTGGCCTCGAACTCACAGAGATCCGCCTGCCTCTGCCTCCCGAGTGCTGGGATTAAAGGCATGTGCCACCACCGCCCGGCTGTGTGATTTATTTTAAAAGTTCCCCCCACCCTGAAAAAAGAGCGATGGTGTCCCTTGAAAGAGCCCAAGTCTCTGAGCCAGCCTCTCCCTCGCCGTGTGATGCGGGAGCTGTCAGTCTTTCTGAGGCCCCAGTTCCCTCCAGTGCGCGTGTAGCCCATCTCCATGAGTGAGAGGGAGCAGCTGACTGGTGTCCCTGTTCCTTTCCCTCTTGGTCTCTCTGGTCCATACCTTGCTCTTGGCCAAATAGGTG
Organism: Peromyscus leucopus; assembly: GCF_004664715.2. Classification (NCBI taxonomy): domain Eukaryota; kingdom Metazoa; phylum Chordata; class Mammalia; order Rodentia; family Cricetidae; genus Peromyscus; species Peromyscus leucopus. The sequence goes on along the minus strand of NC_051081.1, from coordinate 56,176,640 downwards.
AAGTTCTGACCTTAGTCATTTTGGAATTATTATTATTTTTCCTCTTTTAGGTTCTTTATCTTAAAGATATTTTTCAATTGAGAACAAGGTGTGTAATATGCTCCTTGTGGCAGAAGCAACAAGTTTTAAGAATGCGGAGTTTGACTCTGATAGCAGTGTTAATGGACTTTTTGTTTCTCTCTTTTCGAAGAATATCAAAGAATATTCCAACGACCAAAGATGTTGAGCCACTGCTTGAAATTGATGGAGACATACGGAATTTTGAAGTGTTTCTGTCTTCAAGAACCCCAGTACTTGTGGCTCGAGATGTAAAGACCTTTTTGCCTTGCACTGTAAACCTGGATCCCAAACTCCGGGAGATCATTGCAGGTGGGTATTAGGTTGCAGTTTATTTTTCTCTAAAGATCTTCAAAACGTTCCATGTTTGTTTTCTTCTTTCTTTTTTCATTAATTGGTTTTGCCTTTGTTTTTGAGGTGAGGTCTCACTGTGGGGCCCTGGTTGGATTGAGTCATGGCAGTCCTTCTGCCCAGGCCTGGGAAGTGCCGGGGCTGCAGGATGTGCCCCATGCCTGGCAGATTGCCTGTTCTAACTTAGCTGTCTAATTTTATCTTGCTTCATGAAAAAAAAAAAAAAAAAAAAACCCAAGGAATTTGAAACAAGCATTCCGCAGAGGAAGTGATGAGCGTAAGGACTGAGGGTGTCGACAGCTTGGGATGCCAAGATGTCAGCTGCTGACTCCACTGTGCTCTCTTTGGGGTGCTGAGCTCCCCATCCTTTTTCACATACAGTCAGGACTTCAGATGGTAACTGACCCATCGTTCCCATTGTCCATCTTCTGTTCTTAAGAGAGACCTCTGTGTAGAGCAGAAAATAGAAAATCTTTACCTTAACTTGAGGTTTTTAACCTAATTTATGTAAACTGGGACTTAAAAACATGAAGGGTTATTTATTTTATGGCGATGCTGGGGGGAATCCAGGGCCTGTGCACACTAGGCAAGCACTCTGCCACTGAATATACCCTTACCTCTCTTTTTACTTTATTTTGAGGCAGGAGCTCACTAAATTGCCCAAACTGGCCCTAAACTTTTGATCTTCCTCCTCATAGCCCCATTTGCTTTAGAGCCCACACTGCAGATCCGATTTGCATTCCTGCTTTAGAGCCCACAGTGCAGATCCGGTTTGCATTCCTGCTTTAGAGCCCACACTGCAGATCCGGTTTGCATGCTGGCTTTAGAGCCCATACTGCAGATCCGGTTTGCATGCTGGCTTTAGAGCCCATACTGCAGATCCGGTTTGCATGCTGGCTTTAGAGCCCATACTGCAGATCCGGTTTGCATGCTGGCTTTAGAGCCCATACTGCAGATCCGGTTTGCATTCAGGCTTTAGAGAGACTGCTGTGGGCTGGAGCACACACAGTTGTATTGGAACACAAGGGTTTCCTGTGATGTCATTCAACAGACCGTGATTGAGCTTTCTGGGAGTTACTGAGGGGTCACCTTCAATTAGTCCTGTGAAGTGAAATAGATTCACAGACAAACGCCATGTCCTCATCCATGTATGGGGTCTAAGAGAGAGTAGAGCAGGACTTACTGGTGCCTGGGATGAGGGAGGACAGGGATGAGAAGAGGCTAGTTAGTGGGTACAGAGGTACAATTGGGTGGGGGCAGTCATTCAGACTCTCCTTCACACAGTAAGGTGACACAGTTACCTGTGTACCCAGAAGGGGCATCCTCACAGAGAAATGATGAATGTTTGAGGTGATGAGCAGGTTCATTTCCTCAGCCTGAGCATTATGCAATATCTACATCTATTATGGAAACATATTGTACCATAAATGTGCAGTCATTATATGATAAAAAACGAAACTCCCCCAAGTTCTTTTTCTCAGTGTGTACTCTAAGGCTGATGCTTTTGTGGCTGAGTGCTGTGTTGAGAGGTCAATGTAGACCCACAGTTTAGCTCACATTGTATGTATTAGACAAATTTGAGTCTTTTGTTAGCATACCACAAATAGATTTTTAAAGACTCAAAAAAATTGTAGTATTTGCTAACTGAAGAGAAAATCCAAGTGTAGTAACTTTTCATATAGTGAAGAAAAACAAAAACAGAAAGAAAAAAAACAATCTTTTTATTTACAGCAATTGGTCTTTTTTTTTTTTTCACATAAAGTCTGTAGACTAATAAAGACTTCCCATCAACTCATGTAAACCCAGCCGAAGTCACTAGCAGTGACGAAAGCATGCTCTTGTTTAGTAGCTGGTGGCAGGACTCATCACTAGTACCCTGTTCTCTTTTGCCTTTTGGGTTATGATGGAATTTTCAGACGTTCGAGCCGCAAGAGAACAGATCAACATAGGAGGCCTTGCATATCCCCCGCTTCCTCTGCATGAAGCCCCTCCTCGGCCACCTTCTGGGTACAGTCAGCCTGCATCTGTCTGCTCCTCCTCAGCATCCTTCAACGGGCCGTTCCCAAGCGGGGTCGTGTCTCCTCAACCCCATAGCAGCTATTACAGCGGCCTGTCCGGCCCCCAGCACCCCTTCTACAACAGGGTACGTGACGGCACCTTTGCTTTAGAGTGGTTCTGCAGGGCACCAGGGGTCTCTGCCCGTGGGCTCTGGTACTGGTTCGGAACCGTCATTTGGATTTTAAATAGGAAAATGTAAGGCTTAAATGTACAGTTGTATGATTTTTTTTAAAAAGCAGAGTCTTGAATTTTAGAATGTTCTAGACTTTTTAAGTGTCTGAATATAAGAATATTGGCTTTTATTTATTTTCTTGATAAGAAAGTAAATACTATGAGTTCAGCAATGGCCACCCTGGATTTTAAAGGGATCTGCTTGTTGTTTGTTTATAAACAAAGGTTCCTTTGGTATATTTTGTGTAGCAATTTATAAGCATTTATAATAGTGATAAATTCCTAGAGTCATTCATAGTTCTTAAATATATGTGAGATAATAATGGGAGTATACTGCTTGAAGGAGCAAACGTTATGGCCAATTAATACTACCATAAGCCGTTTTCATAATTTTATTTCAAGTACTTTCAGTCATATGAAACTCTTTGTCTTTGCTTAATACACAATTTCCTAACTAAAAATTGAAAGCACAGTTACCAGGGGCACTCAAACCTTTTTGGGTATAGTCGACCAAAGGTGCCTGTTCTCACCTTAACGACCCGAATCATCCAACGACACTAGTGATTTCCTGAGAGAAACGAATCGTGAACCAGTATGTTTTGTAGACTCATACTCTTAGACTCCTTTGTAAGTGCTAATCCTTCTTTTCTCCCTGGCGAGTCTAAAATGCAGGGGCTAATATTCAGAGAAGACAGCTGATTGCATGACTTTATTCCACAAGAGCTGAGAAGAAAGAGTTTGGGATAAATGTGGCAAAGAAGGAATTGCAGGATTTAAATTAAATTTTTATTTTTTTTAAATGGCCATATTGGTAATTAGGTTTGGTGGTTGTAGAGCCTTAGAAATGTGATTCCATTCTTCTGTGTGGACAAGGCAACACAGGAGGAGCCAGTGCATTTAATAGCATTTATGCCATGTTCATCTTCTGTAAAAATGAACTGTGTGGTAGGCGGTACGGAAGACAGATCTGTAGTCACCAGTCTTAAAATCTGCTGTCATTTTACATAAGATGGCTCAATCAATACTAATTCAAGGTGTGAAAATAAGTTTATTTGAAAAAAGAATTATGAAACCATCTAGGTTGCATTTTACATTCATTTGTTTTAAGAGCAATAATGCAATATGCTTTTAAAGTAGTTAATTATTTTTAAGACACTAAAATTTCTCTTGTTTGGGGGTTTAGTGTTTCTGTTATTATTTAGGAAGTGTGAGTCGTACCATTAAAAGACAGTCAGTCTCTTGAACTGTCAAGAGTAAAGGGAGAGGCAGCTATACCGATGCAGTGGAACCTAGTGAATCCTCACTTACGTCCAGAGTCTGCTCTGTGAGACTGGCTGTGAGGGAGTGCAGCACTTGAGTCTTGGGTAGGCAGCAGGCTCCTCATCTTGTAGTCCAGAGTGCACTCCTGTGTGCGGAGACGCAGCTGAGCTCCGGGCTGTCCTGGGAAGCACTGCAGGCTATTCCCACGTGCCCAGGGCCTTTGGGTCTCATATAACTGAATTTTGTTTGTAAGACAGAGTATTCTAGTAACATTCTAGTCTGCTTTAAAGAAAAATGTGTAAGTTAATATCAAGAAAACATTCGTGTCCACCCTCAAGGTGCAGCACATATCAGATGAACAAGGGTGTGCGTCATTGTCTTAACTCTGGTTTGGGTTTCACAGAGTGCGAAGGAGGCTTCTGTTTTGTCATTTGCTTTTGATTTTGGAGTTGTGTTGATTGGTTTCACGTGATAAATCTCATTACACTTTGATTTCTGTAATGTTCATGCCCTTTTTTTGTTACATGTTTTTCCATAGCCATTCTTTGCCCCATACCTTTACACGCCAAGGTATTACCCTGGCGGTTCCCAACATCTCATCCCACGTTCATCAGTAAAAACGAGTTTGCCCAGAGATCAGAACAATGGCCTAGTAAGTATATAAAAGGGTAACTAAAATATTAATCTCATAAAAGAACATGAATAGCAGTAAAAGCTGTATTTTGTTTTTCTTTCTGGAGTAAATAAGTACAACTTACTTTATAGTTTTCAGAATCAGTATATTACTAATATAAATTGTATGTTTTCATTTCTGGTAAAGATAAATGACTAGCCATCTGAGTGACTAAATGTTGAGTTTTTACAACCAGAGATCTCTGGCTTGTAATGGATTGTTTGCTACCAAAACTTTAAAAACTAGATCTTTTGTATCTAATTTTGTACTGCTAATTTCTAGTATCTTTTAAAAGGACATCTATATGGTATCTCTGTGTGTATATACATTAGCATTATGGTTTAGCAGGAAGAGGATGCAGTAAAGAAAAGTATTTCAGTCTGTGGCAGGGATTAGACAGAATAAGACTAAACATTATTGAATATAATTGATCCAAAACAAAATACATCTGTGCCAAATATATTAGGGGTTCCTGATGATAAACCTGAAGTAACTCTAAAAAACAAATTCCCAGTTAATCTAATTTTAGTTATGTTTTGAAGTGGTGAAGGGGAATTCCAGTCACCATAGTGTTTGGTGTTATCTGTGTTATTATTTTAGCATCATGTTCCTTCATCTCTGCGTGGCTCATCCTGCTCTGTTCACCCACTCTCCTGTTTATGTTGCTAGGAAATTATCAAGGAGGATGCTGCTGAGGGGCTTCCTTCACCCACAGACTCCTCGAGGGTAATGGAGTAGTCTCGTGGTGTGGAACACTAGTGTCTGTGGCTTCTGAGCAGTAATGGCCATCTAAACGCGACTGGCAGCCCTGCACTAACTCACTGACGGTGTGACTGGCGTTTAGAATAGCTGAGTACTAACCTTCACAGCTCACGAGTCTGTCCATTCCAAAGCTAATGTTCCTCCTGCATTTCCCCCTTCTCAGTGCTATGGGAGGGGCGTGCATTCGCCAGTAAGGAGGGCTGTTTCCAGGAGTCATCACAAGTAGTCAGTGGTGGATGAGAGTTGTTGTCATCTTTAACTGTTTTTATCAGGCCTGTACGTGTTAGGATTCATGTAGCATAGCTTTGAAAGTATCCCAAATCACCTTGGACGCCAGAGAAAGGTGTGACCTAGATGGTATAGACTAGCACGTCTCTAGTAACTCACTCTTGCTTCTAGGTGTCTCCACTGGTGAAGTCGTCATGCAATATCACTTCTTCCTTTCTTTATTCACAAAATAAAATTTCCAGACAAATCTAGAGCTGGTTCAGCATCTAAAGAAGTTGTTTAAACCCTTTTCCCCTTAATACATTAAGATACTGGTTTCTTTAAAAATTAGAACCAACAAATTGTGAAGGAAAACTAAAATAAGAACTATTCCAGACCTTATACTTAAAAATAAATGCCTGCTGGGCAGTGGTGGCGCACACCTTTAATCCCAGCACTCAGGAGGCAGAACCAGGCGAATCTCTGTTAGTTCGAGGCCAGCCTGGACTACAGAGCGAGATTCAGGACAGGCACCAAAACTACACAGAGAAACCCTGTCTCGAAAAACCAAAGGGAAAAAAGAAAAGAAAAGAAATGCCTGTGATGGGCAGCTATCAAATCCCACTTTAGTCAGTCAGTGTGCAGTTGCGGAGTCCAGCTCATGTTTTATGTTCAGAATATGTTATATCAGGCAAACATGGTCTTGCTAATCTAAAACTGTTCTAAGATGTTGTCAGCAGTGAAGAGTGCAGGCTGAAATAGTTCATCCCAAGTTTATCAAGAATGTTTAAGTTAAAACATGCATTTGAATAGTAATATATTTTTAAACCTTAAGTTTCTTTGAGTTAATCCTATTCAGAGACAAAAAGGGAACCATTTTGTTGTTTTTATTGAGGAGCTGATGATTCTTAAGTCATTAATGTATTAGCTGAAGTGTTTGAGTGACTTCATTTATCCACCAGTGACAGACAAACTGAGTCACAGCAGTTCCTTTGGGTGCTTAGGGAAGCCATGGCCCATGGAACATCACACACTGTATGCAAAGTGACTTTTAATAAGTCAGGGAGCCTTTGCTACAGGGATTCATGTGTGTAATTCAGTTCTAGGGACTAAAATTCCTCAGTGGAGTTCTGATGGAAATAAGGTACTGTGAAGGATTGCATCGCTTTAGAGATAGAAATGCTGAAACAGCAGCTGTCCCTGTGCAGAAGTGTAGGCAAGCTACAGTTGGAATTCAAGGGCCGATAATCGATTTTTTTCTGGGTCCAGAAAGGAGTGCAATGGACAAGGTTTGGATTGAGGTTTTCTGAGGAAGGGGAATACTGCAGTTCCTGAGCCATGTTTAGAAACTCAGTAATGAAGGCACCTCACCTAGACCGTGTCCATGCCAGTAAGATAACACGCTTCCTGTACTCTCGGCACTAAGGTAGTTTGTAGTTGGTAGAGTGGCTAACAGATGCTCACCATAGGGTGCTTCTAAGAAATTAACAGCACAACAGTGTGTAAATGTGTCTTATAGAAGACTAGAAGAAGCAAGTCAGCCTTTGTTCAAAGCCCTCGAAAGTGGTGGTGGAAACTGAAGAACCTGCCTGTCATAGCCAGTGTTCCGTTTCTGTGATGTGACCGTGGCAACTCTTACAAAGGGAAACGTTTAGTTGGGGTGGCTTACATTTCAGCTGGTTAGTCCATTATCATCATGGTGGGAAGCATGGCTGTGGTAAGCAGACATGGTGCTGGAGAAGGAGCCGAGAGTGCTACATCTGGATCAGCAGACAGCAGGCAGAGGGAGAGGGAGGGAGAGGGGGAGGGGGAGGGAGGAGAGGGAGAGGGAGAGAGAGAGACAGACAGACAGAGAGGGACAGCCACTGGGCCTGGCTTGAACATTTGAAACCTCAAAGCCCACCCTCAGTGACATACTTCTGCCCACAGGGCCACTCCTCCTAATAGTGTCACCCCCTGGTGACCAAGCATTCACATATATGAGCCAGTGAGAGCCGTTCACAGTCATACCACCACATGGCTGAACACAGTTAGGTGCCATGGGTGCTGGCTGGATCAGCAGCCCGTGATAGAGTAAGTGACCCCTCTGTGCTCAAGCCTGCCCAGTCCTGTCTGGGACAACACCCTGGTTGTTGGTCATGTCTGTGTGGCCAGCGTCCCCTCCATAGACTTGATGAGGAAGGCCACTCACACATAAGCCAGGAGCTACACAAACCTTCCAGAACAAATTGTGATATTATGGACACAGGACAACACAGAGGAAAAATGAGGCCAAAAGTTACCCAACTATGGTCTTTGCAAAATATAGGTGAGCTCATCTGTTTTTACCTCAGGAAATTTCTGATAAACCAAATATTTGTGAAAATAATAAGTTTTCTCATATTAACATTTCAGAGATTATAGTCTACAAAGTCCAGTTAAAGGTTAGCAGGTAAATTATAGATAAATATTTGAGTGTTTCACAAAGTAGGGGCTAGAAATATAACCCCTGTGGTAGTTTTGGCCCCTGTAATTTTATGGCTGAGAAAATAATGCATGCCAGATCTTGTGAAAGTGAAGATAATGTTAGACCTGAGCTGTGCTCCCAGAGCATTGAAGCTAGAAAGAACTAGTGTGTCCTCATCGAAGGCAGAGAAATCCTTTTTCATAATTGAAGCTCTAATTTATACCTCATTTCATAAAAGCAGGGAGAGCAGCCCCTGGGCTGTTCTGGGCCCCCCTTTCCTTCTGAGGCTCCTCTAGGCACAGCTGGTGTCTTGGGGTCTGGTTCAGCCTCCATGGCCCAGGTGAAGTGTGTGGGGCTCACACCAGGTATGTAAGGAGCCAGAATGCACCTAGTCCCTGCTTCCTGCCTTGCCCATTCCCACTGAGTATGAACAGGGCTGCAGCCTTTGGTCAGATGGATCTTGTGGTGCTCTCCTACCTAGCCTTACACAAGCTGCCCCAGTTCTGTGCTGGACAGTCTTGAGAAGGCAGACCAGTTTCTTTGGTCTGATTTGGGTATACTAAATACTAGCATATTTAAGTACATTATTATTTACTAAGAATACCCCAGAGCCGTAAAAACTCAGAACTCAAACTACTTCAAGTTAGCTGATTGTTGGCTGTGTGTGTACATCAGCAGCCGGTGTAGATTAGCCCAGGTGTTCTATTTACTGATGTTTCTTGTGTGCAAGAGGCATTGTTTAGAGGAGTTTTGAGGTTGAGAATATGATCATGCATCTCTTAAGGACAGGAGTGTGTCCTGGGAATCACACTTTAGGTAGTCCTGTGAACATGGAGTGCATTCACACAGACTAAGGCAGCTACGCCATCACTAGATGGAGTATTATTATGTGACTATGTTTGGGAATTTGAAGTTTTTTTGGAAGATTTCACTTGATGCCTTTACCTTCTTTGAATGGAGTTCTCACCAAGGTATCCGTTGGCCTCAACACAGATTTGCATTGCATGGCTCCATGTAGATGTGAGTTGCTTTGAGAAAAAAGATTAACGTAATTCACAAAATACCCTTTCAAACTATATAGTCTAGACATACTGAAAAGTAAGTAAAAATTGGGTTTGTCATTAATGCATAAAATGTATAATAAAAGTATTTAGTACCACAATATATAAAAATCGATTCTAAATAATTAAAACTTATCCAAGTTTATGAACACAAAGACAGTGCATGGCACACTCATGGTGAGAGAAGTGTAAATGCACTTGAGGTGCATTGTGGGTCCTTACTGACTGCTATGGCCGTCTCCTGCTGCTGTCATGAGAAGCCTGAGTGTTGCAAGAGTCAGCTGGAAATTCTGTGGGAGTGTGGGCGTCTGTCTCTCCAGGGAACTGCACACCAGTGTAGCAGGATACCTTCTGTGTAATACTTGTAGTGTGCAAAATAACCGACTGCTCACAGGGAGGCCTATGTTCAGAAGCAAGCTACTAGCAAGAGTTTTAGGGAGCCAAAAGCTCTCCCCAGATTGGTGACTCTTTAGGGGGTTGGTACACTCACTCCACACCTCTCAGGAGTCAACTGTAGTGGCGTGGTGAGGCTTCTGTTGCCCTCGTGGAAGGAAGGGCTTCTTAGGGAGGGCCTGTCTTGGGCTAGGTCTCCTGGGTGACATTCTGTTAATGATCCAGACCTGCTAATTTGCTGCGCCTGGTGAGAACTACATGTCATTGGCAGACATTTTTCCCCCAAAGGAAGGAATACCATGGCATTTCTTCTTCTTCCTCCTCCGCCTCTTCCTTACTGTATTAGCATTGTATACTGCTGGCTGATACTGAGTGCGAATTCATTGTCCCATCATATACTTACTGAGCATGTGAAGGCCCTATCTGGTGGGATAGCGCAGAAGATAAAAATGAACGGCATCCTGCCCTCACAGCCAGTGGGTTCCCAGGCCACCAAGGGATTACCAGTGTTTACCTTTCTTGGTCTCTGGGAGATCACTTCTATACATTGTTGAAAAGACATGACAGATTTAGTATCAAGTTTAATTGTGAGAAATTTCAGAATTACATAGGCAACATTAAAATAATTTCACAATTTCCAGCGTGTTCTTCCTGTTATGTTTAGAGATTGAAGATAGCTGTTGATTTAATAACGGCATTACAAATAAATGTCAGAGCTTTTGCTACGTGGGCTCCAGCTCATGATGTAAAGTGTGAAAAGGGTGATTCCTGTAGGTACTTCATTTCCACCACTGCTGTAGAGCTTGTGAATTGTGTTCAAGGCAACTATGTCCAAACCAAGCTGTCTCTTGTTTGCTCAGGAGAAGAGCTGGATGAAAAAGCTGCAGATGCTGGTAAGGAGTTGGGCACTGTAGGTGTTCTTTAGACTGTGTGTGCCACAGGTGCCCACCACCCTCAGAGACTGTGTGTGTTAATTTTTTTTCTCTGAATTTCAAGTAAATGGAGTGAAATATTTTTGTGGATGACACTGTAGTAATGTTGAAGTCCCAGGTATAGTTAAAAAAGTTAAAAAGCAGGGGCTGAAGGGACGAGTCAGTGGTGGAGAGGACTGACTGCTCCTCTGGAGGACCCAGGTTGAGAGCCAGTCGGCACCACACAGCTGTTCACCTCCCATACAGGACTCCAGTCTCAGGGGACTCACCACCCTCTTCTGGCCTCAATGGGCACTGCATGCATATGATACTCATACACATGAAAATAAATAAAAGTTAAAATATTTCTTAAAGTTAAAAAGCAGACAAACATGTTAGTACTTGTTTATTTTCTTCTTTTTATTTAAAGAGTCTCCTTAAACTGTAGTGTTAAGCCCTATCTGTCATCTTTGACAGAGTTATTTCTTATTTCTTCAGTCGTGTGAAGAGTAAGTTACATAGTGATCATAATAACACAGGAGGAAGAAGAGCCGAGTTGCATTTCCAGCTAATGAACAGTTCCGGCCTCTTGTTTGGGGTCATCTTACAGTAAACCCTCATTTCACTGCGCTTGTCTGGTCCCTGTGCACATCCCTATGGAGAGGTGGACATATAGTCACCTTCTCGAAGCTTATTTGTAGTAAGTCTGATGATAAAAAGTAGAAGAGGTCCCCCCATGGACTCCAGATACTGACTGGTTCAGAGACAGATGTCTGCGGTGAGGCCAGCAGAGCCTCCTCCTGTTCACCAAAACGGCATGGTCGGTCGGCTTTGTTGACGTTTGTCAGTAATCTGAGTTCATGAGAGTTCATAAGAATAACTAGCAACAGTGTTTGCTTTCTTTGAAATCGAGTTCCTAGAATTATACAGTATACCAATCAAAGAATGGGCTTTTTTCCCCTTTTTACATGTCTGATTTATTGAGCTATAAGTTTCAAGACTTTTTTTTTTTTTTTTTTTTTTTTTTTTTGAGACAGGGTTTCTCTGCACAGCTTTGTGCCTTTCGTGGAGCTCACTTGGTAGCCCAGGCTGGCCTCGAACTCACAGAGATCTGCCTGGCTCTGCCTCCCGAGTGCTGGGATTAAAGGCGTGCACCACCACCGCCCGGTGGAAGACATTTCTTTTGAACAAGCAATTGAGGCTTCTGTTAGGATCAACATAGTCATTGAAGCAACACTTATATTTAATGGTATATTTCTGAATAATAACTGTCCTTCAAGGTAATCTAAATAATTAAGCCTTATAAATGTTTTGACAATTTTAAGTTTATATATTGGAAGAATATTGGCTTTTCATGGAAAAATGTGATTTACCTAGTTTTCTTGTTGAATGTGTGATGCATGATTTATTCTTTTAATGGAAAAAAATAAGTTTTAAGAGTGCAATTTAAAATTTTCTAAGTATCTACTAATGAAGTAAAACTGTTTTTTTTTTTTATATATGTTTCTTGCTCAGTGTTGCTGATACCAAAGTTTGTTCAGAGTTGAGGGGAATAAGAGACTTGGCAAGGGCTGTTTGTGTGTGATACATGTGCTTTGATGATTTATTTCACATTCATGGCCTTCACTCTGTTTTATTCCTTCCTTAAAGCCGTGTGACTCTGGGTTTAACAAACAAAGACAGGTACAGAAACTCCTGGTGAAATCTCACTCCTTTCATAGACTGGTAGATGGTCATCAGCTGCGTCGTGCTGGGCTGCTGAGAGATCTGCGCTCCTTCTGTGTCTTGGGTTCCTGTCTGTAGCTGCTTTCAGCCTCTGCATGGCAGGCATTGCTGACTAATCAGTTTTCAGCTTATCTAATCAATGGACTGAAGCTGTGATAGTTCAGAGTGCACTGGTAATCTGCTGACACCAGAAAGCAAGGCCACCACCTCAAGTCACTGGTGTTTTCAGAGCTTTGCTTTGAACTGGAGAAATTCTGATTAAAACACATTTTCAAGCTTCTAATAGTTTTAACAAGCTAATGTGTGTTGCACTGAGTTTTTCAAGTAAGAAAGATGATAAATAAATTTCGATTTAGAAAACCGGTCTACCAAATTGATCTGTTCTGATTACACAGGTGGATTTCCAATGAGAATGCACCATCAGTGTTGAACCAGCATTTGGACTCTTCCTTTCCTCTCAGACTTAGTTTCCAGTAAGAATTTAGCAACTGGGGCTGGAGAGATGGCTCAGCCATTAAAGACTAGGCTCACAACCAAAACTATAAGAATTTAGCAACTTAATAAATTTCTCTTATTCCTCTTTTATGATATTTCCATTCAAAATTTATTATTTTGGTTATAAGAGTCATTTGACTTAAAAGTAATTTCACTATACATTATTACTTTAGAAAAGACTTGGAAAGTGATTAACGTTTCTCCTTCATTCAAAGAAACTATTTCAACACATAGGGTTTTCAAATTAATAACTTATCATTTGATAAAGACCAACTTAGAAACAGGAGTCAGACGTGATCTTAACTCCTCCATTGAGGTGGCCTCTGCTAGGTGTCAATACTTTATAGCTTTCTTTTTCCTAACTAGTAAACTTTGCCGTGTCCTGTTCAACTTGCTTGGCTTTTGTCCATTAATTGATGACCATCGATAGAGTTGATAACATAGCTACTGTAGCAATGGTGGTTGCCTGGTGGGGATTTTCTGTTTCTCTCTACCACGTTTATTAATTGGAATTCTATAAGGAAAAGTATCTCTTTCTCTTAATTCACTTATTGAAGTACTAAGCTTTAAGGCTGGGAGTGGTGGTGCATACCTTTAGTCCCAGCACTTGGGTGGCAGAGGCCAGTCTCTGTGAGTTCAATGCCAGCCTGGTGTACATAGTTCCAGGACAGCTAGGGCTACATAGAGAGATCTTGTCTCAAAACAAAAACAAAAACAGATTTAGTCTTATCAGTAAGAATTTATGGTTTTTTTCCTGTGAATTATAATCTATCATAATCTATATTTTGTTGATCAAATTCTACTTTTGTGATTTTTTTTAAACAAAAAAAAGTAAGCCAATATAAATATATTGAGAGCAAGGACACAAGTTAAAGGGTTGGATAACATTTAAAAGATTAGTTATTTGCCAGTAAAAGAAAGTAAAAAGATGAACGAGCCTTAAACAACACACTGAGTGGAAGTGAGACAGAACGGGTCCCATTTGTATAAAGTGTCTAAACAGACGCTTCAGACCCAGAGGTGGAAACCAGCTGGTGGTCATCAGGAGCTAAGGTGGTGTTGAAGGGGGTGACTGCTAATGGAACAGGAGTTTCTTTTGAAGGTGATAGCTCACAAACTATGTAAACAAAGTTAGCCATCAGATTGTACATTTAATGTGGGAGTTCCATGGCATGTGAAGAGGAAGCCAGCATGGTATTGAACATTCACATAGTAGATAGTGCATAGTGAACACTGAACACGGCCTGACTTACTAGGCAGAGAAGAGGGCTGTGTGCAGAGATAGGAAAATCGAAGTATGAAAAAACTCGTCTTTTGCTGTTAATATTTTAAAAGTAGTGCAACTCTGGACCATGTAAGACATGGTACATTTTATAGTTAAATAAAAGCGAACTATATTTGATGCAATTTGTTCCAGGTCATCTGTTTCTAAGTTTTGATGTACCTATGTTGCTTTTGTGAGCTAGCTAGAGTCCCTGACTCACGAAGTCACTGCTCCTGCTGTCTGAGTAACACAGTTCCATCTGCCATACACATGCATGTGCACACATGCACACACGCATGCATGCATGCATGCACTCACACACAGTGTATGGTCATGTATTTCTCAGGTAGTACAACTATTATGTTTTCACATTACAAATAAGGTTTACCTGTACCTAACAGGCATTTTTAGACTATAGGACAGTCTACTGCTTCTTGGCACGGGTAAAAGAGTCAATAGAACATATTTGACACATTTATATACCTTCCCCCTGGCTGTCCCGGAACTTGCTACATAGGTCAAGCTGGCTTTGAACTTAGGGAGATCTGTCTGCCTCTGCTTCCTGAGAGTGGGGATTAAAGGTGTGTGCCACCACTGCCAGCCAAACTTATATTCTTTAAGGAGAAGGTTATATTGAAGGGCAAACAGAGCAGACTAGAACACCACCATCTCTACTGCATTTCCTCTATCATTGTGGCTGTAGCTTCCAGAACCTTTTTAGAAATAGTCGGAGCAGAGAAAACAGTACATTTATATAAAATCTGATCAGCTGCACTTTGGTCTGAGCCTACCACTCCCTAGATACTCCTTCTGGAAGCCCGACCACTAAGGCAGTGAGTGCATAGAGTGTTTTTAAGGTTACTTAATTGTTTGATATAGGCACTGGGAAATTATTCTTAGATGTGTCTTTTGTATTCTATAAGTGTCTGTAATTTTCTTCTTTTTTTCTTAAGTTCTCTCCCTCTTATTGAAGGCAGTTCCCTTATTTCTTAATCATTTGAAGACTTGATGGAGGCCTGGTCTACAGGACGACCATCTTAGAAAAGTGTTTTGGGTCAGGCTGTCTCCCGTAATAAATGCTACTCATTACACGTCACATTAGCTGAGTCTATTTATTAAGGACATTTTCTTAAATTCTATGTGCATTGGCTGTGTTTTCTTTATTTCAGCAGTATAACATAATGAACTTTTCTGTCACGTGACCTCATACACTCCATATTAATGCTACTCACACGTGTGTTCCCTTTGGCTCACCTAGGGATCAGCCTCCACTGCATGTACAGCACTGTTACTGAGCTCCATGACCGTGGATGTCATTTCTGAGAAACTGAGACAAATCGAAGGCCTGGACCAAACTATGCTGCCTCAGTACTGTGCAACAATCAAAAAGGTGATGTGTGTGTCTGCACCTAGAGAGCAGACTGAGAGTGTGGACGACAAGCCGGGTGCTGGGCAGCAAGGCTTTACCCCGGCCCCTGCAATGCACACCTCTGAGTGAAATGGGGATCCTACAGTTGCTCTTTTTTCTAGTTTTCTAAGTAGATTAAAGAAAGAGAGCTGAGGGTAGTGCTCCTTCACATGTGGTCTACTGTAAGTGAAAATAAAATGACATGTTGAAAAATACAAGAGCTCCTTCACTGTGGAGCAGAGAACATGGTGAGGCTACTTGGCACTCCCACTACCTTCCACGCACAGGATGCATCTCTAATGGAAAACTCTGGAAACTTTCTGAGCAGGGGGATGAGTCTAAGTCCGATATCAGAGCCTGTCGCATGTTGAACTTTGTGCTGGATGCTCAGTGAGCACAGTCCAAATGACTATTCCTCCCTGAGTGGGAGTCGCTGCACTTGGAAGCAGTGTTAGTCCCCGGCATCCTGGGAAGGATACCTGGCCTACAGTGTGTTGGTGTGATCTCATAGTAATGACAGAGTATAGTTCATTTCCTACAAAAGGTCATTTTTGTGTCCTGTAAGATTTTTGATTGTGTTGTGTTTGGAGAACCACATGGGGTTGGGCTTGCAAGGCTGTGCATTCATGAAGGATTTTCCTCCATGTCTTATAGCTCCAGAGTCACCCTGAAGCTGAACAGTTATGCCTAGAGGTTCAGGGAAAACATTGCCTATACAAGACAGCAAGCCTCTGCTGCTAATGCCCTTTAAAGAATTACATGCATTTCTATATACCATGTAACTAATCATAGCCTGCATGTGGTCAGAAAGAGTTCGGCACATGTCCATCTTCTTACAGAGCTAATCCATGCCTGTCCCTGTCTGTTTGAGTCAGTACCTCCTTCCCAGGCACAAACCCTGCTGCAGGCACGTGGTTAGTTTCAGGGAAGTCTGCTCTCGGTCTGCCATGGACAGGCTCTGTATGCTTATTCCTTTGGAATTAACCTAGAAATGGAGCATTTTACCAAGCCTTAATGTAAATACTACCTCATTTTACCAGTTAGTAGTGAGGCTTTTTTTTTTCTTTATGAAATCAGAAGGCCATCCTCAAAATATGCTAGTGTTTCTCATTTAAATGCAGCTTGAATGACAGGGTCCTACAAAATTGAACGCCTATTTTATCCTAAGTCTAGTAGACTGGGAAGTTAGTATCTGGACATTCTCTATCCATTGCAAGTGGTGAGTCGGCTCATTAGACACACAAACTTCATTTAGGTCTTGTGGGCAACTGACACACTCACAAGATAGAAATCATTTTCCCTCCCAGCTTCCACCCATGTTCATATTCATAGTTTCTCAGATTTGAAAAGCAAAATTAATGGTTTTGTTGCTACCCAGGACAGAGCAGGTAGAAACATGTGAAAGGCTGGTTGGTCCTGAAGTGTGGTTTGTTTCACTGAAATGCTTGACACTTAGGAAAAGGTCAGGTGGTTTGTGTGGCTGAGGAACAGCTCACTGTACTGCATGGAGAGTGACCGCTGCTCTGAGGGCAGCCTCTCTGAAGCCGACTGGAAATCAGCAGGAACTCAGAACACCTGATTTTGTTTCTGTTTTCACTCAGGCAAACATAAATGGCCGGGTATTGGCTCAATGCAGTGTTGACGAGCTGAAGAAAGAGATGAATATGAACTTTGGAGACTGGCATCTTTTCAGAAGCATGGTGAGGTTTTACAGCAGTTATCATAAGCGACATTTTACTATACTGTGTAAAGTTGTCTGCAACACTGAACAGACCCAGAACTAAGAAGTACTGGCCCAAACTGATTATTTGCATTTTGTGTGTATAACTTTTTTCTTTTTCAGTCTTACACTTGTATTCAACCCAGTGTTATGGGGACTAGTCATAGCAGCATGTGGGATCTTGTCCTTTCTGAAGAAGCAGCAGCGATTCATCAGTTTTCCGTGCTTTCTCCTTGACCAGTTCCAAGCGGGGCTCTCTGAGCCCTGCAGGTCTCAGCCTTCACTGTCTGCCCTTGTCTATTGCTCTGTATTAGCAGCAGTGCACGTGAGCCCCTTTAGAACGAGCCCTACCTTCAACGTAAGGTCACCCTTGGTGCTCCTCAGGGTCCATGTTGTCCCTCAGCTACTTCCAGCTGAGGTCTGATCACCTTGACTTGTCTTGACGAATTTTGTCAAATTGGTTTACCCAGAATCCCTTGAAAACTAACCTTCCCCACCTCACACTCACTGGCTCTGTGCACCTACTCGTTGCTGGCTTTGGAGCAGAGTAGTTTCTAGACTGAGGTCAGCGACCTGTTGTGGTAGATCTTGTTGCTTTCTACTCCAGCTCTGGTTTCCTTTGACGCACTCCAGTTGAATTTTGTGTTTTCTTTTTGTAAACTAAAATGCTGATGCTTCTCTGAACATTATGAATAGGATTAAGGTAAGGTTTGGAAGAAATTCCCTGGACGTCATAGTGGGGTGTGTGCTCTCTTGACCCTGTTGTGAGAACTTGACCATGCTTTTCTTCAGCTCTCCGAAGCCTCTCTAATGCGGTTTGACAGTGCAGATGATATTCCTCTTTTGTTAAGGTCTTGGAAATGAGAAATGTGGAAAACCAGGTGGTCCCTGAAGACCCTCGTTTTCTCAATGAAAATTCCAGCGCCCCAGTCCCTCATGGGGAATCTGCTCGCCATGCTTCTCACAGTGAACTGCCTCACACAGAGCTCTCCAGCCAGACTCCCTACACCCTGAACTTCAGCTTTGAAGAGCTGAACACACTGGGCCTAGAGGAGGGAGCCCCACGGCACAGTAACCTGAGTTGGCAGGTATTTATTTTATGTCATTTTTCATGTGCTTGGAGAGTAAATGCAAATATGCTGGTACATTGAAATGCTCGTTCAGAGAGTCCTGATTGAGAACCCAGCTGGCAAGAGGAAGGGCCATCTCATGAAGGACCTGGGTTTATTGACTGGAGGGGAAGAACTGGTAGAGCACAGGGGAAGTGAGGTCATTCAGAAATTGACAAAAATGGTGATAACTCAGTCACAGACAACGGGGGCAGGGGAGTGGATGGGGCCGGGTGTGGTGGCCACGACTTTAATCCAGCCCTCAGGAGGAAGAGGCAGGGGGATCTCGGTGAGTTTGAGGCCAGCCTAGTCTACATAGGTGAGACTGGGGCGGGCTGTATTAGAAGGTGGCTGCAAATTTGCTTTTCCTTTGGTATTTTCCTGTGAGATTCAGTGTGGGAAACTAGCATCTGGCTACCCGCTGAAGCCTTGGGTCTGGTTTCCCTTTGCACACAGGAATACTACATACCACACTTGGGGGGGAACAGCCCCCCACTTATTTACCCAGGGACTCTAGAGGAATGAGGGATAAGAGACTTAGTTAGAAATAGAGGGGAGAGAAACAGAAAACACAGGACAGACTCGGGAGAGCCTGGATCCTTAGCCACCAGCCCTGAACTTTATCCCAAAGGTCTGTTTATAACAATGCCAAGGGGTGGAGCAAAAGGCCTCCCCCTTGCTAGTTAAAAAACACCTGCACTCAGGCCTGTGGTCCAATCATCCTCTCCATGCAGACCTGCTGGGTAAAGCCACGAGGAACCTGAAAATGGGCTCCCACAACACTCAGGTTGCTCAGACTGGGCTTCAGCCCCTGGGCTCAAGTGATTCTCCTGCCTCAGCATCTTGAGTGCTGGAACCACAGGCCTGCACCACCGTGTGGTTCCACACACATGTTCTCTGTGGGTAGTTCTTAGACAGGTGCAGGCATCAGGAGCAGGAGTACCCGTGAGTCATGTGCGAAGGATGAGGAGGAATAAGAAGAAAATAAGCCAGCTCGGGGCACAGTGGGAGAGCGAAGTCAGGAGTGCGAGGGAAGCTGTGCAGAGCAGTGCTGGCAGGGTTCCCGTGAGCGCTTTCCTGTGGTAGTGACAGTGTCTTTAATTGTTCTCCATACAGTCCACATTAGGTGGAGAAGCTGAGTGTTCTTACTATTTTATTATCGAATACTGACTAATACAGAGTTACTTTACAATGAGCCAAGTTCACCCTTGGTCCCTGGGTCTCTCTTCTGACAGAAGCACTTCCTGTCCTTCCCAGCTTTCGGAGGAGCTGCCCTTCTGGCCCCCCACTGTTGAGGCACCTCAGCCTGTCTCCCCCCATTAGCACAGTAGTTCCACACCTCCTTGTTCTTAGCCTTTGTTCTCTTAGAAGTTCAGGACCTGGGGCTGGCCACATGGCTAGCAGGTAAAGATGTTTGCCTCATCCTGATGACCTGAGTTTGACCCCTGGGACCCATGTGATGGAAGAAGGACCCACCTTCTCACCTCCTCTCACCTCCACACACATCCCCAGAGCTGTACACACACACACACACACACACACACACACACAGAGAGAGAGAGAGAGAGAGAGAGAGAGAGAGAGAGAAATAAATATTATCAGTACCTAGAAAACTTTTGCATATATAAATTACTATAAATAGTTAAATAGAAACTGAAAATGTTTCTAAATACTTTTAAGTAATTACAGGTTACCATAAATAACACTTTCACAAAAAAATACTGTTATTTCTTTCTTTCTTTCTTTCTTTCTTTTTTCCCCAAGACAGGGTTTTTCTTTGTAGCTTTTTTTGGAGCCTGTCTTGGATCTCGCTCTGTAGCCCAGGCTAGCCTGGAACTCACAGAGATCCACCTGGCTCTGCCTCCCGAGTGCTGGGATTAAAGGTTTGCGCCACCCTGCCTGGCTTTTTCTCTTTTCTTTTTCAAACAAAAGTCCAGCGAGAATGGGAATGTTTTGCACATATCTTTAATGCCTGGATTCATAGAAGACAACTGGGCCCCAGGTACTACTGCCTCCCATCTCCTGGGACAACACATACACATAGCTCTGGAACTCCACTGAATGAAGGAGAAAAGACACAGAGCACCATCGTGTCCTGCGGAATGCAGTTCAGAACCCGTAGTCCCCTGCACAGGGGCACATGCAGCACTTGAGAATAGTTGCCTTAGTTGGTAGAGGGAGGCACCACTCTTCCGGTCCAGTGGCATCCTGTGGGGCTACCTCCTTCCAAAGGAAAGGCGGTTTGCTTCTATGTCTTTGTTCTAGCCCTTCCTGTGGTCCATTCCCAAGCTCCCCCGATGCTGTCTCCTCCATTCCCTGCTTCTTTTTCCTAATCTGTACTTTTAATTGCTCATTTATTAGCTTTCCTTGGATCTAAAACAGCTGGGACCTTGAAGCTCAGTATTAAAAACTAAACTTAAAAGTATCCCACTCTGCCTTTCCTGCCCAGCACCAGAGACCTTGTTATCACCTTTGTTGTTCCATTTTAAGAACATTTTTCCCTCTGAATTAGACTTGATAGGAACTTCCTGTCATATATCTGAGATGATTTCTTTTATCAGACCTTGAAGAGTTGAACATTTTGTTTTTGAGAGCTTCTTTATTTCTTCTTGATCTCTTCTAAGAGGAATTCTTTCTCAGTGGAGGTGCTTTTACCTTAAATAAAATAAAAACTTGAAATTACTAAAAGCAGTTGTTCAGATGACTTGTACAACCTGAAATAGTTCTTTTAAATATAAACAGTAAATTAATGTTGCTAAAATTTATAAGCTAATAACAGAATTATTCATAAATGCATATCTTTGGTTAAACTGTTAGGTCGAATTTTTGTAAGACCCTGGTATTTTGACAACTTTTTAATTATTAGTGTGCATTTGTGTTTCCTAAGCTGATGTTTATTATGTCTTTTTCCCCTTCTTATTTGAATTTTTAAATTTTTTTTTCTGTCTTCACAGTCACAAACTCGCAGAACCCCAAGTCTCTCGAGTCTCAATTCCCAGGATTCCAGTATTGAAATTTCAAAGCTTACTGATAAGGTGCAGGCCGAATATAGAGATGCCTATAGAGAGTACATTGCTCAGATGTCCCAGTTAGAAGGGGGCACAGGGTCATCAACAATAAGTGGCAGATCTTCTCCACACAGCACATACTACATAGGTCAGAGTTCTTCAGGGGGCTCCATCCATTCTACTCTAGAGCAGGAGAGGGGGAAGGAGGGTGAGCTGAAGCAGGAGGATGGGCGGAAGTCATTCCTAATGAAGAGGGGGGATGTCATAGATTACTCCTCCTCAGGGGTGTCCACTAGTGATGCCTCACCCCTGGACCCCATTACTGAAGAAGATGAAAAATCCGACCAGTCAGGTAGTAAGTTGCTCCCAGGCAAGAAATCCTCAGAACGGCCCAGTCTCTTCCAGACAGACTTGAAGCTTAAGGGAGGTAGTCTGCGCTACCAGAAACTGCCCAGCGATGAAGATGAATCTGGTCCAGAAGAGTCAGACAATACCCCACTG
This sequence comes from Peromyscus leucopus, assembly GCF_004664715.2. NCBI lineage: Eukaryota > Metazoa > Chordata > Mammalia > Rodentia > Cricetidae > Peromyscus > Peromyscus leucopus. The sequence continues at coordinate 56,155,060 of NC_051081.1, read as the reverse complement.
CTCAAAGATGACAAGGATAAAAAAGCTGAAAGCAAAGCAGAGAGAGTGTCCAAGTCTCCAGAACACAGTGCTGAGCCAATCCGAACATTCATTAAAGCAAAAGAGTATTTGTCGGATGCCCTCCTAGACAAAAAAGATTCCTCTGATTCGGGAGTGAGATCCAACGAGAGCTCTCCCAACCACTCTCTTCACAATGAAACGGCAGAAGACCCCCAGCTGGAAAAGGCAAATCTCATAGAGCTTGAAGACGATGGCCACAGTGGGAAGCGTGGGATGCCACACAGTCTGAGTGGCCTGCAAGATCCAATTATAGCTCGGATGTCCATTTGCTCGGAAGACAAGAAAAGCCCTTCTGAGTGCAGCCTGATTGCCAGTAGCCCTGAAGAAAGCTGGCCCGCATGCCAGAAGGCCTATAATCTGAACCGAACACCCAGTACCGTGACTCTCAACAACAACACTGCGCCTGCTAACAGAGCCAACCAAAACTTTGATGAGAGGGAGGGAGGCAGGGAGACTTCTCAGGTCATTCTGAGGCCTGGGCCCAGTCCCAACCCAACTGCTGTTCAGAATGAAAATCTGAAGAGCATGTCACACAAGCGAAGCCAGCGTTCCAGTTACACAAGGCTCTCGAAAGATGCGTCTGAGCTGCATGCAGCCTCCTCGGATAGCACGGGCTTTGGAGAAGAGAGAGAAAGCATTCTCTAAGGAAAAGAGAAGTGAAGTAGCGTTGTCCTATCCTAAGGACGAGACTGTCATGAACTTTAAACTGGTCCGTCACCATTCTCCATCATGTCCATGCATCACAGATAACTGATAGGTGGTCAGGCACCTGGGGAAGCACACGCCCTCTGTATAGCAGAGGGAAGCCTGAGACAGGATGGCCACCAGTCATCTCCATTATCGCCTGCATCATGGGCAGTTTAAAGTCTCACCACCACCATGATGCCCTTCCCTGGCACACAACTGCACAGATTGAGGAGAAACAGGCTGAATATAAAAATAGGTCAGAAGTGTATTTAAAGCTGAAAGGCTTAAATCACAAGGAAAAAACCTAGAGATCTCCTTTATAAAATATTCATGAAACATTTGAGGGAAGCTACAGTGCTAGATGAAGCAGAAACCAATTTTACTGTTAGAGTTTAATCTTGGTACAGATTTATAGGTTTTTAGAGTAGAGACCAGAGACTAAAAGTGAATGCCTAGCAAGTGGATAGCCAGGGTACTATATAAGACTCACTGCTTTTTAAAGAGCTCTTAGAATTTAAGTAGAAAATACATACTGAAGAGGCTGATAAAAGCTGATAAGAAAGTGAGTCAGCAGAACCCAAAGCAGTGGGCCTGGGCCGTGGTGAGTTGTTAGCAGAGGAGCTGGAGGAGAGCAGTGTATTCCTGGGGTGCTCTTCAGACCAGGCCTCTGCCTCTGACACCTATGCCCTCAAAACCATCTTGGGCTGCTCTGCAACTCCTAAATTATGCATCTAACCTAGCTCAGCTCTAGCTAGGAGAATAATACAATTTTTTCCCAATGGTTCTGGTGATTAAACGCAGGACCTCACCAATGCTAGGTAGAGTATGGCTGAGCTACATCCTAGCCCTGAACTTGAGTCCTTTCCCCGGAGAAAGACTGTGTCAGGAAATCGTTACTTTAGAAGAGTTAGTGACAATGACCCTAGACCAGCTACAAGCAAATATGTGATTACGTCACTGCTGTCTGTAACACAGCAGTTTGTTGCATGTAGCTGTTCCTAAATGAGCATTTTAATTCTGGGGGAAATTATTTAAACTGTGGGGTGGTTTTAAAAAGGAGCTTAGAAGCATACAACATAGCAAGAACCCAGAGCCAGAGCCGGTGTGACTCTGATGCTGCACTCCACATTATTCTTGGCCAGGCCAGAATGATCACAGACATAGAAGTATCATGTAGGCTAGAAGTGTGCCTGTCATCATCATGTATCAAAACTGTGTGTCATTTGAGCAGAGCTTGTTTATGTAGTCAGTCCTAGCAGTATGTCCTGAGCCACAGGTTAGGCTTGTAGATGGTGAGGTCGCAGGCTTGGTGTTTGTTGAGATGTCATCACTGACTGGTCCTGTGTTGTTGACTTGACACTGTGCTGGTAGCTGCCCCGTGCTTTGGTGCCTGGCTGTTGGAGTGTCATTGAACATTTCCAGGAAATGCATATGTTGCATGCTCTTTAACAGGTATTTTAAGCATTAAAAACAGCACGATGTTACTGACATTATGCATTTGACTACTTAGAATGTTTATTAGTCTGCAATATCATGTAATGGGTACTTCAGAAGTAGTTTGGTTTCTTTCCAAGTGAGTGGCTATAGCTCCCAGTCCCGGGAGGCCTTGATTCACACTGTCTGTGAAGTCATTCCTGAGTGCCAAGTGTACACGTAGACTAGGAGCAATAAAGATGTGCATGCCATCCTGACTCATGGAGTTTTATTCACTGTAGCAATGACAATTCACATTCTGATTAAAAATTAAAACATGGTCTGTGTGTCTGTTTTGTCCTCTGACTGGAGTTTGGAGATTTACAAGTCATGAAGTTGACAGAATGGTCCAGACAGCCCTGTTGTCCTTCTGAGGGAGGTCTGCTCTGAAGTCCCAGTGCCTAACCAGTGCTTTTTTGAAGCCTTGGCACCCCAGAGCACATGGCACCGTAGCTGAGTAGTCCATTTCTGTAGCTGGAGGCAGACGATCCAGATCCCTGAAGAACATCAGTTTATTATGTGAACATTCTGGACAAACATCCTTTCTCTACTGGCACAGAAATTGACGGGCCAGATGGGTCCTGAGTCACTGTTATCCCTCTGAGTCTGCATGTCAGTGTGTGTCTGTGTCTATTTATAATACATAGCTTAGTCTGATTCACACACAGGCGAAACTCTGCATTTAGCTGGATGAAATAATAGAAAAAGGAGCCTCAAACCCTGCCCATCTCTTACATTCTTTACTCAGTCTTAGGTGGTATGAGCCACATTAGCTCCACCTTCAGCCATAGAGTGTGCTCATGTAGCATCCTAACACTCACCGTGGCCTCTGGAGATTTACTTCTGAGAGTATCTGTAGTCCTGGCTGTCTGGATCTCGTTCTGTAGACCAAGCTGGCCTCGAACTCAGAGATCCACCTGCCTCTGCCTCCCGAGTGCTGGGATTAAAGGCGTGTGCCACCATGCCAGGCACTACTGGTATTTTCCATTTGAGTCAGCTTCCCCAGGGCCGGATGGTTAAGGATCAGGAATCCTACACCGTGAACTTTTAAACTTTGCTGAGCATGGTGACCCATGCCTATCATCCCAGTGCTCAGGAGACAGAAGCAGGAGAGTCAGGTGTTCAAGGCCAGCCTCAACTACGTAGAGACCAGCCTGGGCTATATGAGACCCTATCTCAGGAAACTAGCAATACCACCAGAAGCGTTTTCAATAATAAGAGAACTTGTTTTCCTGTGTTATTTTATATGGTTTTAAATATAGTCAGAATAATTGTAGTTGCCTAACCAAGTAATTTTAGAGTTGTATTTGCTTAAATCCTCATACTGAGAATTCAAGCTCATTCGCATGTTCTAATGCTACAGTAAAATAATTTATGACTAATTTTTTCTTACTAATAATTAGAAACTTTTAAATGAAATTACATATTTTTTTTCTTTTGGTTTGGCTAAGGTACTAAATTTAAAAGGTTTTAAGACCACATAATTTTTGGTTATACCAGGAATTCTCAGCCTCTTTAGAAATATCCCTGAATTAAAAACAAAAGACAAAAATCCATGAATTCCTGGCTAACTCCCGGATAGATTGCCGTACTTACCAGGAAAAGAGGACAAGGGCCCCCTTTAATTAATGGGTGAATGAGGGTGCGAGAAAATAACAGTTTTGGCAAATATGTACTATCAGCCCCAGCCTGCTTCATCTCACCCATCTTTCCTGGGCTCAGCAGACACAGCGGGAGAGAAGCAAATGGGGACATCCTCCTGCCTGGGGCAGGCGAGCCACCAAACATGAGTGTGCTTCCCTACTCAAGCTGAAGCATAGGCTGGAGTAAACACAAGGGAACTGAAAAGTAGAAGCTGAGCTTGGAGAGCAGCGAGCCGGCTGCGGACAGTGTCTGAGTGGCTCGTTGCTTAGCAAAGGTTGAGAATCCCTGGTTGAGACTAACGAAGTAGAAAGCAGCTTTCAAGTCTTACGTACTATTAAACCCTTTCCTGCCTAGGGAGAAAATGCCGTCCCTGTGCTAGATAGACAGCGGTTGAGAAGATCCAGTTTAAACTGAGGTATGTAACAAACTAGCATTCCAAGTGAGATGCATCGGGACGGTTGCCAGGAGTTAACCCCTGTCAACCCGCACGGGTCGAAGAGTTTCTGAAGGAGTGATTAGCAAACCCTGCTTGCTGTGAGACCGTGTCTCCTAGAACTGTCGTGCTATGCCCATGAAGTCTCACAGCTGCCTCAACATGAGCCGAACAATGTCTGATGTCTTTACATTAGACGTGCCAAAGTGGATTTGGGGGTGGGGGAGATCATCAGGCCTCCACCCTACACAAAGAACCACAGGCAATGAAGTGCTGGGGATGGGAGGAGTCTTAACCAGGGAAGAGCACACCAATGGTTCATCCAGTACCAAATAGCCCTGAAGACATACAAGTAACATACAGACCAAGCAAGTTTCATCTATGCATTTAGAAATGCAGATATATACATACATATATACACACATATATATGTAATAATAGTTAATGAGAAATAGAGACCATGATTTTGAAAGAGAGCAAGAGGGGATGGATGGGAGAGTTTGGAGGGAGGAAAAGGAAGGAGGAAATGATGTAACTGTAATTTGGGAAAAAAAAAAAAAAAAAAGGTAGCAAACCCAGCCCTGGCCTGAAGGTCCTCTGGCTGTTGGTCCAGGCAGATGGAAGGTTTGGGGGTGGGGGGGGGACATTCTGGAAAGCGGAGCTGAAACCTTTTCTGAGAGGGGCCTCAGTGGCTGGGGGATGGATGAGCACTGTTCAGGTCTCCCAGGAGAGGGAAGCGTTTCGGAAATGAGTGAGTTTATAATAGAGACATTGATGAAGAATGAAGGGCGTCTCCTGTGTTTCTTGACGCGGGATAGGATTCCACCCTGGTATCCCATCAGAATGCCAGTGGTTCTCCCACAGTGACGGTGCAGCTGGGCACACTGTCACCAGCCCCCGAAAGGGCCAACACTTGGAACCTGAAGTACGGCATCTACTGGTGTGTGTTGCTAACAGTGAAGTACCACTAATGAAGGGCTGTCTGTGGTCCCAGACACACGGGTGGGAGATGGATGGCTCTCAAAAAGTCTGGAATCCGAACTGAAGTGAAGACCAACGTAAATTAGTCAAAAAACAGAACACACAACACAAAGCATTATGAAATGTTTTAACACAGGCAGTGTTACTGTTTCTGAATCTGCCAGTGCAGGGGTGGCCTGTGGTCATTGACTAACAGAGACTACTCCCCAGACTTACTCTGCAGCTAAAGATGCCCTTTGTAGTGTTATTTATTCCAAGGATGTGTGTAACACGAATTCCTAAATGGTCTTTTAATAAAAAAAAACCCGGAACCAGATATTGGGGTAAATGCAGAAAGATCAGAGAGACAAAGGAACAAGCCACTGCTACGTCTTGCCTAACCAACTCCAGGAATCCTCTGACTGAAATTCTCTGAGTCCTTACCCTGAAAAAGCTTTTAGCTGAAAGGGACGCTTCTGTTGAAAAGCCTTTAGTTCCTGTCTCTTCACGCCTTATATACCTTTCTCTGCCCACCATATAACTTCCTGGGACTAAAGACATGTGTGTTTCCCAGTACTGAGATTAAAGGTGTGTGCCGCCACTGCCTGGCTCTGTTTCTCTCCTAGACTGAGTCAGTCTCATGTAGTCCAGAATGGCTTTGAACTCACAGAGATCCAGACAGATCTCTGCCTCCCGAGTGCTAGGATTAAAGGTGTGTGTGCCACCACTGCCTGGCCTCTCTGTTTAATCTAGTGGCTTGTTCTGTCCTCTGACCTTCAGGTAAATTTTATTAGGGTACACACTATATCACCACAGGTGTGTATTAGGAGTCATTTATTGTAATCTAGCAAAACATGGCCTGGCATATCAAAGTGAATCACTAAACCATTGAGAATGCATGAATGAGTGAAACCATACTCTCAAACATAATGTGTGTCCTTATTCCTAGTAAGTTATCTGAGGTCATTAAGCTCTTGATTATTCATGACCACTTTCTAATTTTATCATATTTACACATATTTACCTCCTTTTCTTTCAAGGCAACAAGGGCTTAGAACCTTAGTATTCTGCCCATAGACCAAGCAACGCTCCTTTTTCATTCTCCTGGCAGCTCGGTTAATTTCCCCATCTGGCTTCCTCACCACGTATCAGGGTGAAGAAGACACAGCCACCACTGTAGCCCTGCCATGCCTTCGGCCAGAGAAGAATGTGTCACCCAGATTTCTCTGTTCTCTGTAACTGTAGGATTTAAGATAGTCTTTAATGAAGTATTACTTTTATGAGATTTTAGGTTAAAAACCCAATGTATAGAAAAAATATGTAAATAATCTAGCCTCTCCTCTTATGTCCTGTAGCACGTTCTTGGTCAGGTAACTAATAAAACATTAGATATTTTCAAAATTGTCAGTTTTGACATTTGGAAGTTGTGTTTCTTAGAACTTTTAGAAGGCATGCTGTTTTTACTTGATGTGAATTAAACTATTTTGAAAGAGATCATTTTCTTTTCGGATTCTGTTTTCTCCATGTTTTGCCTATATTCTTTTCAGCCCTTTTTCTTTTCTTCTTTTTTTTTTTTTTTTTTTTTTGGTCTGTTTCCTTAGAGGTTGCATTATACTCATCCTATTTTACCACAAGACATCGTTAACACAGTAGCAGGAGAGGAAACTTCTGCACAGCCTTTTAGGTGAACCTGATTGCGGGTAACCCAGGGCAGTGGACAGAAATTTCTGTGAGTGAATGAGGCAGATCTAAACTAGGTTGGTAAAACTGGCAGAGTCTGCTCAAGTCCTACACGATAATGCCCTGCCACCCTACACCCTCCCCACAGTTCCTCATGGGTGGCCCTTCCATTTTTACACCTGTCTGGCCTTCCTAAGCTTCTCTGCTTATGATTCCAGTGATCTTTCAAGTTGTAATACCATGCTTGATTCAAAATTCCCGATGTGGGTACCCACAGCCCACCATGACAAACCATATCCTTTTAAAGGGCAAGGCAGTGTGTTCTGCGCGTTTTAAGAACCCTCTTGTGCTCTTTAAGCCCTTGGTGTAGTAGAGATGCCCATCTCATACATCAATAGAATTCGAGAGGCAGACGAAACTGTTAATCCTGTATTTCACATTAGAATCTTGAAAATGGTATTCAAGTGTAACTTAGTTGCTGTGCAGCCCCAATTCAGGTTTCTAACTGTGATACTGTTCCACATCAGGACCACCACGGTGCCCAGGTTGCCTTAGCCAGGTCAGAACTTCCACCTTCCTTTCAGTGACCACCCCTCAGCCATCTGTCACTCCCCATCTCATACCATTTTGACTGCTGTATTAGGATCCATATTGAATATTTTTATAGGAATGTGTGATTATGCATTATTTGTTGATACAGACAAATCATTCTTAATAGCAATTCCCCAGTCTTACTAACTGAATGCATTTAAACTTGAGAGTTTTGAGTTCCATACAATGTGTTTTGATCACATCCACACCCCCACCCATTCTTATATCTACTTCCCCTTCCCTATCAATTCTATATTTTTTCCTTTTTTTCTTCTTCTTTTAAACCTTAAAGACCAGTCTGTGCTACCAAAAATAATCTTGGCTATGTGGTCTACTGGAATGTGGTTGGCTTACCAGGAACTAAAATCTCAGAGAAAACTGGCCCTTTGTTTCCCAGCAGCTGACAACTGCCGGTTGCTCCAATGCTCGGTGTGGGATTGTGTGCCCAACCCCCTGCTCCATGCTGGGATTTGGTCTGGCTTGGGCTTACACGGGTTTTAAATAGACTATCATCAAAACCACTGTGAGCTCAGAAGATGTTCATCTGTAGTCATCCATCAGCTCGGTCTCTTCCACTCTTCCACAGTGATCCCTGAACCCTGGGAATCGGGTGCAGAGTGTGTGTGTGTGTGTGTGTGTGTGTGTGTGTGTGTGTGTGTGTGTGTGTGTGTGTTCCCTTTAGGGCTGAGCATTTTGCAGTCTCTTATCCTCTGTGTAGTGGTCAACTGTGGGTCTCTGTGCTAATCACCATCTACTGCAAATGAAAGCTTCTCAGATAAGGGTCGAGAGAGACACTGATTTATGGATATGATGAAAAGTCATTAGGAATTGGTTTAATACTATGTCCATCTATCAGCATCATAGTAGTAGGTTCTCCCCTAGACCTCTGACCTGTCTAACCACAGGTTATTGGCCCGGGTTATTGGTACCAGGAGTAGGGTTCATCTTGTGGGACTGGCCTTAAATCCCATCAGAAAGTGGTTGGATGCTCCCATGATGCCATGCCACCATTGCACCAGTGAGTATGTCTAAGACCAGTCATTGCTGGAGCTTGCAAATGAAAACTAGCCAGTACGGATGAATCTTCCACATCTGTACCAGCTTGATTTCATCTTGTTCTATGACTTAAATATGTGGTGTCATCAGCAATAGGGGCTTTACCAACATGAACAATAGTTTGGTGTTACTTCAATTCACCTAAAGGCACACCCCGTTATCTTGTGGTTCCACCTCCTCAAGGCAGCAGGGCACTCTGGCCCGCCTTGTGTATTTGATCAATAATGTGGTGGAGAGAGGCGAGATCAACAGTGAAGGGTGGACTGTCCAGACTGCAGTGTGGTGAAGGGTACTTTGGTGCACACTGGCTTCTCAAGTCATGGGCTCCTGCTGAGCCAGCTGCACTGGAAGAAGGTCACAGTGAGGTGAGCACATAGATATGCCCTGTATTATTCCTAGCTGATTAAAGATGGCATTGTCTGGTATTAAAGTAACAGGAGTTAATTCTTTATGTTGAGATCTTTTAAATTTTCCTTTGGTACAGTTTTTATCGTGGTAGGGAAGTTCACTGAAATCCTGACCTCTGACAGAAAGAAGTTTTAGGCGGTTTTCAATCAGCCAGTTCTTTCCCTGCTTTTGAGAGGTGGAAGCAGGGCAGAGAGATTCAAGGAAGGCTGAGCATGAAACAAAGGAAGCGTCACAACCCCTCCAGACCCTCGCCATTACCAGACACACCCACCCTTAGGAGCCAGGGGTCAGGCTGGCAGCACTTTCGTTTTTTAAACAAACCCTCTGCCATCTGACTTCGATGACCACTTTCCAGGTGTTCTGTGTTTGGATTTCTTCAAATCTGAGATGCCCTTTCTCCCACATTCTGGCTCACATGACATTACAAAATATCCTACAGTAAATGGTGTCAATGGCAGCAATTTCTCCTTCCTGACACACATTCTGCAGTCTGTGGGACCTTGCCCAGATTCAGCGGGCCGCTGTCTTCATATGTGGCGCAGCCATGTTGAGTTGCATTTTCGGTGGTTTGGACCAGTCGTGGGTTACATTCACCTGACCCCCAATCCAATGCTTTATGTCACTCCTCGTCCTATATTCATTAGGGTATTGGAAGTGGCCCAGACAATTGTTATAGGAATAGCTCACCTGTGTACCTGACAATGTTCTAAGACCTTTTCACATATTAACTAATTTAATTGTCATTGACAGCCTCACACAAATGTCTCCATTACTCCCAATTCACAAAGGAGAAACGGACAGAAACAGTGGGTCATACACGTTCTAAATGGTAGAGCCAGAGGCTGGGTGCAGGCCCCGAGGTCCCATAGTGCACCTTGCTCCCACGCATGTTCTATTGTTCCTTCCCGGGGGCTGACCATTTCCTTCTCACATCTAACTTGTGTGGCATTACTCTGCCTACTTGCTTTGAAACAGAGTTTGAGACTCTCAAGGACCCACTTTAGAAAGGAAAGACTTAAAACCCTATTGCTATGTGAATTATATTTGTTGATGACAAGACTCTCATTATCTTTCAGATCAAACATCTTTGTGACTAATTATTTTGGAACCTTTCATTTTTGTTTACAAACTTATCGGCTCCTTGTTGATGTCTCTTGTCCTGATGTTCTTCACGAAGCAGACTACCACACTGCAGCTTGTGTGTAGTATATTCATCTTATAGTCATCTGACCTTCACTCCCAGTTACCCTGCTTGCCATTGCGTGTGCTCCTGTATGTCCACCTGTTAGCTCACAATCCTAAATACCACTCTACTCTGTGATGGAATATTATAATGATTAATAATTATTGATAGATAAGCAGAATGCATCTATTCTGAGGTGCAGCTTTTGAGTTTTTAATAACAATGATGGCTGTCTTGCTAAGAAAGTAACGAGGAAACACAACCGAGGCCCCTCTCCCAGTCACTGTGGACAGATGGTGGGTTGAGACAGTCAAGGGCCACTTCAGCTTTGTGTGAACGTCTGCCTATTGACCCCAGTCCTTACCACAAAGCCAGACACAGCTATCTGCAGTTGACACAGATTAGCGTTCATTCCTTACTGCCTATGTAGATCAACACCATGGCTTCTGGGAGCAGCTTTCTCCACCCACACTCTGCTTCCCTCTGGCTTGTTTAAATGCCCCTCATTTTGGTTGACCGGCATGGAAAGAGGAGAGGACCCACTGGAAAGAGAAGTATCAGTGGGAGTGGAGGAGACAAGAAAGGGAACAGGGTGGGATGAATATAGTCAAAATACCTTGCATACACCCAAATGACAGTGTCATCATGAAACCCATTATTATGTGTAATCAATATATGCAATAAAAGACTATTTAAGACCAACTTGCCAAGTCAAACAAATAATCAGAAACAAATAAACAAACACATCAATATTGTGACTTCCTGCTTTGCGAATTAAAGGGCCGAGAGTCAGGGAAGCTCAGCTCCATAACAGTGAAGAGTGGCAACCAGCAGCCCCCAAGGCACCCAGCTGAATTCCCAGCTCAATGGGACTCTCCTCAGAGGCCGATGAGCTTCTGGGTCCTAGCAAGGGGTGGGTGTGAGCTGGGTGGGTCCAGTCCTTCCGCTGAGCAGTGTCAATGCCCAATACCAGGCCTCCCCATCTCTCTCTCCCTTTCTCTTCTCTGACTCTCAGTAGCCAGGGCTTGGGACCTGAGGCCACCCTGGCCTTGGACTCAGTCTACCTACAGGTCTTTACGTAGCTCATCATGTTGAGACCAGCCTGGGATAACAGAGTAAGACCTTGCCTGAAAAACAAACAAACAAAACAAAACAAAAACTTAAACAAGTTGACATAAACCTCAGTAACAGTGTGATGTGTACTAGGATAAGAACAGATCAGAGGTTCAAGAGATCAAGGGTACAAATCTTGGAACAGAACCACAGTTATAGTCAACTCACTGTCAAAATCTTTTGCCTATATCTGGTGCTGTGTGTGTGTGTTGTGTGTGTGTGTGTGTGTGTGAGAGAGAGAGAGAGAGAGAGAGAGAGAGAGAGAGAGAGAGAGAGAGAGAGAGAACTGGGGACTCATCCACAAGTTCACACCATCTGGCAAATCTAGAATTACTTCCATTCAGGATAAGAACTGAAGTTCCAAGAGATAAGAAACACTCTAAAAGGCTGATAGACTGACTAGAACTCCCTTGGTGAGGGTAGGGTGGGGTGGGGGTGGGGTGGGACAGGGGTGGGATGGGGGAGTAAGGTGGGGGTAGGGTTGAGGTGAAGGGGTAGAGTGGGGTGGAGTGGGGCCTGGAATGTTGCAGGTCCAGAGGCAAATTATCTCTGGCTATCTTTAGCCATTCATGACTGCCTTGGTGTGAGCCCTAACATCCTTATGACCATTAAGTAAGTACTTTTGGAATGCACAAACAGACCCTCAGCTCCCCTTAACCAGCACAGTCACCTGATAGCGTCTGAGCAGAGATTTCCCTGCCTCACTGTGACCTGCCTCCCTGACTCCACCAGGGTATTTAAAGTGCCTTGATTGATGATTTTCTGGGTTCTGTGACTATAAAAACGTCATGAACTGTTAACATGAACGTATTTGAAGCGACCTGAATCTGTGTTCCTGGGCCGTGAACACTGATATTTGGCTTCAGAATAAACTTTAAGTTTTTGTTTTGTTTTGTTTGTTTGTTTTTCAGGCAAGGTCTTACTCTGTTATCCCAGGCTGGTCTCAACATGATGAGCTACGTAAAGACCTGTAGGTAGACTGAGTCCAAGGCCAGGGTGGCCTCAGGTCCCAAGCCCTGGCTACTGAGAGTCAGAGAAGAGAAAGGGAGAGAGACAGCTTAGGGATGACTGACAGCTGTGTGTTTGTGCTGGGCAGGAAGATCTTCACTCTAGTTCCCTGTCACCAGGACAATGACCCTTTTCAGGCTCCTCCAGCTGAAGGCTCAGCTTAGTAGGGTTTTTCCCCCATGCGACTTTTGACACTTTCCGTAAAGCGTGTCCACCACTGACATATTAAAAGAAAAACCTCGGCTGTTCTTGCCTAAATCAATTGCAAAGGAACAGCGCCACCCATGGCCCCTCGGAGTCACACATTTAATTTGGCAAATGCGAGTACAAGTTACTATTATGTGTCCCCAAAGGATGGTAGCCTGAGCTTATACATCTCCCTCCATCTTGACCTGGCTACTGACCCCCAAGGAAAAGGGGGCACAGGGAAGATATGGATCTTTCTGGAAACTATTGAAGGATATACTCCAGCGAAATAAGACAGTAAACCAAGAAAAAGCTAGATATTTCCTCTAGGAATCCGGATCTCCCAGATGAGAGAATTGAGTAGGGGGACCGTTAGCAAATCCCTCCTTCTACATCCTGCACCTGGGCTGAGGCGGGAAGACTCATGGGGAGAGGGGAACTGCTGTGCTTGAGTTTATGGAAAGCAGAAAAAGAAGGGACAGGTAGATGGCAAACGTCACAGTGAAATGTAAAATAACGAAAGTAGGTCACTATTCTAAGAGGAGGAGGGGGAAGGGCGTCAGATACACTGAGAAATTTGGAGATAAATTTACAAGAAAGACAGAAAATATGAAAATCAGCTTTAGAAAAACTAAAAGTTCCTGCAAAGAGACGCATACTTGCTTTTCTTCTTGGTCTGGTACAGGTGAAATGGTGTAAATATGGTTGGTGTAGTTATAACTGTGCTTGGGCAGATGAACAAGAGGGAAGGTGTGTGTGTGTGTGTGTGTGTGTGTGTGTGTGTGTGTGTGTGTGTGAGATGTTGGGGAGCTCTTGGTCTTCTGCTGTGGTAGGAAGTAAATACAGGTGTGCTGGGTAGTTTTATACCAACTTGACACAAGTTGGAGTCATCAGAGAGGAGGGAGCCTCAATTGAGAAAATGCCTCTACAAAATCAAGCTGTGGGCAAGCCTGTAGAGCATTTTCTTAATTAGTGATTGATGGGAGAGGACTCAGCCCACTGTGGGTGGTGCCACCACTGGGCTGGTGGTCCTGGGTTCTATAAGAAAGCAGGCGAGCAAGCCATGAGGAGCAAGCCAGTAAGCAGTACATCTTCATGGCCTCTGCATCAGCTCCTGCCTCCAGGTTCCTGCCCTGTGAGAGATCCTGTCCTGACTTCCTTCAGTGATGCACTATGGCGTGTAAGTGTAAGCCGAATAAATCCTTTCCTCTACAGCTTGCTTTAGGTCTTGGTGTTTCATCACAGCAGTAGTGACCCTAAGACAGCTGGGTTTCTAAGACCAAACTGTGCTGTGGGATGTTCTGTATGGCAAATGTGTTGCTCTGATTGGTCAATAAATAAAGCACTGATTGGCCAGTGGCTAGGCAGAAAGTATAGGCGGGACAAGGAGGAGAAGAATTCTGGGAAGTGGAAGGCTGAGTCAGAGACACTGCCAGCCGCCACCATGACAAGCTGCCAGTAAGCCACAAACCATGTGGCAAGGTATAGATTTATAGAAATGGGTTAATTTAAGATATAAGAACAGTTAGCAAGAAGCCTGCCATGGCCATACAGTTTGTAAGCAATATAAGTCTCTGTGTTTACTTGGTTGGGTCTGAGCAGCTGTGGGACTGGCGGGTGAGAGAGATTTGTCCTGACTGTGGGCCAGGCAGGAAAACTCTAGCTACAGAACTGATCATTGGAGGACAGAGGATAGTGTGCATACTGCTTGTCTAGCTGCAGGTAAACCAGGGAAGCCGCTGGAGGTGGCTGCTTCTAGGGCGGGACTGATAGGTGTGGCCGTACGGACCCAGCACTGGTTTGTTTCATTGTTCAAATTTCTGGAGTATTACCTTGCTTAACAATGAAAGGGAAGACAGGAAATCGCACATCGAAACCTTCCTTTGGCTGTCCCCAGCTTTCTCGAGCTGCTTGAAGAGAGAACGCTGTTCCTGTCTTTGTGAGTTCTCCGGTCAGCTGATGCCACGAGGAGTGAGGGGCCCACACCTGTGATCTCGCTGATTTCAGACCAAGTGTTGTTTTCAATCGTTTGGCCATCAGCCATATCCATACATATTTTAGCAACTGGACTGACATGCTGACTTGAATTTTGATTTGGAAAAAAAAAAAAAACTAATAGAGTTAGTTTTTTTTTAATGACACTGAATCTGGGTTTTTGAACTTAGTTCACAGTGAAGGCCTTTTATCAATTTGGACGTTTGTGGGAATATTTGCATGCTATTAAAGGCTAGTCCTGTGATTCTAGTGACAAAAGCGTATTTAAATCACGCGTATAAGAAGGGTTCTGTCAATAAATACTATGTTGGGGAAGAGGTTATCGAGGGGTCTATCGGTGTCTTTTTCAGCCGTCTGAGAATGAGCAGCAGTTGGATGGTAAAGTAAACCAGCTGCTGTTGATGAAAAGACACTTCGCTATGACTTCCAGAGAGGAAGAGATGGGACTCAACGGCCGGGAAAATGTTTAAACTGAGCCGTGGCAAATTCTCCTTTTTAAATGTATTGATTTATTCTTTACGTGTGTCCATCTGTGCATGTGTGTATGCACATTGTACATACCCGTACGTATACTCACAAATCAGAAGAGGGTTTTATAGAGAAGTCCCCTCCTCTATATTTTTTAGAGGCAAGTTCTCTCTCCCTGAATCTAGAGTTCCCCATATTGGCTCGGCCAGGAGCCGGCAAGTCCCAGCAATCCCCCTGTCTCTGTACCCTTCTTGGAACTGGTGCTGTAGCCATGTTAGGAACTCGGAGAGTGTGAATGAACGAACACACCAGCCTGGGGCTGGGAACTGGGCTCCTCTCACCTTGAGCAGACATAATCCTAAGTGCATCGAGGCTAACAAGGACGGACACTGGACACTGGCGCCTGCCCTGCAGCTGTCTGAGTCCAGGTTTACCAAGCATGTTGAGGGCCATCCTCCAGATGGCTTCTTCCTTCTCCCAGGCAGGGACTTGACCCCCAGGTTCCCCCATAGGTGGTGAAGCCCACCATGCTGAAAGGAGATGTCAAGAAGCAGATTGTTGCACACACACACACACACACACACACACACACACACACACACACACACATACACACATACACACATACACACACACACAAACTTAGTGGCTCAAAACAACACACATTTCATATCAAGCACCACATCAGGGGCCGAGAGTCCGGGAACAGCTTCATCTAGTGGTCCGGGTTGAACAGCTTAGGAGACAAATGTCATCCTAAGGTTGGCCTAGGTGGGCAAATATGTGGCCATGCTCACTCCTGTAGGCAGGCCTCTGCTCCTCCTCAGCACTTAGCCCAAAGGTCCAGTTTCTTTGACACCTGAGCCTCTCCACAGGGGATACTAATACGACAGCAGCTGGCATCCAGAGCAAAGCAGACCCAGCACCCCACACTACAGTCAGCTGTATGTTTACACAGCCTGTTCTCTGGAGTGTCCCATCATCGCTGTTCGTCACACAAACCACCAGCTCTACTACAAGAGGGGACTTGGCAGGGGGTGGAACGTCAACTTCAGGAGGCTGGGCCACCCTGGGGTGATGGGCTGAGCTGCTGCTATAGGCTTTGCCTCCTTGACTGGATTATGATAGGTCTAGTGTGTTGTCAAGACAAACACCTCGGATGTGTCTGTGAGGGAATTTTCAGAGTGTTATCTGGGAGATTAAGATATCAGCCTGACATCTTTAGCCCCAGCATTCGGGAGGCAGAGGCAGGCAGATCTCTGTGAGTTCAAGGCCAGTCTGGTCTACAGAGTGAGTTCCAGGACAGCCAGAGCTACAAGGAGAAACCCCAAGTCTCAAAAAGCAAAAACAAAAGAAAAGCCCACCCTGAAAGTGGGCAGTACCATTCCTTGGAGTAGTGGACTGGATAAAAGAGGAAAGAGGAGAAAGCTGGATGGTCACCAGCGTGACTTGCTCTCCACTTCCTGTTCTTTGGAGATGTGAGCAGGCAGCCTCACATGCCTGCTGCCACAGCCTCGAGCCTCTTCCTCCGCATGCCCTCCCCACCATGATGGATGGCTATACCTTCAAACTGTGAACCCAAAGAATCCTTCTCTTCAATTTCTTGTTGGGTTTTTGGTCACAGAAATTAGAAAAGTAACTAATACAGACCCCTGTGGACATCACCACATGGGGGGGCAAAGTCCACCATGAGTGGATACCCTGGCCCACTGGCTCACAGCAGGAGCCGCCCCTTCTGAAAAGGCTAACTTCCCACGGCAGACGCCACGCTAGATGCTCTGCAGAAACATTTGGTGGAAATGGCAGGGATAATTTTGGCCTTGCAACTCCCCCAGTCTTATCTTGCTCTACCACTAAAGCTCTCGATTTAGGAGTGATGCTGGCATTTCCTCCAGCTGCCAAAATGTCTTGGTGTCGATGATTTCCACATGTCTTTCTTAGAGTCAAACTATCCCAAAGTTGTTTGCCAGGCTGTACTTAGCCTGGTTTTGAACCCAAGGAAAGAGTTGGTTATGTAAGTACAAGCTATGGAACACCATAACTCATTAGGTTACTGACTTTTTCTTAAATATTACCCCCCACATTGATCAAACACCTCCGGAGTTTTAGCTGAACTTTGATCTGAAGTGGAAGATATTAGTATTTCTATTTCCACAGTGCCATGGACAATTTTGGCATATCTGTGAGACAGAATGTGTTATATTTAATAATATGGTTTATAGAATATATGTGTGTGCATCTGATTAACCTTGCCATTGTAGAATTAGATACATAGAAAAGTAGACTCTACATATATTATGTTTTTTCTTTTACATGATTTCTTCACTTTTATTTAATGTGTATGAGTGTTTTGCATGCATGCACATGTATATACAGTGCCCACAGAGCCAGAAGAGGGTGTTGTATAATACTATTTTAAGATGTGTTACATTTGTTTATGCTGTGGAACATTTGTTTAATGATGCAAAGATGTGTTGCATTCTTTCATGTTGCATTTGTTTAACCTTGTGAAGCCATGTTACTGTGTCTGTCTAAAACACCTGATTGGTCTAATAAAGAGTTGAACAGTCAATAGTGAGGCAGGGGAAAGGATAGGTGGGGCTGGCAGTCAGAGAGAATAAATAATAGGAGAAATCCAGGTGGAAAAGATCAAGGATCGATAAAAACGAAGAGAGGAGGGTGCAAGGGGCCAGCCACCCAGCTACACAGTCAGCCATGGAGTAAGAAGTAAAGAAAGGTATACAGAATAGAGAAAGAGAAAAGCCCAGAGGCAAAAGGTAGATGAAGAAAAGGTAGAAAAGAAAAGTTGGCTAGAAACAAGCCAAGCATTTATAAGAAATAATAAGGCGCTGTGTGATTTATTTGGGAGCTGAGTGGCGGGACCCCCAAAAGAGCAAAGAGTTAAAACAACCAACAACAAGAGGGGGTTTGATCCCCTGGAACTGGATCTACAGATGGTTGTGAGGTACTGTGTAGGTGTCGGGAACTGAACCCCTGCCCTCAGGAAAAGCAGCCAGCACTCTTAGCTGCTCAGCCATCTCCGCAGCCGCGTATACCCAGTTTTCAGTTTAGAAAGTCTTACTATTAGCTTTTCGGGACTTGAAAGGACCATTTTAAAAACAGATGAAGAATCAAGTTCCCAGGACATCAGCCAAGGAGAACATCCAAGAGCTGCTCTTTGGCACCTACCGGCAAGGATGAAGAGCAGCGGCAGGAGAACCGGCTGTTTCTGGAAACGTCTACTGTTGACATTGTTCTTCAGTCCCACTCTTTTTAAAAATTATTACTTTTTTTTTTTTTAAAAAAAAATGTGTGCGTGTGCGTGTGTGTGTGTTTTAATTGTATGTATGTTTATGTACCTTGTGCATGTACGACGGATACCTAAGGAGGCTGGAAGAGGGCATTGGATTGTGTAGAACTGGAATTACAGGTGGTTGTGAGCTGCCACATGGGTGCTGGGAATCAACCCTGAGCCCTCCAGAAGAGGAGCCAGTAAGTGCTCTAACCACTGAGCAATTTCTCTCGACCCCCTCAGTCTAGTTATTTTTTCTTTCCTTTTCTTTTTTCCTTCTTTCTTTTTTCCCCCCAAACAGGGTTTCTCTGTGTAGTCCTAGCTATCCTAGAAATAGCTCTGTAGACCAGGCTGGACTCGAACTCAAGAGATCTGCCTACCTCTGCCTCTCTAGTGCTGGGATTAAAGGCGTGCGCCACAGGGCTTCAGTCTCATTCTTGAGGGTCTGTTGCCCTTCTTGTCCCAGTGACTGGCTGAAATAGACGAAAGGAGGTTCTGGGAATTTTGTATAAGCCCATGGAGGTTCCGTTTCTGCCATTAAATGGGGGTGGGGTGGGGTAAGGGGCTCGAATTTTACAGCTGATGTTGATATGCGATCCGCAAATAGCACATATTAAAGATTTTTATACACTTAACGTTTTCTCCATGAAGCCTTTATATTCTTAGTTATAGGCAAGAGCCCAAGTTTTTTTGAGAGCCTATAGCCAAACCATCAGTGAAATGGAAGAGGGGAAAAAAAAACCCACATTCTCCCTGGAAGCCATATGTAAGAGCAGCACAGTGGCAGCCGCGCGGCAGAGAGCCGCTTCTAATTTCTCCGTCGCTGTCGTTGTACGATGGGTGTGAATTCTAGCTGACATTTCCCAACCGAGAGAAGAGCACCGGGGGAGGGGCGCCCAGACACCAGAAGAACACGGACAGCCATGGCCGCCCCGCCGAGGGTGTTCAAAGGGCCTGCTAACCCCACGGGCACTCTGGGAACACAGAGGACCTCCAAGGTGGGAAAGCCAGAGGCCACAGCCTGCTTGCTGGGTGTGGGGAGGGGGCGTGTCCTGGCTGGGTCTCCATCTCCCCAGAAGGAAATCTTTGCGGCCTCATCATGTGGTCTGCCCTGAGAGGATCAGTTTCCCAAATAGGCTGGGAACACCCTTTGTGATGCACAGGGAACTTTCCCCTTCCGTTTCTCTGGTGATGGGTCTTTGGGAGGGAATTTTTCCCTCTCTGCCCCCTGGAGTGATCCTCAGCTGTTTGTAGTTCCCAAAACTGGCTACAAAAATCTTTGTGGCTGTACACGAAGTCCCAATGCTCCATCCCAGTACCAGGAGGGAGGGGCGCTGTCCATGCCCCTGATCCCTTGAAGGGAAGGGGCTTCATGATTCCCTCCAGTGAGAGACAACAGCAGTGATGCCCCATGACTTTCAAGACTGGCTCATGAAAAAAGCAATTCCCCTGGATGTTTCTCAAGACCTCCACGCTCTGTCTGTAGCTGCCACTTTGTGAGGAAGCCCAGGCAGGAAAAACAAAATAAAAAAAAGTGTTACAGGAGTTGCCAGTGACAGCTAGCATCAGCCATTAAAGGTGGTGCACAACTTCAGTCCCAGCCCCCAGGAGGCAGAGGCAGGCAGCTCCCTAGGAGTTCGAAGCCAGCCTGGTCTACAGAGTGAGTACCAGGCCATCCACAGCTGCGTAATGAGTCCCTGTCTCAAAATTAAAAAGTGTATGAGAACAGCTTTGAGATGCTCCAGCCGCTAACTCACCGTTGACCGCAACTATATGATGCAACTTACGCAAGCACATCTGGTTAGGGCTGGAAAATGGTCCAGTGATTGAGAGCGCTTGCTGCATATGATGAGGACCCGAGTTCAGATCCAGCACCGTATGAAAACCTGAATGCACCGTAACCCCAGAACTGTGGAGACAGAGACAAAAGGATTGCTGGGACTTGCTGGCTGCCAGCCTCACTCCAGGTTCAGTGAGAGACCCTGGGAGGAAGGGGACAGAACTAGACATATGATGTCCTCCTGTACACACAGGCGTTCATACTGTTGGAACCTCCAGCTCACCCCTGCATGATCTGGCGAGCCCCATCTCTCTCTCTCTCTCTCTCTCTCTCTCTCTCTCTCTCAACCCCACCCACTCCCAGAGTCTCCCAACAAAGAAAAAGCTGCCAAAAAGCCCAGTTCCATATTCTTAGCAACTGTTGTGACTTTCTCCCCTGGGGTCGCCAGCAGCCCAAATCCCCGCCTAACTGCTTAGCTTTTGACCATCCTTGGGCACAAACCCAAGCTTGTGGCGGGCACGTCACCACCTCTTGCCTACAACCTATAAAGTCTCCCTGTTTTAGTTCGAGGATGGGGCTTCTCCAGCCTCGATCTCTGGGACTGCAGAACCTGCCCAGGAGTTGCTTTGCTCAAATAAACCTGTTGTTACTCTTTTTCAATTTGACTTGATCTGGTCTGCTGTGTCGGTGGACAAACTTACTACCCAGGGGTGGGGAGAAAACCTCTTACATACACCACACATGCTCATCCTCATCTTCATCACTGGTAAAATACAGTTAAAATAACACCTGATGGAGATTAGTTCCCTCCCACCCAAACCCCATAGAATGACAAGACAGAATACTGGCAACACAGTGTGTCATGGCTGTCTTACAGCATCCCATCTGGGGTAGGTTCTAACATGAGAGCTGATGTCTCGAACACAGTCTGAAACAGAAAGAGATCAAGCGTTTTAGAATTATAATCTCTAAACATTTTTGTTCATGCAAACCCCTTAACGGCGTGTGAAAATACGTATATTCTCACACGTTTCTTTCTTGCCATCTAAAATTTTTGTATCGGTTTAAATGTCTGCAAAATAGATTCAGAGGCAAAACATTACATTATTCTGTAAATGCACTCAAGGGGCTAGCTGGCAGGGCCCTTTGATAGCCGTGATCACCAGCATCAAAACACGGGCATGGGCCTTCTTTAGGAGTCAAAAACGCCATTTTCAATGGCGCTCGCCCCTCCCCCAGCTTTTGTCTCTTACCATTTTTTCCTGTTGAACTCATTCTGACATAGCACATGAGTGACAGGTCATTGCCACTGCCAACTGGATGGATTTAGCATCACCTAGGAGGCGCACCTCTGGGCGTGTTTGTGAGGACATTTCCTGGAAGGTTTAACTGAGGAGAAAAGACCTGGATGTGGTTGATGCTGTCCCATGGGCTGGGATAAATAAAAACAAAATGATGAAAGCGTGCAGAGCCCCAGCATCCCCTTCTCTCTGCTTTCTGACATGTTGACAGGGTCCAGTCACCAACGAGGCAGACCCAGGCTACCTTTGCAGGTGGTGCTGGTGACAAGGAACTTCACCGTGAGCACCGAGCCTGGGTGCTGAGCCCCCTTTGTGTCCCAGGAGACCTTCCTGTTGCTGGCTGATTCTCCCTGTGGTGTCAGGGGGTCCCTTCTTACAAGCCCAGTGTCCCTCATGTCACAGTAGCAGCAGGACCTCTGGTCACATGACTCAGAGGCTGTAGATGAATTTCTAAATGGTCTTATTAATAAAAAACACAGAGCCAGATATAGGGGTTCAAACCTGAGAGAGATCAGGGAAATAGGGAAAGCCACAGCTAACCTTACCTCACCAACTCTGCAGCTTCCAAAGGCGAGCTACTTCCTGTCTACCCACACCTATATGCCTTGCTGTTCTGCCATCTGATTTGCTCTCTCTGTCCAGCTACATCACTTCTTCCTGCCCAGCTCTGTCACTTCCTGTCTGTCTGTACAGACCCTCAGACTTCCATGGTTAACTTGTGTTGGAATTTAAGGTGTGTGCCACCATGCCTGGCTCTGTTTCCAGTGTGGCCTTGAACTCGCAGAGATCCAGACAGATCCCTGCCTGCCAAGTGATAGGAATAAAGGTGTGCGCTACCATTGCCTGACTTCTATATGGTGGCTGGCTATTTCCTCTGATCTCTAGGAAAGTTTTATTTTATTGGGAGACACAGTATATTGGGGGACACAATACATCACCAAAGAGGCCAGTGCCCTTCCTTTAAACGGAGCCCTGAAAATCACATTCTATAGAACATTCTAGACTAGGCTTTTATTTCCCCTCAAGGCTTCATTCTCTAGCCCAGGATACCCTTGAATTCATTTTGTAGCTCAGGTTGGCTTTTTTCTGTGTGTGTGTGTACATGTCTGCATGTGCATGTGTAGAAGTCCTATGTTGATGTCTGGAGTATTCCTAGGCCACTTTTCATTTTAGTCATTGAGTCAGGGTCTTGAACCCGTAGCTTGCCAATGTGGCTAGTCTAACTAGCCAGCTTGCTCCCAGCACACCCAGTCTCTGAGGCTGGGCTGTTGGAATTACGGCTACCATGTCCACTAGGCATTCACACGCCCTCTGGGGATCTGAACTCTGGCCCACGCTGGCTGCTTGCATGGCAAGTCCTTTGACTGCTGAGCCGTTTTCCCAGCCCGCAGGCTGACATTGAACTTGTAGCAATCCTCCTGCCTCTGCCTACTGAGTGCTGGGATTATAGGCATGTACTTCCATGCTGGTCCCCAGCTGTTACAAGTTTTCAGTGATATTTATCTTGGTGAGGATGTGCTATGATGAAACCACCTCATCCACACCACACAGATTGCTTAGTAGGTGTGGAAGTCCTTTGCACTAGTGTGTGTGTGTGTGAGTGTGTGTGTGTGTGTGTGTGTGCGCACATGCAAGGGTGGGGTGGGGTGGTTCCAGGATGCAGGATCTGAAGGACCAAGCCTGGGGTTGTGTCCTATTTTTTTTCCACAGGCCATTGGGATCCAGCAGTATTTTGGCTTGATTGTCTCCCAAGATGGTGAGCTGGGGTTCCTCTGGTCTCACAGGGCCCCCCTGGATATGGTGTTATTCTGGAGTCCCCAGGAGAGAATTCCTACCATTCTGTGTATTGTGCAGAGGCCTTGCATTCAGGTGGCCTTGACCTCCACCTACACAGCACCTTTTTGATCCACTCTGTCTGGGAAAAGTCCTCCAAGCTGAGAGATGTTGTCTGGGCTACTGGGGATAACTCAAGGCTCTATCTTACCTCAAATCTGAATTAAGTTTTGTTGGGGGTACTTTTTTTTTTGAGACAAAGTCTCATGTACCCCAGGCTGGCCCTGAACTTTTAGTGATACCTCTAATGCTGCCTTCAGAATGTGGGATTTCAGGCATGTGTCACTGTCATAGGCTTCCTATTGCTGTGAAGAGACACCATGACCACGGCAACTCTTAAAGAGGAAAACATTGAATTGGGGCTGTCTTACAATTCCAGAGGTTCATTCCATCATTGTCGTGGCTGGAAGCATGGTGGCATGCAGGCAGATATGGTGCTGGAAATGGGGCTCAGAGTTCTACATCTTGATCCGCAGGCAGCAGAAGCAACTGAGTCCCACACTGGGCATAGCTGGAGCACATGAGACCTCAAAGCCCTCCTCCACAGTGACACACTTCTTCCAACAAGGCCACACCTACTTCAACAAGGTCACACCTCCTAATATTGCCACTCCCTATGGGTCAAGCATTCAAACACATGAGTCTATGCAGTGGGGGGCATACCTATTCAAACCACCACAGCCACCGTTCCCAGCTCAAGTCTGCACCCTAATCCCAATACAAAGTCACCTTTGCTGTGTGAAGTTGACACTCATTTGGAGGTGGGGGGACACCTTTGGAACCACACGTTGGATCTTCCTGCTTTTGAATCAAGTTCTGCTCCATAGTCAAGTTCAGGGGTTACAAACGGGCTGCAGTTGTGGCTGGGTGCTCTTCATGCACAGAGCTTGCTGCCTCCTTCTCAACCACTGTTTTGTGTCTGAGCACATGTGTGTACGTGGAGGCTGGAGGAACACATCGGCTGTCTTCTAACTCTTTTCCTTATTTTTTGAGAAAGGATCTGTCGCCATACCAGAGAATCCCGGGATTCACCAGTTTCCAGCTCAGGGTTCTGGGGTGAGAGGCATGTACACCTGGCTTTTCGTGTGGCTGTTGAGGATTCTAACTCCAATCTTCTGGCTTTCACAGCGAGCACTCTTACCCACTGAGCAGTACCCCAATTCCAACCCCTATATTTTATGGTCAGATAACACTTTAAAAATCAAATTTAGCTACAATCCCTAAGCGACAGGCTAATAACATGATGCCGCAACAATAACTGGACCCAGGACTGACAATGGCCCCGAGTATCCAGCCCATGCCTTTTGTGTTTCTCTGGGATTTGTCTGGACAGGCAGTCTCCAGAAGGTTAAAAACTGATGCTGGTGGGGGAAGACGATGAAGCTGGAGATGTGGCTCAGTTAGTAGAGTTCTCGCCTAGCATGCGTGAGGCCCCGGGTTCAAACCCCAACAGCGCATAAACCAAAAGCACGGATGACAGGATATGAGGGCAGGGGACAGAGCCAGGTGTGTGTGTGTGTGTGTGTGTGTGTGTGTGTGTGTGTGTGTGTGTGTGAGAGAGAGAGAGAGAGAGAGAGAGAGAGAGAGAGAGAGAGAGAGAGAGAGCGATGGCAAGTGCATGTGGTGCCCTTGGTGGCCAGAAGAGGGCATCAGATCTCCTGGAGTTGCAGTTACATAGTGAGCTGCTCATTGTGGGTGCTGGGAACCCGCCTCAGGTCCTCTGGAGGAGTGGGGAGAGTTCTTAATCACTGGGTTGCCTCTCCAGTTCCTCATGTGCATATACATACATACATACATACTTACATACATACATACATGTATATATATATATATATATATATATATTAGCAAATAGACTCATGCTTTTTCACAGCTCTCAGAGGGTAAAAGGTGGAAGAGTTTATGAGGAAGTATTATTGCAAGAAATTTTGAAAATGGAAATGTGTGTTTCAGAAAGGGTAGAGGTTTTTGAGAAAGATGGATTCTTTTTGATTCCCGGGATAACAATAAAAATATATTGTAATTGAGGCATTCAACTTCAGCATTTGTTGCAATATAGTAATTACAGTTATGAAAATCCCGAGAGGAAACAATCCCATCAAATGTAGAAACAAATTAGCTTAATGTGCTGAGTTCTTGCAAACAAGATGTACCTCCAGGTTAATAACTGGTCCATTTTGCAGACAGCCTGTTGGCGGAGCTGGTGAGTGAGGCCTCGTCTTGTTCACCTCTCAGACATCAATCACCTTAACACTTGCTTACTAAGCTTCTTGGATGTGTCTTCACTTCACTTGGAGGGGAGTGGTCCCTCTTTTGGGGGGTGTATACGTATGCATGCATGTATGTACGTGTGTTTGCATGTGTGTGGTCACACACGGGTGAAGACTTGACGCTGTCAGGTGTCTTTGACCATTCCCATTTTATTTATTTCGGCAGAGTCTCTCGGCCGAACTCAGAGCTCGCTCATGGACCAATCTAACTAGCCAGTTGTTCTGGGCGTTCTCTGTCTCTGCTGCCCGAGGACTGGGGTGACAGATGACTGGCGCGTGTAAATCTTTGACACAGATTCTGGGGATCTGAACTCTGGTCCTCAGGTTTTCATGTCCTGCTTCATCCATTTACCACTCTTTTGATCCAGAGACCCAGAACAAAGCTAGATGTGGTCATACACACCTGTGATCCCAGAACTGGGGTTGCGGAGGCAGGAGGATTGACAATGGGAGGTCACCTTTGGGCTGAAGGACCCTGTCTCAAATATCAAACTGCTGGGCACGGCAAGCTCATGGCTGTAGTCCTAGAACATGAGAGGTATAGGCAGAAAAATCAAGAGTTCAAGATCATCTTGGATGACAAGTTCCAGGACAGTAGAGGCTACATGAGACCCTGCTTAAAAAAAAACCTGGCCAACCAAACACACAGAGATGTGCACATGCATGTGCTCACACATGCACACCCCCACACACTGAGTAAGCCAAGCATCACTGTCAGGATAACTCGTCTGTCTGTGCTGCCCATGACCCAGCTTTGCCCGGCCACCTTGGGGGA
Organism: Peromyscus leucopus; assembly: GCF_004664715.2. Classification (NCBI taxonomy): domain Eukaryota; kingdom Metazoa; phylum Chordata; class Mammalia; order Rodentia; family Cricetidae; genus Peromyscus; species Peromyscus leucopus. The sequence continues at coordinate 56,128,864 of NC_051081.1, read as the reverse complement.
CATGCTATTTTATTCACACTTTTGATTGTAATATTAATTGTGAGTATTGCAAGGCTGTTGTGGAATCAGACATGTGCTATGAAATTTGAGTGTTGCCATTCTGACAATTTTATCTTTTATTCTTTTATTAGCCGGTGGTGTGAGCTGGGTGTGTGTGTGTGTGTGTGTGTGTGTGTGTGTGTGTGTGTGTTGTGAGAACCTGAAAAGGTGTTGGCTGCTGCAGCTCCTGACAAGGATGGCTGTCAGCCAGCTTCTCTTTCCTTTACTGTGTCTCCAGCCGCTCCCAGTCCTGTGGTGCTGGGCCCTGTCCTTGGCACTGTGTCTTACCTCCCAGGCATCCTGCCTATGCACTCGGTGAACCCTCAACTGCCTTGGACCTGGCTAGAGGACACACTTTTTCAATTAATCGAGTATTAACGGGTAACAAAATAAAATAAAACGCTGCAGGGAGCATCTCCAGCCCTTGAGCTCGCCCGACCTCGTGGAGGGAGCATTCAGCAGGGGTCGTTACTGGCTGGGGGAGGGGCAGCCACCGGCTTTCCCAGTCTTAGAAAGGCTGCTCTGGAGTGGGTGCCACAAGCAGGCCAGGATGAGGAAGTGTGGAGTGGGGCTTCTGGGAAGCGCGGCTGGACAGAAAGGCTCCGGAGGCAAAAAAAAAAAAAAAAAAAAAAAAAAAAAAAAAAAAAAAAAAAGCAGCACCCTGCTTCCTGGAAGGTGTTCGGGAGCTGCCATCTGTCACCCCAACTGGCTGAGACAGAGTTCAAAGCGCCTCCAAGTCCAGGGCAGGACATGGGTCTGGAGCCGCAGGACTGTAGCTGAGCTGGTCTTGAGTTCGCGTCTCTCCCTCTGTGCCCGCCCCCTGCAGGAATGCTATCCCCACTGGCGCATAGGGGATGCTGATGAGAGAGTGTGCGTCAGTGAGAGTTGCATGGCCGTGAGGAGCCAGGCTTGCTCTGCTGGGGCGGACATTTTCCTCCTGTAGACACGATTCAATATAAATAAGCACCACAAAGTGCCTGCTGCCAGTGGGAGAGCTGGCCCCACCCCCATGGGAGAGCTGGCCCCTGCTCTTGGGGAAAGATGGTCCTACCCCTCAACAGGAGTGTGGGAGAGCTGGCCCCAAGGGCATGGCCCTGGGGTGTGTGTGGGGAGCGGTGACCCCGATGGACCAGCTCAGCTACCACCCAGACCCACATCCTGGACCTTGGGTTGGTCCACCCTCACATCTACCGCATTTACGACCTGCTAGAGTGCGTGAACGGACTGGTCCTTCGCAGGATCTCCATGACTCAGGGCAACAGCAGGATATCCAACACCAGTTTTGGTGAGGGTCCAGTGACGATGGTGTGCCAGAGGCCTTGAACCAGACCAGTGACTCGTTGCAATGAACATTTTGCCCCTGATTGGACAAAAGGGTGTACAAAAAGCGTGACACACTGCAACTTCTAACACCATTAAGATGAATGAAGAGGTGTTGGAAAGATGGAGGACCAAAGGGGCTTGTGTGTGTGTGTGTGTGTGTGTGTGTGTTGTTTTTAATTGATTTTTGGAGGGGTTTCTTTGGAGGGGGATGCTGCAGAGGTGTGGGGAGGATATGGAGGAACCTGGAGGTGAGCAGGTTTGGGGTGCTTGATGTGAAATTCCCAATGAATCAATACAGAATTATATTAAAAAAAAAAAAAAAGAGTCTGTCCGCCATCTGCCTTATTGCCCTCTGTGGAAGTGGCTCAGGATCCTAGGTGGGTCCCAGAAACTTGGAGTGGGACCCCGGGTGCGCTGCTTTTCCCACCACAGAGCTAAGTGTGGTAAAGCCACCCCAGGAAGGCACAGTGTGCATGTGTTTAACTGATACGTAAGGCAATCATAAGAGTTATTTAGAGCGAATTTTCCATTTCCCTTCAGACCACAGTTGACCTAGGGGGACCAGCCACGTAAAGTGGCACTCTGGATAAACGGTGACTTTTCCGTTCTGGCCATTGACTTTTCTGCTCAAGGGGTTTCACTTTGGTTCTTCCCTCCATGGGCTTCGGTTCCTTCACTGCAGTTCTCTGTCAAGCTGGGGTGTCTCTGGGGACACTGTGTGTGCCCCGGCCACGGCTGGAATTGCTTCCTGTCAGCTGATGTTTGCAAGCACAGATTACATGTTTGCCTCAGGAGGACTCTCAGAAACCCCATCAGGCACAAAGTCAGAGCCTGTGGAGAGGGTGGGAATTAGTTTCCTAGCGAGGACTTTTAAAATCAGATCAACTCCAATCAGCTTGGATTAAATTCAAACACGAGATTTTCACTTTAAAAAAATATTTTACTCTAGGGAGTTACAATTTCAGTTGACATTTTTAACGTGTGCTTTTTTTTTTTTTTTTTTAAGCCGATGGGCGCTTCAGGAAGCTCTGATAAAATCAGAACACTAAGAACGGCTTTTTCCTTTCTGTGCCTGGCGTGGCTTCCATGGCAGTTCTGAGCCAGAGTTTGAAGATGGTTGCGTTTTGGTGAACTTTTTCCTCCAGAGCCATGGAGCGGCTTAATGCTGGCTTTGAAGCCTGTCTGTATGCAGGCCGGACGGGAGAGTCTGCTGCTTTCCCTCCCGTGAGGGCTCTGGATGGGTGCTCGTGTGTGCGTGTGCGTGTGCGTGCGTGTGTGTGTGTGGGGGGGGGGAGGTAGAAAGGAGACTAGGGGGGGAGAAAGGTGTAAAGGAGGTGGTTGGAGTGACGGAATGCACGGAGCATCAAAACACGGGGATGGGGTCAGAAGCGGGGGGGACGGTCGGGAGTGTGAATAAAATATATTTTTAAAAACACATTTTACAAAAGAATTTCATTTGTGAAACAGAGTTCACAATGCTGCCTCTAGGTGGAGCACTCTGTCAAAACAGGGCCGCTCTGACAGCATGGAGCCATGCGCCATCTCCGTGGGGAGTGGGGGCGGGGGAGGGTGGTGGGGCGGGGGAGGGTGGGGTGGGGCGGGGGAGGGGAGGGCTCCTCTAGGTCTGGACCACTTTTCCTTTGGCTGTCCGTTGGTGGGACCCACGACAGGCACCTGTCAGCGACACAGGCTGTTGTCAGCTCAGATAGGAGGTCAAGGGCCCTGCAAGTCAAGGTCAGTCTGCAGGGACTGAACAATGGAGCCAGCGACTGGTCAGCAGCTAGAGCTTTGTGTCAGGGCCCAGAGAGTCCCTGCTGGGGGGGACACAGCTGGTGTTTGTCTTCTACCCTCTGTTCTCCTCTTCCCTCCATCTTCCCCCCAATCCTTCTCTAGTATCCTACAACTTACAAGTCATCAACTTATCATTATTACTATTATTATATTATCATCATCATCATCATCATCATCCTTGCTGCTGTTTGCCTTTCCACACACGGAAGAAATCACACTCTTTGGCCCTCTGAGTCTGACTTGCTAATTTATTCAATACACTGACCTCTGGTGTCCTGAGTTTCACCATCATGATCCTAACAGCTCATCCTGGCCGGCAGGGGAGGGGCATAAGTGATTAATTATCCCTCTAGTCATCCCGTTTTAGAATAAGCTGGGGGCCAGCAAGGTAGCTACAAAAGCCCAGAGACCTAAGTTCTATTTCCAGAAGCCCTGTAAAGGTGGAAGAAGAGACTGGATCCTGCATTATTGTCTTCCGGCCTTCACATACGTATGTGTTAATCCCACTGGGTGAGAATAAGGCCACTACCACAGTTCCTGAGCCACAGTTGAAGCAAGCTTTATTAAATACAGGCCAGGACCATGGATACTGGCCAGGTCCGTACCCGGGATTCTCAGGGTGCCAAATTACATTAGTCAGGGGCTCACGAAGGCAAACCCCACAAAGCTTCAAACTTCCTGGCTTCATCCAATCAGGGGCAAGCATACATCCCGATGGTCTTCCTGCCTATGTCTTCCCGCCTACGTGTGATCAAGTACACACAATGTGTAGTTGGGACAACCAAGCTTCTTTACAGAAGGGAAAACATTGGGCTGTTACCTTACATGATCAGCCCCCAGCATTCCAGAAAGTTATCTGTCCTTAGGCAAGAGGGGCCTTACAGGTTAGAGGCATTTTAAGCGCAGTAATTTAAACTTAAAAGGTAACTTTAGCCATCACACATGCCTGCTCCCCGCATCATACACACGTACACACACACACACACACACACACACACACACACAATAATAATCATAATCATCATCATCATAATAATAGTAGTTGGTGTCTTTGAACTTCCATGGATACCTGAAGAGTTCTTGTCTTTTTCCCTCCTCTTGACCCTACTTGAACATTCCATGCCCTCTGCAGGTCAGGCATTTCCCTGGCAACCTGCTTTCTCCTAGGCTAAAGGCTTCAGATAACCCTGGCTTTACAGTCATTTCTACTAAGTATTTTCTGTGGCAAGCTAGAAACATATACTTTTCCAGGGGAAAAAACAAAACAAACAAACAAACAAAAGCAAATCTAAACTGACTAACACTTTCGGTTCAATGGCAAGACTTTACATTGTCCTCATTTCTCTTACGAGGAGAATCTTGGGTCCTAGGAACATCAACCACATCTTTATCTTACAATAAATACATGACGATTCCACCATCATTGCTAACATCGTGGCTACAATGTGAACTCTGATTTTTCTGCTCTCCTTTGCCCTTAGAGCATGTGTCTGAGGATGCAGGCTGGACCTGTCTGAGCCCTTTCCGAGCCGTGGGGGCACACACCTTTAACCTCAGCACTTGGGAGATAGAGGCAGGTGGATCTCCGTGAGTTCAAGGCCAGCCTGGTTTACATAATGAGTTCCAGGCTGGTCAGAGCTACAAGGTGAGCAACTCCACGCCTGCCCTTCCCCCACCCCCCAAAAAAATATCAAGAGAAGAAAACAATCAGGAAGAAGGGGAAAGATGCTGAATCCATTGACTTGGTGCAGTATTAATTCATAGTTGGGCAAATGTACTTCTGGGTAGATTTCTAGGTTAGGGTCAGCTGGGCTAATGAAGAGATGTATATGTAACTTCACAGGACAGTTGCTCGGTTTTCATCAATATGACATAAACTAGACGCCCCTGAAAAGAGGGCACCTCAACTGAAAAATTGCCTCTATCACATTGGCCTGTGGACATGTCTGTGGGGCATTTTCTTGATTAACGAATGAGGTCCCAGCCCACTATGGGCGGTGCCGTCCCTAGGCAGGTGGTTCTAGGATTTATAATAAAGCAAGCTGAGCTGGTGTGGTGGTGCACACCTTTGATCCTAGTACTCCAGAAGCAAAGGCAGTCAGATCTCTGTAAGTTTGGGGCCAGCTAAAGTTACATAGTGAGACCCTGTATCAAAAAAAAAAAAAAAAAAAAGTTGAATAAACCATGGAAAGCAAGCCAGTTAGCAGCATTCCTCTGTGGCCTCTGCTTGAGTTCCTGCCTTGGGTTCCCTCAATGGACTGTAAAATCTAGAGTTGGATATTGTTTTGATGAACTTGACCAGGGAGGATTGTGGGAGGATTTAGAGCTTTTCTTCTTTCTTTCTTTCTTTCTTTCTTTCTTTCTTTCTTTCTTTCTTTCTTTCTTTCTTTCTTTCTTTCTTTCTTTCTTTCTTTCCTTCCTTCCTTCCTTTCTTTCCTTTCTTTCCTTTCTTTCCTTTCTTTCCTTTCTTTCCTTTCTTTCCTTTCTTTCCTTTCTTTCTTTCTTTCTTTCTTTCCTTTCTTTCTTTCTTCTCTCTCTCTCTCTCTCTCTCTCTCTCTCTCTCTCTCTCTCCCTCCCTCCCTCCCTCCCCCCCTTTCCCCCTCTCTTTTTTGGCTAGAAAAGATTGTTGTATACTCAGAGTTTAGTGAGCTAGGAATGCTGAGAGACGCAGACATGGAGGCCTGGCTCTTGAAGTTTCAGAGAGAGGTAAAGACTTCATCAGGGCTGTTGGTGTGGTGTTTGGGGTTGAGAATGCATGGAAGTAAAACCTTTCCTTATTGGGACAATCAGAGTTTATTAGCTGGAGCTAAAGAATCAGCTGTGGTTAAATAAGAAACCAGCATCATTGAGGTCAAAATCTGGGAAGAAAGCATTTCCTTAGGGTCAGCACACAGAGCTGTGGTCCAGAGCATCACAGGCTGACAGTCAGACTTGGTATTGTGTGGACTCTCCCACATGGCAGTGGTTTGGGCAGCCCCGAAGAAAGCTGGGGGGCTGGGGGGTCGAGAGTCTGAGGCTTGGCAGCATGTGGCAGGATCGCAGTCCCGGAAGAGAGGCAAGAAATCCATGGGTGATGACTCAGCCTCGGTTGCAGGGGCAATCCTAGCATACTGGAGATGCCAGGACTGTGCTGTGGACCACGGACAGGAGCAGGTATGGAGAGGGGCGTTCTTAGCCCAGGAGACAAGCTGTGTTTGTTCCCTGTGAGTGTTTTTTATTGTGCAGTTGGGTGTGTAGAATATTACCTTGATTAAGAACCGACATGCCTGATGGTCAGTTGCTGGCGGTGATGAATCCTTTTCGTGGCTGCAGCCGTGGTCAAGCCTTCCTCATGTGGCTCTTCTCTCTTACCTCCTCCTTCCCTTGTGCCTCTCACTTTGTGATATCTTTCTCCTGTGTACATGTTCCTCGGGCCTATCGTCCAGTTTATCAAGTCTTTCTTCAGTAGTTTCTAACCTGGATTTTACTGTGTGCAGAGAGTTTTGAGTTTCAGTGGCTATATTACTTCTTTTACTTTTTATTTTATTTTATTTCTTGTGAAATCTTACTGTTTTTCTTTTTTCTTTATTTCTTTCCTTCCTTCCTTTTTTCTTTCCTTCCTTCCTTCCATTTTTCTTTCTTTCCTTCCTTCCTTCTTTCTTTTCTTTTTGGCTTTTCGAGACAGGGTTTCTCTGTGTAGTTTTGGTGCCTGTCCTGGAGCTCACTCTGTAGACCAGGCTGACCTCGAACTCACAGAGAGCCACCTGGCTCTGCCTCTGAGTGCTGGGATTAAAGGCGTGCGCCACCACCGCCCAGCTCGTGGCTTTCTTATTGAATGAAAAAAATTAAAAAGGAAGGACATGACTGCTCCTAGGTATGGTGGAGGAGAAAGTTTATTGTAGATAAAAGGGAGAGAGCATAGCCAGAGGCAGGGATATCTGGGAGATTTCAGAATGGACAAGACCCTGAGCCATGTGGGGAGAGGGTCAGGGGAGAGGAGACCAGGTGCAGCAGCCCAAGGAGCGAAAGGTAAAAAGTGGTGGGTAATGGAAATGTCCAGAGTAGACAGGAAAGAGCCTCTGGGGGAGGGGCAGCCCAGGACCTGGGCTGGAGAGTTTGGGGGCAGGGGAGAGAGTGGGGTATGCCAGTCATACCCTGTAATAGGTAGAGAGTAAGGGATGCTGGGAGAACCTGGCAGCCAGGTCCACTCGGATATGTCAAATAGGTACCTCAGCCATTTGTCCTAGAGCTTGAGACGTAACACTTCAACTATTTTTTCAACTCATTCATTGTTTATTTTTATTAATTAATTGTTTTCAACTAATGTGTTTTCTTTCCTGATCACTTTGCCGATCATAGTTTAGGTGCTCTATAGTTCTTCTGTTTTTGATCTTCCTCTTCGCTGTACAGGCTGCTTATCCCGCCCAGTACCTTGTTTCCAGTGTTGTTTATATTTTTAAATTATAAGTACCTTTTACCCTACCATTAAATGTGAGAATTCTGTGCATTTTCTCTATAAAAAACCAAAACCAAAACCAAACCCCAAATAAACCCTTTGCTTCTGTCCATCACATCCTAGGGTGTCACCCACCAGAATCTTAATTCAATCCTAATTAACTTTTTTTTTTTTTTTTGGTTTTTCGAGACAGGGTTTCTCTGTGTAGCTTTGCGCCTTTCCTGGAACTCACTTGGTAGTCCAGGCTGGCCTCGAACTCACAGAGATCCGCCTGGCTCTGCCTCCCGAGTGCTGGGATTAAAGGCGTGTGCCACCACCGCCCGGCCCTAATTAACTTTTAATGTCTCAACTCCAGATCAGAGCAAGCTGTGGTTGTGAATTTGAAAAGAAGCTCTGCATTCCTATACTGAGATGGGCGGTGTGTGTGTGTGTGTGTGTGTGTGTGTGTGTGTGTGTGTGCGCGCCTTGACATAGAGTCCAGGTTTTTGGTGTCTAAAACAACACATTGGACAAAACACAGTGACCACATTCAAGTATTTAGTTACTAAAGTCTGTGTTTAGCATAGAATACACTGTGCAGAATTGGAAGTTGGCCGAGTAAGCATGTAGCTCAAGAGCTCTGGTTCTTTGTGGGTTTTTTTTGTTTTGTTTTGTTTCTTAGTGAATTTTGGTGGAGGGAGGAAGTGATCAGAAGGGTCAGCAATGGGGCTGATCCTAACCTGACTGACAGATGAACTGTGATATAACTTCAGCAGTCTATTCATGCATTGGACATATATCCATAAACTTAAGCATCTGTAGGACCCATCCATGTGTATGTCATGAGATGATAAATAGGGATTTTCCCCCTGACAGGTCACTTCAAGGACAGTCACACTCATAGAGCTTGTGCCCAGTACCGGTTTAAGTTGGCCTTGTTTATCTCTCTTACCAGGAATTGCCTGACCCCAAATTATCCACAGGAGGGGCCCCACTGGGTGTGCTCATACAGGGAAGGAGCAGACGCAGTTTCTGAGGGGAGCGGTCTGGAGCTGGGCTCTTTTAGTGGCCTGTCTCAGATCAGTGCTGAAGTTTTGTTTTCATACAGTCTGCTTCCCCAGCTTGCCACATCTTGTCTTCAGTTGTGTTGGCCAAAGCTCCAGTTTGTTTAGAGGGCTCCCCCTCACCAGGGGCTGCCCCAGGTGTGTGCACAGTGCTTGCTGATGCTATGTTCTTTCCTTGTGTGTGCCCTTAGGAAATCTCCTCCTGGTGCCTACTTCACTCAACAGGACACCCATCCCTAGGCTTCCTGGATCATCTTGCTGCCATTGCTTAAGGCGATATTTTGTTTGTGCTCTAACAAATGAAGCTTGCCTGGAGATCAGAGTGTGGAACTAGCCACTAGAGGCCAGGCAGTGGCTGCACACACTTAATCCTAGCACTTGGGATCTCATACCTTTGATCCCAGTACTTGGGAGGCACCTGCCTTTAATCCCAGCACTTGGGAGGAAGAAACAGGAAGTGATATGGGTGGGCAGAGAGAGGAGGTGATACAGTGGGGTGGAGGCAGGGGCTCAGCCCTTTCAGTCTGAGGAGTTGGCGAGGTCAGAGGTGGCTGTGGCTTGCTCCTTTGTTTCTCTGATCTTTCAGCATTTACCCTATAAAACCAATTAATTGGAGGCTTTTTTCTGTCCTGCCTGGTCCCACAGCAATTTTCAAATAATCACTCAGAGGCTTATATTATTTATAAATGTTTGGCCAATGGCTCAGGCTTATTACCAACTAGCTTTTACAACTTAAATTAACCCATTTTTATTAATCTATGTTTTGCCACGTGGCTGTGGCATTACCAATCTGCTGGCATCTTGCTTTTTCAGTGGCTGGATGATGTCTTCTCTGACTCTGCCCTTCTTCATCCCTGTCTTCAGTTTGAATGTACAGCCTAACATTATTCTGCCTCGCCATTGGCCAGACAGCTTTATTTATCAACTAATAAGAGCAACACATATTCACAGTGTACAGAAAGACCTCCCACAGCCTACCATGTGCTGCGGGATTCTTCCTGGGGAGACTTAAAGAAATGTCTATGTGTGTGGATAGAGAAGGCACTCCCAGCTTAGAGGAAGGACTCCACAAGTGAGCCAATGGGCTTATTGCAATTATTTACTCACGGTATCATGGGTAATTAACAGGCAGGAGTCGTACCACCTGGAAGCCCCAGGGTGGCAGGAGGGAGGGTTGACTGGACTCTCAGGTCAGGGGTTTCTGACTCCTCCCCGTTCCATGTAGGACAATTCCCAGGCTTACTATTATTACTATAGACCTAGCTATCAGCCGGATTGTTCTGCTTATTACACTTCAGGTCAAGGTCCTCTATAGGTCACATTACCTTCATTCTTTTTCAAGACAGCATGGCCTTCGACTAGCTCCCAGGAATAGCTGTCCTATGTTCTACCATAAACTAGAAAAAAAAGGTGCCAAAGTCCAGGTAGGTCCATGCCACAGAGACACCCAAAGCCTGGGTCCCCCCTTCTAACAGCAAGCTATGAGAACTCCAAAAGGTGCAGAAGAAGTCAGGCTAAGGAGGACTTGAGTGTTTGGGGCAAAGGATCGTTGAGTTTAAGGATTCCTGTAACAGTTTTTGACTGACAACACTGCTAAGCTCATCACTGTTGGGTCAGCTCTACCTGGAAGCCCCCTACCGACAGGAAGCAACGACAGACCCAATCAGCTTGTCCACTGACTGGCCGTGGGTGGCACATCCAGGACCACTTTCTGTACCACGGAAGGACTACATACACATCTGCCCGTCTCTTCAGGATTGAACCACAGCATCGGCGCCGAGAACAAACCCACCAATCTCATCCTTTGAACTTAGCATGACGGTTGTTCTAAAACCGAGTGTAGGATAGTACGAGAAAAAGGCCAGTTCTTTATTTCTCACAAGTACAGATAAAATACGGGCTCCCCAGAGTCTGTGGTGGACACAGCCACGAAACAAAAGAGCAGCAACAAATCCGACATCGCGTTCGAGTTCGAGTTATTTTAGAAACCACAGCTCGTTAAAGGACAGCCAGCCTCCTGAATAATAACATCATGGTCTGAGGAGGTGGCTTGGCGGTAGGGGCCTTGCCTCGGATTACTAAGGCCCTGCGTTTGATTCCAGCACCACAAATAAATCAATGAAAGGAAATTTAAAACTTATATAATGGGAAAAAATTAACAAATGAAGTATGAGAATGTTACTAAATTTGCCACCGTGTTATGATTCAAAATTCTCAAAATCCCCCAAATTTAGAAGCTGCAAGAATTTTTCAAAAAACTGATAAAATGTACATGAACCATCTGGACCTACATCTTACACAGTGGAGGGGAAAATGGCGTTAAGATTTGGAGTAAGAAAATGTTGCTCACTCTCATCCTATTCTGATAAGGTAACATTTGGGGTTCTGATGAAAAGGCATTAAGCAATTAGAGGGGAAAAAAAAGGAACGTTAAAGGCAAAAGTTAGAGACAGAGAAGAAGCATGCTGCTAAAGGCCTCTGAGGTGGAACGGCTTTATATACAGGGCGCTAGAGGCGGAGTCTTTAGGGATGACAGCAATCATTTCCCTAGAAGGTTACATGGCCAGAGAGCGTGGTCAGGATAATGCTGAGGACCAAGTCACCTGCACCCAGCACCCACGCCCGGGAGCTGCAGAACCATGGCCAGCAGCGATCCTCATGTTTGCCAGCAGGTGGCGCTCGGCCTCTATGGCGCGACAGGCTCCAGTTCCAAGTCCCTCCAAAAGGTTCCACTTTGCCAGGACTGCCGCGGGTTAGGAGTCATTCAAGGGTTGCAAGCCGGCATTGGTTGTCCAGCGACCCCACAGGTGCTCCGAAGGGCCCTGTCGTTCAGATTGCACGATTGCACTTCAGGGTCCAGATCCGCACTGACACCCGAGCAGAGGATGAGAAGCGGCTGTCACCAGGCTGGGGATAGGGGTGGGGCAGCAACTTGTTCCCGCTTTTGGGTAGGGTGGGGGGACGCAGTGCATGCTGGGTTGGTTGGCATACAGGGGCTACAGTAGGCAACAGGTGACTAGTGTTTTGGGCGGCTGCCTTGGCCCCTGGAGGCAGCCTCCAGCCCAGGTGTAAGGGCCAAAGCAGGCGTCCCCTGGTGTAATCATTAAGGACAAACCCCACCCCGCAGGAAAGAGGCGGGGACCACCGGAACCGAAGCTGCCCCTCCTCCACTCACCATGATGGATTCGGTGTCAGGGGCCAGGAAACACCTCAGCCAAGGCAGACTAGCAGGCGCCACCCAAACACCTGCTTGGCCCAGAAAGTGGCACCAGGTGAGAGGTGTATACTCGTGCCCCGTGTCCCATCCTTTCCCTGAACTGCGCCCGCCTGTACTCCCTGGACCAGCTTCCAGAACCACCCCACCCCATGTCACTTCCAATCTGGGAGCAGAATCTAAGCACCCATAGAATGCATATTTAAATTAGCGGTCCAGCGTCCTCAAGGCTCTGAGAGCTAGTGGCAACACTGGCGATACCCCTTTTTTGGTGCGGGGGAGGGACTTCTCTTGCGCCTTCCCTCTCAGATCGCAGTCAAGGGTGAAGAGCACTTAATAGCCATGGGGCTGGGAAAGCAGCTGGCCTAGGCGGGCTTGGGTAAGCCACAGGTGGAGGAAGAGAGGGAGGAGCAGGGCTGGGTGTTCCTGGCCAGGTTTGACAGCTAAATTCCCAGAGGCAAACTGTGCCGGTCAAGGCCCTTTTTTCCCTTCTAAATCTGGATCCTGCTCCAAGCGTCTTTGCACACACCCAGACACTAGGCTCTCTAGACTGTACACTTTCTAGACTGTCCGTGACCTAACTCAAGGGAATCGCCTCCCTGTCCCAGTGCACAGCTGCTAGGTGTGAGTTCTCAGTCCCCACCATCCCTAACAGCAGCAACAATGTTTTGGTCTGCTGAGCTGGCATGGAACACATCTGTGATAAAGATGGGGAGAGAGAGAACAGAAGATGTGGCCCAGGCAAGCACAAACCATCTCAAAAATCATTCAGAATCCTGGTATTGACATCAGACACGTTTTATTATAATCTTAATACAGTCTACATAAATTTGAACTGGTATTTATTTGGGTTCAGTTATAACATAGCATCATAAAAAAAAATCAAAGCACTGGTTGTCTGAAATAAAGCAAGCGATCGACATTCAATAAACACACTTGATTTATTTTTGTATAAAAGGGTTAAGTTTACAACTAAACTTTTATAAAAAGTTTAGCATAAGTACGTCATTACATTTTTATGCAGAAATAGGTATTTCTGCCACTATACAAGAAAACTCTAATTAGAGAGTTCACAAGGCTTCACTCAATATATATATATATATATTTATATATAAATATATACACAGCATTCAGTAGGCTCGCGTCAAAAAAGGCCATTTCTGACCAAAGACTTCATTTAAGTAACCGAATACTGGGTCCTTCGGGTAGTCACGCTCCACCTTTGGAAAAAGGCAAAGTCTGCTTAGATTGGGCAATTCCTTGTGATTTTTAACGTTTTTCGCTCCCCATGGTGGGAATAGTATATAAAGAAAACCTTCCAACTGTAGAAAGGGCATTGAAAGTCTCTCATAAATAACGGTATCACAGTCCAGGCTGGAGAACTCCTGGGGGAAGATGATCACTCTCAGCTTTCCTTCCGTTTCTCTTTTTAAAAAGGTCCATTCAACTTGTTCTCCTGGTGAAATGGTTGAAAATAAACAAAACAAAAAGTTCAGCGACTTAAAAAGATCCTGTAGACTTCTTATTGTGCAAAAGAAAAAGAGAAAGTTAAAAAAAAAAAAAAGTCCCCAGATGCCTGCAAAAGATTGGGGGAGAAAAGCAGCTTAGAGAGGAACCTAAGGGCAGAGGCGGGCAGCCTGGCGCCGGGGAAGCCACAGTGAGCATTTAAACCAAACCCTGGCGTCCAGATGCGGCACACATACCCGGCCTCCACAGCACAAATTAAACATGAAAATAGCAGAGACTCAAGGGGAAAACTTCCCAAACCCAGTCTCCTATTTGGATTTCTAACAGCCTGCTCACAGGCGCCAGGGTGCTTCTTGTAACAATTATTTGATTGAAAACAGTCCTTTAGTTAACAGATAGGGAAATCTGGATCCCAGAGCACAAGGGGGTAAAAAGGCTCAGGGTAGCTCAAGAAATCTCAGATGCTTGCATTTTGGGGGGAATCACTATAGAATTTGTGGAGATAAGATGAATTACAGCCGAGGTTCGTACCTCACAGTACCACCTCTGGGCTCACAAAGCCAGTATAACACTTTACCTGCCATAACTTCCTGGCATTTTTCTCTTTTCTTTCTTTCTTTCTTTCTTCTTTTTTTTTTTTTGAAAGGCAAATGTTCTGTAATCCAGAGTAACCACACAGCTACAAGCCCCTTCATGCCTATCTGGTAAGATAGGAGGCACCCATAACAGAGCGAGGGAAGCATGCATTTACCAAGTCAAACACTGTACAGACACACACAAGCACATTACCAAAGCGCGCACACAGGAGGCGGCTCCCCGCAAACACTCACCATGTATTCAGCCACAGAGTACTTTGCTATCACTTGACATAAGCTCAGAAGGGAATTCAGATGCCTGGAGAGAAAGAAGATAAAAGGTAGGATATTAGACAACCTTAGAAAGAGGCTAGCCTCCCTCCTCCTTTTACGAAAGTGCCAACAAGTCCCATTAAACAGGTTCACGCTGCCATGCAGATCCAGAGACGCAACCCACACAGAAGAACTTAAGTAGCGATTCCGCAGGAGGCTCAATGTACAGTTTTCTTTAAAAAATAAAGTTAATGAGCCCGTCTCCACAAGGGACTTTTAAAAAGAGTGACAGGTCGGGCTACCGGGAGTTTACGGGCAGGGAGGGGACCGGCGAGCGAGTCTCACCTGCAAGGACAGAATGCTGATGTCCGTGTTGAGGGTGGTCAGCGGCGTCCTGGACGCCTGGTTCTGTCCAGGTCTTGGGTGGTGCAGGCTGACAATCGTGGGGTGAGAGTCCAGGGCGATCTGCAGGTCCAGGATGTAATCGATGACGTGCTGCAGGATTTCCATCTTGGTCACCTTCTTGTTCTGCGGGATGCTGGGCACCAGTTCCTTGAGCTTGGAGTAGCAGTCGTTCATGTTGTAGAGCAGACTCATCGGGTCGTCTACCGGGGTCTTGCTCCGGGAGATGCCCAAGCCGTGGTCCGACAGGCTGTTTTTCCTAACGGACCTCACCGGACTGAAGGCTTTCATGCTGCTCGGAGGAGGAGGAGAGGCCGGGGAAAGGGAGCCGCCGCAGGGGGTTGGGGGGCTGAGCTGGCTGCGCGGCACCTGGCTCGGCTCAGAATGAAGCGCGAGCCGGGGCGGGGCGGCTTTTATGCGCGCTCGCCCGGGCCACTCGATCGGGCATCGCTCAGCCGCCATTGGTGGAAGGGACCCCGTCCATCATGCCGAGGGAGCGCTCCCATTGGTGAGCGCGAGCGCTCGGTCCTTCCGTGTTTGCAGCCAATGCCCGTGGGGTGGGAGGAGCGGGTGCGAGCCCAGCTGGGGTGGTAAATTGAGTACAGTGTGCGCAGGGAGCCCAGGGGGTCCGGGTGTGCAAATGTGCCCGCTTGATTCCAATCCCCGGAGTGGTTAGGACCCCTCCACCCTGGAGGTGTGCCCGGTGCGAGCCATCCCCAGGCCCAGGGCTGCCAACAGCCCTAAGGTCTCCGCTCAGCAGAGGGGAACTCATAGGTCTCTAGCGTCAGGGAAGACGGCGACCTTTGCAGAGGGGGAAAGAAGCGCGCCGTTTAGGGAGTCACGTTGTAGCGTGAGTTCCTTCTTTTAAGATGAAAAAAGCTGTGTTTAAGGGAGAGGGGGGCGGGGGGAACTACCCAGGTCCACATTCAGGACAGGTTTAGCTTGGGGTGTTGCAACTTGGAGCAACGCGGGAGGCCTTCTCGGAAACTCAGTGACCGGAGTTGGAGCGAACACTGTGCGGTCTCCCTCAGACCGCAGAGGAGCCCCGAGGGACCCGGCACGTTCAGGATTCTCCCCCTCTCCGCCCCTCCAAGAACGAGGCCAGGGTTTGGTATAACGACTCCATTAGTCGGAGGTCATTAGTAGGGTTTGCACACTGCAACTACATTTACATACACTGCCCTTGGTCTGTGCCCTTCAGTGTAGGTGGCAAAGTGATGCGATTAATTATGCACAAATTGTGATTTCTGGTGTCACATTCCAGCACTTACAGCTCTTGGGGAGCTCTTTGTCAGGTAGGTGGTCCCGGCTATTGACTGACAGCTTATCGCTGTTTTTTAAAGGAAATTCTGTTACGTCTGAGGTTAGGAATCTCTCGGCACCCTTTTCTGGATGCAGCTACATTTTGGAAAGTTTGGAGCCCTTGACTCAAGTACTTCAATTCAGACTGAATTCTCGCTCTGCAGAAGACTACCGTATACTAGAGGAAAAATATTTCTGTAAACAAAAAAACAAAACCTCAGAGAGGGTAAACTGGTAGTATCGTGTTGACTTTTTTTTTTCTTTCTCTTTTTTGTCTCCATCCACCACATCCTCTGAATGCCAGAAAGAGGAAGAAGGCAGAATCCGGGCAGAGCTCCGTAGTGTTGTGTGTGTGTGTGTGGTGGTGGTGTGTGTGTGTGGGGGGGGGGAGGAACAGTATTTTCCCTTCAATTAATGATTAATTCCTCAGCTGGTGGGCCAGGCAATCTCTGACCTCCACGTGACAGCCATGTGCCCCAGGGCTTCTCTCTAGGGAGGCAGAGTCCGGTGGTGGCATAGAGGTGGTCAGACCGGGCCACCTCAGTGTGGAAGCTGCAGAGGGACGCTGCCCTGCAGGGAAATCTGCGCAAGTCCTGCAGTGCCTGCCCGCAACTCCGCGACAGCGTTCACTTGACGGGCGGCTCGCCTGCCTCGGTTATTAAGCCTGGAAGGGATTTACTATCTGAGCCCCCCCCCCACACACACACACAGTTCGAGCCTCTTGATGTACTGTGTGCATGTGTTTCCGTCACATACGTGCCACTGCGGAACAGATTTTGTTTTGACACTTTTGGTTCATGATGTTATACTCTGAGTATTTTACAATAATAGCCAATGTAAACAAACATCTCTGGGATTCTCAAATTATTACTTATGATTCTTGGACATTGCATCTCCTGCGGCACTGACGCATTCTTAGCTTTTTCCAAGGACACCGTATGTTAGCGCCCGTGCCAGCCTCATTATCCCCACAGAAAAGGCCCTGGGCTGGATGATAATGAGCGCTGTGCGGCTCCGCTCGCTCGACACACTGGCAGCTACAACGCACGAGCGCCTTCTCCCAAGACCATTCTTGTACCCTGATATAGTAAAATTGCTAAATATGGTGAAAGTTCTCTGGCGTTTCTTTCTCTGGCTGCCATGCCAGAGTCCAGTCTGCCGGGCTGCGCTGAATCCGATTCTGTTGGCACACTACCCAGGTTTTTTTTTGCATTCATTTAAAGATCATTTTTAAGGGGATTGTGAAACTGTATAAGTCAATGACTGAGAAAAGGCCGGAGTTACTAGTTTAAGTCTGTCACAGCAAGCCCGGGCTGACATTTCTTAAAATTATGTTTGGGGGACAGGAATGGGGTGGGAGCCTTTTTTGCGGGGGGGGGGGAAGGGGCGGCTTATAATGGCATATAAATATGTGCCAATTAGTATGGATGTGGGTTTTCATCTGAGAGCCCCGAAGTTCAAATGGTCCCAGCTGCAGGACGCGCCCAGCTGCAGTAAGGGCGGGATCCGTGGGTGGTGGGAAGG
Source organism: Peromyscus leucopus (assembly GCF_004664715.2). NCBI lineage: Eukaryota > Metazoa > Chordata > Mammalia > Rodentia > Cricetidae > Peromyscus > Peromyscus leucopus. The sequence goes on along the minus strand of NC_051081.1, from coordinate 56,111,476 downwards.
TGTGAAGGGCTTCCGGCGACGGGGCGGCGGGAGGGAGTGGGGGGGTTGTTGTTGGTGGAAATATTGGCCACCCCAGTTCCCCACTGGGTCGCCCCCCACTTAAAGCGACAGACCCGCTCTGGAGTTCCCTGAGCCCTGCTACCAGCCACCCCCACCCCCCGATCCCCCACCAAGTCCAGGCCACGCGCGGTAATCAGAAGCAGGTCCCGGCGCAGCCCCCTTTGGTTACTATCCCCGCGTGATGCCACGGGGAGGAGAAGGTGGGGGGGGGGCGCGGGAGGAGCCGGCGCGGCGGGGGCGAGCCTCGAGGTCCCCTCTCTTGCACATCTGGCGCAATTGGGAGCTCTCGCCTTTCTTCCCCTCGGTTTTGTTCTCACAGCTGTGTCCATTCCGCCCGTGACCCCCCGAGTGATCCCTGACAGGTGATGAATTGGCAGCGGCGGCAGCGGCGGCGGCGGCGCGCGGGCCAGGCCGCGGCGGGGCCGGAGCCGGAGCCCCGGAGCAGACTCTCTGGCGCCAGGCGCGTGACGCCGCCCATTCACGCCGCCCTGCAGCCTTGTCCTCGCGGCGCCGCTCAGGCGGCTGCCATGGCAACCGCGCCGTCACTCAGCGCGCGCGCCCCAGCTGATCAATGCCTGCAAGGCCCGGCGGTCCCAGGCTCGCCCTGACCGGGCCGTCAGCCTGCGCGCACCTGCAGCCTCTGCACGTCTTAAGTTTCGAGTGATTTGGGGGGGGGGGGGGGAAGGAAGGAGGATCGAGAAGAAAAGAACAGGAGAAAGAGGGTGTGTGTGTGCGGGGGGGGGGGGTAGAAGATCGAGGGAAAAAAAAGCCAGGAGAGGGAGAAGAAAGAAATCTTCCTTCGCAAGAGGGGGCGTTAATGTGGCTTAGACGTTGCCAAAGCAAAAAAGGTTTTGCTTTATTTCATTTGTTTTTGCAACAGAGGCGTGGGGCTCTGGCGGGAGGGTAGGAGTGGATGCGAAGGATGTCGCTGTCGGATCTCGGGGCAAGATTTATTTATTCCTCTGAATCTCCTTGGTCCTTGCCTAGATGGCTTTGAATGGAAAAAAAATTAAAGCACCCCGATCCGCGACACCCCCCCCCCACACACACACACATGCACCTCGTTCTACTGACATTCTCTTAGGAATCCTTAGTGGTTATGCAAAAAGCATCAGGCATTTCCAGGGCAGCCCTACCCCCACCCTGAGATGGTAGGATGCCCCACTGCCTCTGCGGTCCTGGGCTCCTCGGAGCCTCAGCGTGCGGCTCCCGCATCTGCGTGCTCATTTCCGCTACAAAAGCCGGGGCAGGCAGGCGGGCGGGTGGGGGGAGCCCCTTCCTAGTGCTGAGTTTTCGCCTGACACCACCAAGAGTCCAGAAACTTGTAAGTCATCCTGGAGACTCAGACACCTCCTCCCGGGTTTATCTCCAGGGAAAGATCCCTTTTAGGAACCAGATGCCAACGTTTCCGGATAGTTTATGGCACCCGGATCCCTCCAGGGTGCTCGTCCACGGCTGAGAGTGTTAGCGGCAGTTACTAATCCCCTGTCCTGCAAAAAAGATCCCAAATACAATCGTCCTCTGCTGGCCCTAAAACCCAAGGGTGAGGGCGGGAGTGCTGGGGATTTGGGGGAGGGGGTTGGTGCGCGCAACCCGCCGGGGCTGTTATCTGGCTTATCCTGGTTTGTAGTGGTTTTCGAGGAAACAGCATCTGGGTTGCATAAGGATTCGAGTTTTTGCTTTACGTGTTTATTTAATACCTTGGCAAGAGGGAGCCCTTATCCTGCAACCAGATAAACCTAATTTGGGTTTTAAAAGGCCTTAGATGAGGGGGGCTAGGACTGAAGGAAAATGAGCAAGACTACGAAAAGCAAACACGAGGATGTTTATTTTTCTCTTTGAGTTTTTTTTTTTTTTTTTTTGAAGACTCGCCTAACCTCTTACACTTCGTGTCTCACACAGCTAATAAATGGCATTAGCGAAGCGCCGCTGCTACTACAATGGCTTAGCCTTAAATCGGCTCGCCCTCGCCCTGCCTCAATTCCGGCCATAACTCCTTCTAGGATTCCGGCACCGTCCTGTTTACCTGCCTATCTCGAGCCCCAGGTTTAAAAAAAAATAAAAATAAAAAAGTGCCAAATCCAATTGCTTGCCACCTTCTGATCCCCTTTTAGAGGATCACTTTCCAGCCAGGTTCAAAGAGAGCTTGGGAAGTTTGGTGGGAAGGGTCCGATTTAACTACGGAGCGCCACAAATATTTTGTTACCAATACTGTGAAGTGCTCCGATTTGCGGTCACATTTGGCATTCACAAAGGATTTTTTTTCCTGGGACTTTTTTTATTCCGGCCACCAAATTAAAAAAAGAAAATTAACTGGACCGAGCGATACGGTCTTGGAAAACAATCTCTGGCCGCCTGCGAACTGGCGAGAGCGGGGGCTGGCGTCGCCTAGTCTGCGCGCCACCGGGAGGCGTGAGCCGCGCGTCGGGCCACCACGGGAGCCGGGTCACCGCGGGGACCCCAGGCCGCAGCCCGCTGGGTGCCCCCCGCCCCCCCCGCCCGCCGCGCCAAGACGAGCGCAGCGCCTAGGCCACCCGCGTCTGCCCACTGGCGTCCGTGGGAACCCGCAAGCAGCCTTCAACAAGGGCGGGCTTGTCCGGAATCAAACTGCTTCTTAATATTATAATGCCGCACCAAAAGCAAAACCTGGCCCGGCCTGGGAGTCCCTAACAAGAAACACATTGTGCGCGCTTCCCCCCCCCCCCCCTCCGCGCCTCGGTTGGCTCCAGCCTCGTTTGCACGCCGGCCGAGCTTCAAGTCAGCCAAGTCCACGACTGCAGTCTACCCAAGCCCGCAGCCCGCACCACGTGCGCCTGGGGCACCCCTGCCGCGCCCCCAACCGGGTGGGGCCCCGAGAGCTCTGTGGGTGCGCCCGCAGCTCGGGTGCGCTTGCCTTTTGTGAGCTCTGCTGGCCACTGGGCTCATCATCCCTCTAGGCATTCATTGGTGGGGGTGAATCCAGGTGGGAAAACTTTGTTTTAAAAAAGAGTTTGACGCCCCCCTCCCCTTAATTTTTAGGCATTCTTTCCAGAGACTTCCCTCTCCTCCCGTGGTCATTCACAGACTTCTCTGCAGTTAAAGGGAAAACTCTCTGGGACGGTCTTGCGACCCCCTCCCCTCACGCCAATCATTGCCCCCCTCCACCCCCGCACGTGTCTCTGCACCTTGTTCTGTGAGAAAAGGGCAGGACCTGGGGCCACATCCTCAGAAGGAGACTGCAGTGGACTGAGACAGCTGGGATCTCTCAGGGCTTGTCAGCTGGACCCAGGGATTTGGGTGGGTCCGACTGCTGGAGTCCCTAAGTCAAGCCTGTTATCTTGGCACCGAGGCACTGGGCGTGGCCTGTTGATATGTGGACATTGCCCTTCAGCAGAAGCCTGGAGGAAAGGCGCCTGACTTAGGCCATACATGCATTTTTAATTTTTTTTATTTATTTTTAACTTTTTCCCTTTTATTTTATTTTACAATACCATTCCGTTCTACATATCATCCACGGGTTCCCCTGTTCTCCCCCCTCCCACCCCCTTCCTTCCCCCAGCCCACCCCCCATTCCCACCTCTTCCAGGGCAAAGCCTCCCCAAGGACTGCAATCAACCTGGTAGACTCAGTCCAGGCAGGTCCAGGCCCTTCCTCCCAGACTGAGCCAAGTGTCCCTGCATAAGCTCCAGGTTTCAAACAACCAACTCATGCAAATGAGCACAGGACTCAGTCCCACTGCCTAGTTGCCTCCCAAACAGATCAAGCCAATCAACTGTCTCACCCATTCAGAGGGCCTGATCCAGCTGGGGCCCCTCAGCCTTTGGTTCATAGTTCATGTGTTTCCATTTGTTTGGCTATTTTTTTTCAATAATTGAGTAAAACCGAAATTTATTATAAGCCACAGTCGTCCTAGGGACCTCCATAGTATATATATAGCCTCCATGGTTCTATGGGTTGTGGTCTGATTGTTCTTTATTTTATATCTAGAATCCACTTATGAATGAGTACATACCATGACTGTCTTTCTGGGTTTGGGTTACCTCACTCAGGATGATTTTTTCTAGTTCCATCCATTTGCCTGCAAATTTCATGCTTTCATTTTTTTTCTCTGCTGAGTAGTACTCCATTGTGTATATGTACCACATTTTTTTTTCATCCATTCTTCCGTTGACAGGCATCTAGGTTGTTTCCAGGTTCTGGCTATTACAAATAGTGCTGCTATGAACGTAGCTGAGCATGTATCTTTGTGGTATGATTGAACATTCCTTGGGTATATGCCCAAGAGTGGGATGGCTGGGTCTTGAGGTAGTTCGATTCCTAATTTTCTGAGAAACCGCCATACTGATTTCCACAGTGGTTGTACAAGCTTACATTCCCACCAACAGTGGAGGAGTGTTCCCTTTGCTCCACATCCTCTCCAACATTGACTGTCATTGGTGTTTTTGATCTTAGCCATTCTGACAGGTGTAAGGTGGTATGTCAGAGTCGTTTTGATTTGCATTTCTCTGATGATTAAGGATGTTGAACATTTCTTTAAATGTCTTTCAGCCATTTGTGATTTTTGTTTTGTGACTTAGGCCATACACGCATTTTTAAATTTTTATTATTTGTATTTTATATTTTAATTTTCTCTTGAGGACTTCTTAAATGGAGCACGATATCTATGTTACTCTCACCCCTCCCTCTGTGGAGGAACACTGCTCAAACTCCGGTGTTCCTCTCCACACATGCACACACAGCCCACTGAGTCCATGTAGCTTTGCTCATATGTACATGCATCCAGGGGTGACCGTTTGGGATTGGACACCCGGTGTGCGAGCTTGTCCCTGGGGAAACCAACTCATTCCCGCTCAGCAGCCATTGGCCACCTGCAGCTTTTCATCTAGGGGTGAGATCATGTAGGATTTCCTCTGTCCACGTGACATGGGCTGGTGTCACCATGCCAGTCTTATTCCGGGAACCATATTGAAGAGCTTTCACGGGTGCGTTTTCCACGGCGCGCCTAGGGGACAGTGTTTAGCAACATCGGCCCACGATGCCTGTTAAAATCTTTCTGTTCCCTCTTCCATGGTTTTTGGGAGCCTTAGGTATAGGGTTGCCTTGCAGAGATGTATAGTGGGTTTCAGCCTTCTGCGGTTGTTTATTCTCTGTGTTTGGACCGGCTGTGGATCTCAATCACAGTGTCCATCTGTTGCAAAAAGAAGCTTTTTTGATGAGGTAGGAACTACACTCACCCGTGTAAGTACTTAGAATATAGTTTGAAAGCTTTTTGTCTTAGCAAAATGAGAGCAATAGGTTCTTCTCTAGAGTCTATGACTTCTCCAGCCATGGGTACTTGGCTAGGTTTTCACTACCAGATGTGAATTCCCTCCTATTAAGTAGACATTAAGTCTAATTAGATGGCTGTTGGTGACCCCCCATGATAAAAGTGCCATTATTTCACTCTTGGGTATATATGGCTAGCCCAATCATGGTGTAGTTCATGGACTCCTCTTCCTTGGTAACTTGCATGGTACCTTCCAATACCCTAAGAGCCAATCCTCATGAAGGAGGCTTCCAGGTCAGTTCTGGCTCAAGTCCTTCAAGTCCTAAGTCCAAACTGTGTGTTTTCTTCAGCCCTAGTCTTGCCTGGGAGGAAGCCAAGGGCAGTGGCAATAGCCCATATTGCTTTAGGAGACTTGACCTCTTTCTTCTTCTCACGCTTGGCACTGGGTTTTTGTTAGATAGTGCTTGGCCCTTGGGGGACAACATCACCCCGTGGTGTAACTCCATTAAAAGCATGCATTAAAATAGGCATAGGCATATTATATATATTATATATTTAAGTGAGCTTGTAAAATAATTCCACGGCCTCCTCGAGGGAGACCAGGTGACTGATGGCTTGGACTCCAAGTTCCCAGAGAGTGGGTGTGGGCACCCTTAGGTGGTAGCTGTTGACAGCTGCCATAAGAGGTCCTTGGTGATGTGTCCAGGCTGCTCCTGAGAAAACAATCAGGAGTTGCCACATCGCAGGAGGGAAAACCCCTCACAGTGAAGCATGGCTGGGTCATTTACAGCACCCACAGCCAGGCTGCGGCCCACCCCCCCAACCCCCCCACCCCGCTCACACTTCTCTCTTTCCTTTCTCACTCTTCCCTTCCTTTGAGGTCTCAACAGGTTTCATGGCCTTGAGCAATCCCCCTGCCGCAGCCTCCTGAGCAGCTTGGACAGTGGGTACGGCCATCTCTACTCCGGTTTCGTCCACATGTCTACCACCCAGCACGTACCCTGTGGCAGTGTATGCTCAGGTGAGTCGTGGTGGGTCCCAGGGTTCTCTCTTAGAGTGCCAGGCCTCTCCACATGTTGCCCCATTGAACCTTCCCACTCCTGCCCCAGGCAGTCTAGACTGGAGGGAAGTCCAGTCTCCCAGGAGTCCCAGGTCATGCCTTTCTGACTTCAAAGAATGGGAACCAAGCCTTTTTACTGAGTGGTCCAAACTTTCTGGAAATGCTCCACATCTACTTAATTCTTTGAGAGAAGTGCTAGCTTTAACGAAGGATGACATATTTACCACAGATACTTCATGATCCCTCAGAAATGCCACATGCTTAACTAATCTCACTGTGTCTTGAGGAGTTCTCCAATGCTGTGTCCTGGTGATTGCCCACGGGCAGTGTGGTTTTTAACTTTGGGAGGGGGAGCGCCTTGAACAACCCTTTCACAGAATCGCATATCAGATACCCTACATATCAGATATTTATATGATGAGTCATAACAGAAGCAAAATTACTGTTATGGAATAGCAATGAAATAATTTTATGGTGGAGGGGGGTCACCACAACATGAGAAACTATATTAAAGGGTCACAGCATTAGGAAGGTTGAGAACCACTGCCCTTGGGGAGAAAAGGCCAGACTCTGTGAGGTTCAGAGGAAAGATGGCCTGCTGAGCCCTGAACCCTGGCTACAGAGAGGGGAGCCCAGACTGTTAATGTCAGCAGTCTGGTCACCCAGTGCAGCGCCATGGCAGGTGGATGTGACCCTGGGAAGGTACACTGTTCTGACTGCTTTACATTCTTTGGTCGTATTTGAGATGGAAGATTGTAGCAGTTTCCTGTGATTTTGAATGTTCTGTGCACCTTGCATACAGCGCCTGACAGGGCGTATTTATTACTCAGCTGCACGGTACCGCCACGGAGAGCTTTAAGTTTGAGATGGACATGGGACAATTGTTTTTAGAGTGAGTGTGCTTCCACACTTACCTGTTAAATCTAATGAACTCAGCGACTGAACATACGATCGAAACCAGAGGTTCTTATAGGCGTTGGAGGGATGGCTCAGCCCTGAAAAGTGCTTACAAGTCTTTCAGCATCCCCTCCTGGCTTCTGTGCACACCATAGACACATGTACACACTCGCTCTCTTTTAAAGTCCTTGTGAGAGATCTTGCCTTTGTTTAAACTAAGCTCTGTCCTGTGAATAGAAATTCTACTTTGGAGTCCTCTAAGACCAAAAAAGGCCAGACATGAACTCTGGGGAACTTAGTGTGGAAATCCTGAATTCTCAAGTCCTTCATAGACTTATCCATGGATAAGTGTTCTCATCCCTTTGCCTAAACTAGTTCACTGTATCAATTATAGGTTCGTTTCTGGATGCTCCCTCATGGAGGTCTCTGTTTGGCTTGGAACAGGGGACTCCAGATGCCTCCCAGGTAACATCTGCTGATGTGTGTGGCTGGCTCAGGTGTTGCTGACATGCGGGAGACTCTGTTGAAGGGGTGTGAAATAGCTGGGCTGTTGTTGGAGCCCATTTTTAGGTTTCCAAGTGGCTTTCCCCAGCAGGTCTGCATAAAGAGGATGATTGGACCACGGGCCTGAGTGCAGGTGTCTGAGATGGTCTGCACTTGGCTGTGCTGGGGGGAGGTCTTTTGCTCCACCCCTTGGCATTCCTTTAAATACCCTAGGGCAGAGCCAGTGGGGGGCGATGGATTAGGATCTAGGCCCTCTGGAGGCTATCCTGTATTTTCTATCTTTTTCTCTCCCCTCTATATTCTTCTAACTAATATTTCCTGCTCCTTCTACTCAGGAGTACTCTAGGGAAATGTGGGGGTGAGGGATGGCCCCCCACAGGCTGTGGTGGCACATGCCTTTAATCCCAGCACTCAGGAAGCAGAGGCAGGCAAAGCTCTGTGAGTTCCAGGACAGCCAGGGCTCCATGGAGAAACCCCGAGTCAAGAAACGGGGAGGGGGAAGGGAGGTTACCAGTTACTGAGTTAGCTAAGACAATGCCAGCTGCTGTACTGAGTCAACCCAGAATTCCCCACATACTGGAGTTTCCCTAAGATGAATGCTACCGAATGGCATATAGCCATATTGGAGCCATGACTTGGGGGGGGGGGCAGCATTGCTTTATAAGGTGTCTACTATATTCTCTATAGGGCTCCTGGGGTGTTCGCTTCTGATTTCATAGACCTAAAGACACAGCAGGGCTTGGTGACCCACACTGGGGATGTGAGGTGGAGAAGGCTCCTAATCCTGGGCACTGTTAACCCTGAGCAGTTAGTTCTTCTCTGTGCCTCCCGGATGGATGTCCTCCGGCCTTCCCTCACTAGGTTCCCAAAGAACTCTCCATTTTTCCAGTGTGGCAACCAAAGATGTCTCCTCATGTGACCAGAAGCCATTGGTGCGGTTGAGAACCAGAACTCAGTCTTAAGGCCACACTCCATTGCAATGGAGGCTGAGAAACCTTGACTCCAGTCTCCTAGGAAAGAGAAAGAGTACCCGAGGGGCTGCTGGCCAGTCTCATTCACAATGACCTGCTGCTGCTGGTGGTGAGATACCCATGCCTGTTCCAGAGCCAGAGAGAGAGAGAGAGAGAGAGAGAGAGAGAGAGAGAGAGAGAGAGAGAGAGAGAGAGAAGAGAGAATGTGAGTAATGGGATGTCGGTACAGTGACAAGGACAGAGAACCACATTCCTGTTCTGCGGCATCGATTGTCTGTGAGTAAATAAATGGTGGAGATGATGTCACAGCAAAGGCAGAGACAGCCATGTTTAGAGTCCACTTTGGAGTGTACAACCCTTTTAAAGGTAAGGATGTTCTTCTGCCAGCCTCAGTGGGAATGCACAAGGTCAGTGGCAGTGTCAAGGGAGGAGGCTTTTATGTCTTTGTCTTCCCTGAGGACCCTTGCATCATGCGGCCAGCCTAATGGTGCTGGAGAGAACGAGAAAGGTAAACATGAGGTATGAGGGTGTGTTCCCATAGAGGAGCTGTCACCTGGAAGCATAATGAAAGGATAACCCCGTTGGCATTGGCAGACAATTGGGTGATCATGTAATTAGTCCTGGGTGAAGGCAAGAGGAAACATGTTAGAAGCTGTTGTCATAGTCCTTTTATGAACGTTTACATGAGTTAATGAATACTCAAACATCTGTTGAAAACACATCAGTAGTAAAACAACAAAGTAGAGCACAAAGATGGAAGTCAGTGGGCTTAAGAGGCATCAGCTCTCACCTCAGGATGAGAAGAGGGCTTTTTGAACATAGAAATTGCAGCTAGTGTGACTGATAGCACCAGGGAAATAATAGAGCTCAAAGATGTTCACCCACCCACCCACTCATCTATCCATTCACCCATCCATCTACCCATTGGCCCCTACCCATCTCTCACCCATCCATTCATTCAGTCACCATCCATTAATTTATCCATTTACCTACCCACCCACCTCTGGTGGTACTGTGTTCCCCGAAATATTGTGTACCCTAATAAACTTATCTGGGGTCAGAGACAGAACAGCCACAATATTAAACATAGAGGATAGGCAGTGGTAGCACACGCCTTTAATCCTAGCATTCCAGAGCCAGAAATCCATGTGTTCAAGGATACAGCCAATCATGGTGACTCACGCCTTCATAACAACTTGTAACAAACCTCCCTAAAATGATAATAAATATCTATAACCCATTTTTTTGGGAATGTGGGTGTAGTTTTCTAGACTACTTCCTGTTGATTGGGGGTGCTGGTAATCTTTGGGGGAACATGAGATAATTCAAGATTATGGTCAAGTCCTGACTGGAGTAGTCTCTGAGGCTGGATCATCTCAGCCAGCAGCCTTAAGGCCATTCTGGATGCAGAACTCAGAGGAAACTGCAACAGAGGCACTATGAAATACTGCATAAAAAAAAAAAAAATCTGTTCCCATTGGAGATTTTTCAGGAGGTCTTCCTTGATCAAATCTGATTTTTCTTAACCCAGAATAAAATATCATTTCCTGTGGAAATAAAAGCATAACCTCTCCCCCAAAGTAACATATCTTTCGACTTAAATTTTGAAGTCAAGATAATTTTAAAATATACAGGTTGGTTTAATATAGTAGTTTTCATAATCCAAGGTCTCTTAGCAGCCAAAAATTTTAAAGACAACACAATATTATACATAATCCAGACTCTATTTTTCATCTTTATGTGGCTTATTACATTGTTTTATTACTCTATTCCTTTTTTAAGGACTTTCTCTACTCTTTCTCTTTTCTCTTCCAAGCCTACGTATATTTTTAAACACACTGTAACCTGTTTAGAGGTTTTTTGTTTGTTTGTTTTGTCTGAATTTGTCTTTATTGCATATCTTTTGCTGACCACATGAGTCTTTAAACTTCTTCTTTTTTTTTTTTTTTTTTTTTTTGGTTTTTCGAGACAGGGTTTCTCTGTGTAGCTTTGCGCCTTTCCTGGAGCTCACTTGGTAGCCCAGGCTGGCCTCGAACTCACAGAGATCCGCCTGGCTCTGCCTCCCGAGTGCTGGGATTAAAGGCGTGCGCCACCAACGCCCGGCGAGTCTTTAAACTTCTAAGCAGCGTGGCTAGGAATAAAGCAGCAGCTTTGGCACCTGGCCTTTCCATATTCCTTGGTTCCCTGAGAGGCTAGTCTTATGGCGGGGGTACATTTACTGCCAGCTCTGGGAACCATGTTGACCACCCCACTCTAGGAAGTCTTTGGGTCCACACTGTCACTGAGTAGTGAGGCACCCGCTGCTCATAAACTCCATTCAAGTGTTCAGTAGCAGGGCCTCTTAAAAGAGCAGCACAGGTTTTGCAGTTAATGTTGAATCAGGAAGCCATTTCTTAAAGGAGCTGCACCTCTGCTTGCCGCCAGCAAACAGAGCCTATCAGAGGAAAGACTGTTACCAAGAAGCTGTGCTTGACTCCATTCTTGTGTGTCTAGAATCCTTTTTAAAGCTTTGTCAGGTTTTATGTGGAAATTTCTGCCCCCACATTGGAACACTGTATGTAGTCAGATATTTCTTTCCCATCTGCCTGGTCTCAAATACCTGGTAGCTGCTTCCCAAATACTTGACTTGGAGGCTTAATATAAATATAAATGTTGGGTCAATAGCTCAGGCTTATTGCTAACTAAACTCTTACATTTTAAGTTAACCCATATTCCTTATTTACACTCTGCCATGTGGCAATACCTTTATCAGCATAGCACATTCATCTCCTGCTCCCTCTGCGTCTGGCTGGTGACTCCAGACTCTGCCCTTATCCTTCCCATCATTTTCAGTTGGCTTTCTCGCCTGACTTTATTCTGTTCAGCTGTTGGCCAGTCAGCTTCTTTATTAAGCCAATCACTGTGACAAATCTTCACAGTGTACAGAAGGATTGTTCCACAGCACATACCCACCCCTTCCTGAAATTCCACTGTTTGGAGGAGGAACGCTTATTTTCTCTGCTCACTGCACTTGAACTTGGCTGCAGTAGAGAGAGGGTCAGACAACCAAGGGAAGCAGCTAAGCCTTGGGGAATCCAGCCTAAGGGTGAATGAAGAACCAAGGCTCAGAGAGGCCAAGCAGCAGCTCTGAGGTCACAGAGCTGCTAAGAGATCAGGGAGCAAAGTCCCTAATTAACCCATCCTGTCCTCTTTCCTTTCTCCCCATCCTTTCTCTTCAGTCAAATATGGGTAACTAGTGAGGTTTACTCTGGAGTAGAACACAGCAGTGCCACCCACAGGTGATGATCCTGTGTCTGTTCTGCTCAGGGTGACAAGTAGTCAGAAGGACCTTCAGACTTCAAGAAACAGTGACTGTAGTTCAGTCCTGCCCGGCCCTGGCTGGTCTGTAAGACTGGGGTCACCTGTGCAGCAATGGAAGGAATTCCTGGCTACCCCTGGCTCATGCAGAAGTGAACTCTGACCTTGGAGCTAGGCTTGAAGGAGTCCATAGCTGGCCCTGTACATGCCCTCCTTGAGAGCCTGGGTCCACTGGCTGGTATGGGCAACAGCTCAGCTTTGTCTAGAGTTTTACACATATTGCTGGTTATGGTCAGTGATGCTGGAAAAGGAGGACAACATGGAGGTTCTGTGGGAACTTCGAAGGAACTATAGCAATTAACTTTATAGCACTATTCATCAATGAAAATATCACTATTCATCAATGGGATTAATAAATTCATTTTTTTGTTTTCTGAGACAGGGTTTCTCTGTGTAACAGTCCTGGCTTTCCTGGAACTTGCTCTGTAAACCAGGCTGGCCTTGAACTCAGAGATCCATCTACCTCTGCTTCCCCAGTGCTTGGATTTAAGATGTGTGCCACCATGCCTGCCTTTTTGCTTGCTTGTTTCATTTTGTGAAGATAATTTAATATCAGAAGGAATGATGCAGTTCTAAAATTTTCATTCATTTATTTGAGACAAAGTATCATCATGTTGCCCAGGCTGCGTTTATTCAGTCCTCTTGACTCAGCCCTCTGGGTAATCTTGTCCTATCTGCCCAGCCTATAGATTTAAAAAAATTCACATATATTGTTGTTGTTGTGTATATGTGTGTGTGTGGTGTGTGCATGCATGCACTCAAGCCAGTGTGCCTGTGGAGGTCAGAGGACAACTTGCAGGGAACCAGTTCTCTCCTTCCATCATGTGGCTACCGAACTCACATCGTCAGCCTTAACAGCAAGTCTATTTACTTACTGAGCCACATCATTGCCCTCCCCACCCCCAGTGGACAGTTTAAAAAATACTAACCTGGGTCAGGTCTTCTGGCACTTTCCCATCATCCCAATATTTGGGAGGTGGAGGAAGGATGATTGAAGTTCAGGGCTGGCCTGGCCACGTGAGACCTCTCGCAAACAAGCAAACACCAGCAAACACTCAGTCAAAGTCATCTTTCTGTTTTGATGCTAACGGGCCCACTGTTTGTTATTGGAGGGAACATTTCTCCTGATGAGTCTCTCTGTAGTATTCACTGGCTTCACCTCTGTACATTCTCTTGGCAACAGGTCCTAGGAGCTCCGACAGGGCCACCTCCAGTCCTGTGAGAGAGACCTGCTGTGCGCTGGCCCGTGTGCACCATTGCTTGGACTTACTCCAAGCTCTGCCTTCGTGGGCATGGAGGGCAAGGAGGACACTGCCAGTCCCAGCCTGCCCCAACCTGCTGGTGACCTCCCCAGTCACTGGAAGCCCAGTGACTCAGCATGACTTAACAACCTAGCTTCCCATGGGAGCCAAGGTAATTTGCCACATACCCAGTACAGGATAGAAGTTGACACTGTTTGGAAGAACAATTCTCATTTAATCATGAGAGAAAGGAAGCAATCCACCTGTCTTCCCACTCCAGGGATAGGTTCTAGGACAGACAGAAATACTGGGAGGTCCAGTCTGGGGCTTGCTGCTGTGGGCTTTTCTTTCTTTGCCAGAAGAGGTAGGTTTTATTCCAAACTCTAAGCTGATGTGATGTGTTGACCTTCTTTTCTCTGTAAGCTGTGTGGATGGATGACCACTTGACTAGGTTGTATAAACACTGGCACTTGGCTAGCTCTGAAGTTGGAGTTTTTATGCTGTGACTCTCAAGGTGATTGGGGCAAGGACCTTCTTGATGCCCTCTTCTTGAAAGCTGACTGGTTAGGACAGTCCCCTTCGGTTTTCAGGTCCTTCTGCTCAGCCTGTTTGAGCTGGCCTCCTGTCTCCCAGGGATCTTGCTATTTAGAGCTCATGTGACCACCCAAGTCCATTTGCTGGATTCCTTCCTTCCAAACCTGGGAGTTTTCTTCAGTGGGATTGGCTTGTTATGTTTTAAGAAGAATCTGCTGCTTATGTCAGTCAAGGGGAAGGAGAGATTAGAAGGATTTTCTTGTTATTTTGTTTTTTGTTTATTTGTGATGCTAGCGACTGAACTAAGGGCCTTGCATATGGTAGGCAAGCACTCTCTACCCCTAAGTGACACCCTTAGCTTTTTATATTCTACTTTGAACTGTTCTGGAGCCTGTGTTTAATGTTTTAAGGGCAGGGAGTCAAGAGTGAGCAATCTAGATGTGCTTGTTTGAGGATTATAACTTTGGAATCAGAGTTTGACACCAAGGCAGGTGGCTTCATTTTGTCTTGCCCCAGCTTTAGATTTTCTAGAGTGTCTGGCATGGAGTTTATGGGGGAATGAAAAATGAAAATGCACTTGGGAAACTCTCCCTCTACTGTATTACCCACTGGTTCCATGGTTTATTGTTTTTAAAATAAGATGCGTAGTGCTCCTAGAACTGACTGGAGGTGGATACATATTGTTCTTTTTTCAGAGGAATGGAACTCTGGCACCTGAGCACACAAAGCAGGCAGACTTAGAAAGACATAGGTTTGCTGCCCTTAAACCCCCTTTTTTCCTTTTCTTTTCCCCTTTTCACACATATACAGTCTATTTTTCTCCAACTTTGAAGAATTAAATTACTATAAAATTTCCCATTTCACATATACATAGTCTGTTTTTCTCCAAGTTTGAAGAATCAACTACTTTTACCTTTCCTAAAGGGATGATGATTTATGCCTCAAAATGCAACATCTCTTCAGGTGTTTATAGTATAGGGATGTATCTGGTCATTTAGGTACTGGGTATATTCTAAGACTTAAGTTGAAGTCATTCAGAACTGAATGCCTTTCTATTTTAAATGTGGTGAGAATAAAACTTTGCTTAATGAAGCTTGTTCATTTTGTCTTGGGTATTCTACTTTAATCTGATCTTTCTATGGACAAGAAACCTGTGCAAAGAAACCTGTAAAATGGTTTGTGAATGTTATATGTATCAATAAAAACACTGGAAAGGGAAAAAAAAAAAAAAGATGCGTAGTGCTGCAAATCAGCACACATGGTGCACTGTGTTGTGGGTTATTTATATACTGTGTGAAGCTATATTGCTGTGATTGGTGTAATAAAAAGATGAATGGCCAATAGCTAGACAAAAAAAGAATAGGTGGGACTTCCAGGCAGAGAGAGAACTCTGAGAGGAAGAAAGGTGAAATTGCCAGCCAGATGTGGAGGAAGGAAGATGTGCAGTACAGAGATGAGGTAATAAGCTAAGTACAGAACATGGATGTAGCTGTAGAGTTTCTCTCTGGGTTCCACCAAGCCCTGGTAGTCCGACAGCCCACTTATAAAATAAACATACAGACGCTTATATTATTTACAAACTGTATAGCCTAATAGCTCAGGCTTCTAGCTATCTAGTTCTTACATCTTAAATTAATCCATTTCTATAAATCTATACCTTGCCACATGGCTCGTGGCTTACCAGCATCTTTACATGCTGCTTGTCATGGTGATTGCTGGCAGTGTCTCCTTCTGCCTTCCTGTTCTCTCAGTTCTCCTCTCTGTTAGTCCCGCCTATACTTCTGCCTGGCCACTGGCCAATCAGTGTTTTATTTATTGACCAATCAGAGCAACACATTTGACATACAGACCATCCCACAGCACATAGATTAAGAAAATATGGGTGAATTTAAGTTAGAAGAACTAGTTAAGGACAAGCCTAAGCTAAGGCCGAGTTTTAATAATTCATAGTAAGTCTCCATGTCATTCATTATCTGTGAGCTGGCAGTCCTGATAAGTATGGTTACAGCACTGAGCATGTCTGTGTGTTACAACATGGTCATGCATGGAACCCCAAGTCTAAGAAACTGAAGGACGTGGTGGAATCCATGTGGAAGCAGTAGACATCAGAGTCAGGTCCATGTACTAGGTCCCACTAGATGACCTACAGCATCAATAAGAAATTAGCCACTGAGGTGTCTTTGCTGTTTTTCAGCACCGGGCATCCTAGCCAGGTCCTTGTGTATGTTAGGCAAGCGATCTGCCACTGAGCTATGCCCTAACCCAGAAAGACCATTTAAACCTACACAGTCACAGTTTCTTTTAACTTAGTTTTTTTTTTTTTTTTTTTTTTTTTTTTTTTTTTTTTTTTTTTTTTGGCCTGGCTTTGATACTAAAGACATTCCCAACATCCCTGATCCTGACTTTACAACCTGTTCCCTGGGGCCATCACTTCTGTTCTGACAGATGTCAGCCCTGTCAGTTTCTATGGCTGATGGTGGACACCCAAGACTCTTGGCTCTGTCATGTGCACAATGTCCAGACTTGCTTGGTTCTCCCTGATTCTTCCTCTCTGTGTCCATATGCTGTTGTTTTCTAAGGAACTGTGGTAATTGGAATAAGAATGGCCCCCATAGGCTCATACATTTGAATGCTTAGTCCTCAGGGAGTGGCACTATTTGAGAAGGATTAAAAGATTAAGAGATGTGGCCTGGTTGGAGGAAGTGTGTCACTAGGGGTGGTCTTTGAGGTTTTAAAAGCCAATGCCAAGCCCAGAGTCTCTCTTTCTCTCTGGCTACGGATCAGGATCAGGATGTAGCTCTCAGCCACTGCTCTAGTGTCTGTATGCATGCCTGCCATGCTCCCTGCCATGATGACAATGGACCAAACCTCTGAAACTGAAAGACAGCCCCCGATTAAATGCTTTCTTCTTATAATAGTTGCCTTGGTTATGGTGTCTCTTTGCAGCAACAGGACACTGACTAAGACAGGAACCTACAGTGAGTGTCTATGAAGACCCATCTACTCTTGCCCCTTGATCACTCTCCAAGCTCTACCTCACTGCGTGGCTGACCCTCCCTCAGCTTTCAGGTCTCATCAGCCAGTGCCTCTGACCACCCCTCTGGTCCTCTGTAATGGATCTGCTCCCTACCTCCTTCTGCAGAGCCAGCCTAGGTGGTGCTGGCTGCTGTTGAAAGCATCCTTTGGACTCCA
The DNA here is from genome assembly GCF_004664715.2 of Peromyscus leucopus. NCBI lineage: Eukaryota > Metazoa > Chordata > Mammalia > Rodentia > Cricetidae > Peromyscus > Peromyscus leucopus. The sequence continues at coordinate 56,094,415 of NC_051081.1, read as the reverse complement.
TCTACAGGGGGACTCGTGGCCCAGGTCAGTGGGCTTCTGTCACACATGTGGCAAAGAACCAGTTTTCTGTTCTCTTCTGGATGCAAGTGAACAGCGGTTCTCTGTGGCCTAGAACGTCAGCATCACCCAAGGGCTCCTCAGAAATGCCCATTCTCAGGCCTAGTCTGACTGCCGAGTCACTGCCACTGGGATGGCCTAATGAGACCCGGTGACACCACCTGGCAGCTGCTGGGCCCTGTGGGGACAGGAATGGGAAAAAAAAAAAAAAAAAACCCCAAAACATGTCTTTCTGCTCCTCTGACAGCTTCCTGCTTCACCTTCGCCATGCTGTGTTCTGGGTATGACCTTGTGTCCGAAGGCACACTCAGAGGAGAAAAAGGCTGTGAGTACAGCTTCAAGTCATGTCAACAAACCTACCGAGGACAAGGCTTCGTCCAGCCTGCAGGAGAGGGAGCCTTGAGCCTCAGGCCTGGAGTCGATACCAGATGGGATTAGAAGGTACCAGGTGACCCTACTGGCACTAGCCATGGGCAGGTAGAAGTCCAGAACCCAAGTGGAGAAGTACCTCACAGTATGGAGGTGGCACTTGTTTTTTTCAGACCAGACTGTTTAATTTGTCATGTTCAGAAACATAAAATATTGCCAAAAAAGAGCCCTAAGGTCATTTTGTGTTCCTCCTAAAACCAGTTGAGAAACAATGTTCTGGAGTGATGAAAGGTTAGATTGAGGTCACATACTGCTGGTGATGGTGGCGTTCTGCCTGGGGGTGGTTCCAGGCTCGGAGAATGTGGTTGCTGGTTGGCTGTCTCTGCCCTTCTCCTGTACCTCAGATACTCTGATTCCCAGGAGAGATGCCTACCCCTGGGAGAAATGGAAGGAGAGAAGGACTCCCCCAATACAGATGTGACATTCCAGGTGACAGTATAAGAGTCACAGAAACTAAGTGATTCTCCAAAGCAGGACATTTGTGAAGTAAGGAACACCATGGGGGTCTGAAGAGGTGGCTCAGTGGTTAGGAGCACTGGCTGCTCTTTCAGAGGACCGACTTTCAGTTCCCAGCACCCACACGGCTCACAACCATCTGTAATTCCAGTTCCAGGGGATCTGGTACCCTTTTTCTGGCTTCCTTGGGCACTGAGCAGACATGTGATACACATACATGCAAGCAAATGAAGAACTCATACACATAAAAATAGGGACTAGAGAGAGATGGTTCAGTGGTTAAGAGCATGGGTTACTCTTGTAGAGAACCCGGGCTTGATTCCCAGCACCCACATGGTAGCTTGCAACCATATGTAACTCCAATTCCAGGATATCCAATGCCCTCTTCTGGCCTCGTTGGGCACCAAGCATGCATACACATGGTACATGACATGTTTCTGAGGTTTGGAATCTACCCGAGGCCAGGTGCTTGCTCTTTTCTTGGTCTGTGGTTATTAGAATGTGAATGGCCCCACAGGCTCATGTGTTTGCATGCTTGGCCCCTGGTTAGTAGAACTGTTTGGGAAGGATTAGGAGGTGTGGCCTTGTTGGAGGAGGTACCTCACGAGGGGCAGACTTTGAGGTTTCAAAACACCAAGTTGCTCCCAGGTTCCCAGTTGCCCTTTTCCCTGCCTTCTGCTTGTTGATCAAGATAAGAGCTCTCAGCACCATGCCCACCTGCCCGCTGCCATCTTTCCTGCCATAACAGTCTTGGACTCACCCCTTAGAACAGTTCTCCATAGACCCAGGCTGCTACCCCTCTGGCCTGGAAGTTTTTTCTCACCTTATAGGCCATAGTCATTAACTCATGGCAGTTGCCCTGCCTTAGTCCATGGAATGCTCAGATTACAGCCATGCATCATCCTGCTGAGCTACACCCCCAGAGTCCTCTGGTTCAGCCCTGTGGTTAGGGCAGGGCCAGTTTCTCCTCTGTGCCTAGGTGACCCTGCACTGTGAGGATTTCCAGAAAGGTATCAGGAATGTTCCCGGTGAGTATCTGGTACTCATCTGCTGGTTATTTCTGTTTTCCTTCTACACACACTAAACTCCTCAGGGTATCTGCCCATGGTGTCTCTCATTCACTGTCAGTACCCAGCATCTAGCACTGGAAACCAGTGCAGAGAAATTCTAAGTGATTTTCTGAGCAGACACAGAATCGGTCTGTAGGGAAGACGCAAAGGACCTGCGTGTAGATGCCTCTTTCTCTGGAGCGAGTGGTGTCACGTGTTGGTAGATTTATTTGACATTTTTCCACCTCAGGAATGCCAGGGCCTGAAGAGCCCGAGTTTTGCTGTCAGGTTTGCTGGTGGACCATGACTTCGGACAGTAAGGTGGGCCTATGTCAGGAGAGGGACACAGCCATGGATCTGTGACAGAGCCTGGAGGAGCACAGAGAAATGAGCAGAGGTGGAAGCTTGAGTCTCGCTGCCTTGGCTGGCTGACTTCAGCAGACTGAGGGATGGAGCCTTCAGCCTTGCATTCCAGCTCTCCCCTCCCTTATCTCTCGAGGCCTGGCCAGGGCAGGAGGGCAGGGTGTGGGCTCTGGAACTGCTGGAGCTGGAGAGCTGCTCAGTGGAGCTTTTACTGTTGTGTTGCCGAAAGGCACAGAACCATGAGAGGCGCTTCCTCTTCAAGAGAAGGGGGTACATGGCCTTTCACAGCTTTTTTCTTTTTCTTTGGTGTGTGTGTGTGTGTGTGTGTGTGGTGTGTGTGTGTGTGTGTGTGTGTGTGTGTGTGTGTGTATGTATGTATGTATGTATGTATGTGTATGTGATAGGTAGAAGCCAGAGGACAATCTTGGGTCTCACTTCTCATTTCTACCTTGTTTGAGACAGTCTTTCTCATTCACGGTTGCCTAAATCAGGCTAACTGGTCCTTCCAACTTCTTGGGAGGTGGTGGGGGGTTCCTCCCATCTCCACCTCCTCTTTCCCGTTAGGGACATGCTTCAACTACACACATGTGTTTAGGATCCTAGCTCTGGTCTTCAGTCTGCTATAGCCAGTGATTTCTCCACTGAGGTGGTCACCAGCCTTATCCTTTTTTTTTTTTTCTTTTTGGTTTTTCAAGACAGGGTTTCTCTGTGTAGCCCTGGCTGTCCTGGAACTTGCTCTGTAGCCCAGGCTGGCCTCGAACTCACAGAGCTCTGCCTGCATCTGCTGAGTCCTTGGATTAAAGGCATGTGCCACTGCGCCGCCGCCGCCACCACCTGGCAAACCAGCCCCATCCTATTGCCTTGGTTTTACTGACATTTCTTGAGATGCCCTTTCCCAGAGAACACTGTATGATGATTGGAAGTTCCCAGCCTCTGGTTAAAAGAGACCTACATTTTCTAAGGCAGGTCTGGAAGTGGAGACCTGACCCTAGTGGGAGGTACTAACTGCAAGATCCAACAGTGTAGACATCTCCCAGGGTAGCTCCTCTCTCTACCTGAAATCAGCCACACCACAAAGCCTGCTGGCCCTCTTGGCTTTAGAGGGAGATGTGACCCCTCCAGCCCTTGCCTTCTCCAGGCTGCAGTCTCTTCTTTCTACTGAGCTACCGATTCCTTTGAAGGAATTGAGGAAACAGGTTGTTTCACTGAGGAAAGGGTCAGAGTGTGAGATGGACGTCACATCACTGTTAAGTCTTAGGGGGTTTAGGGCGGGGCTTAGCCTCTGCATGTCCCCTTGATGTAGGCTGCTCAGTGCTTCTTAAACTTGGGAGTGAGGCGCCAGGCAGTGGTGGCACACACCTTAATCCCAGCACTTGGGAGGCAAAGGCAGGGGGATCTCTGTGAGTTCAAGGCCAGGGCATTATTTATGGAGAATATCAAGTCTCTCTGTTCTCTGTGCAAGCTAGTTACTTTGGTCAAGACCAGACTGCAGAGAACCAGGAGGTGTTCTGGGTGGACAGCGAATCCTGGCATCTGTGTGCAATATCAGAGGGGATGACAATACCTTCAGCTTTGTTTACTTTTGGTTGAAGGGAGAGAAAGCAGGAGCTGGAACAGGTGGACATCAGTGGTACTCGATGGCTCGGGCCCCTGAGCCTAGAGGACAGGCCATACAGATGTGTTAATGTCACTGCTTGAAGAGCTCTTTGTGAGCAGGAGAGATGGCCCCGCCTCTAAGAGCCTGTACTTCTCTTGTGGAAGAATGGAGCTTGGTTCTAGCACCTGTGTCCAGTAAAGACCATCTGTGACTGCAGCTCCAGGGGACCCAGCGTTCTCTTCTGACTGCCACTGATAATGCACACACCGCACCACAGACACAGACACACACACACACAGAGACACACACACTCACACACAGAGACACACACACTCACACAGACACACACACAGATACACAGACACACACACACAGACACAGCCATACATAAAGAGACACATTCATACCCACACCCATACACAGACACACACACACATAGACACACCCACACACCCCCCACACAGACACACATCCCCACAGACACATGCACACACACAGATACACATAAACATGCACAGATACACAGACACACCCACACACACCCCACACAGACACACACATACACACAGACACACTCATACCCACACACAGACACCCCCCCAGACACACAGACACATACACACACACAGACACAAACATGCACAGACACACACCTCTCTCTTTCTCTCTTATACACACACACACACACAGTCTCTCTCTTACACACCCACATACACAGTCTTTCTCTCTCTCACACACACCCTTCCATATAATTAATAATAAAATAAATCTTTAAAACAGACAAGAGGCTTGGTAATAAACAGCCGAGCAGGTACCACGGGATAGACGTACACATCCACTCACTCCCGTCATTTGTTGATATGACTTGAACATCAGTGCTGTGCAACTGCCCAGACGGCAGCATAGGAACCTTGTTTTATCAGTGAGGCAGACGACACAAAAATACATCGTAATACAGGGGGTGGATTTCAAGAGACAGGAGGCCAGAGCAGGGCGTCAGCCCAGCTTGGGAATCATGAGACCGGGAACTAAGACGTCCGGGGCAGTTACGGTCATGGTGGTTGAGTGTGTCGGGGACTATGCTGGTGCGTCCCCATGTGTTCCTTCCTCACGATGGCCTTTGGAAGCTGGCACTGTTGACTATCTGAGTGTCAAGTGTTAGTTCAAGTGGGCAGGGAGGTCGAGGGTGTGCATGTGAAGCTGTGGCAGGCCTCGCCCTCCTGGTCTAACTGTTCCTGTTCCATTAAGGTAGGGGCTTCAGACCAGGCCACGTCCTGAGGGGCTGGAGCTCCCCTGCCCCTTGGGAGGGGTGTTTCCCGTGGGTCTTCAGTGGCTGATTTGGGACAGGTTAGTGACAACGTCAGATTCGCTGTGGCTCCCTATTTGGAGGGCTCCCTAGAGCCTCTGGATGGAGCACCTCAGAGGGGGTGAAGAAAGGCCGTGGCGAGGGACCCCAGCATCACAGTATGTGGGAGATAGAAGAGGGTCAGGTCAGGACAGAGCTCCAACCTGTGTTTCAGGGGAGACACTGGGGTTCCACGTGGACTTTGGGAAGGGGGCAAACTGGTCGCTGTCCATTGTTACTTTATGACCCCAAGTGAGCTCTGGCTCTCTACCGTACCATGGAAACAGTGACCGTTTGCCTCACCCTTCTGTGGTTTTGTCTGAGTCTTTGACTGTAGCCCACCGGGCTACAGTAGGGTCCATTTCAGGGTCAGGGAAGGGAGAAACCCTTCCGCCCGAGCCTTTCTCTTCCATTCTGCTTTGGTGGGCATCTGTGAGCTTTGAATGGATGTCCCGGGGTTCCTGGCTTGCTTGGGTGAGTGACTGACTCTGAAAGCAAATCAGCCCGTCTGTGTGGCCAGCCACAGTGGCTGCCGCAGGGTCCCCAGATAACACAGCAAATGACAGACCGGGGGCCCTCTCTCACCTCGCAGAAATTCTTTCTCTTTAAAGTGGCTTCTTTTTTTTTTAGTGTTGTGGGATTGCCTGAGGCCTGCCAGACGGAGCTAGCTCACTTTTACAGAGCTTTGCAAATTGCTAGGAACATGTGGAAAGTCATGTTGGAGATTAGCGGATGTTTGGAACCCTTCCTTCCACCCTGACAATAAGTTTGCAGCTTCTTTGATAAGACTGAAGAAACTTTATTTAAAATGGCTGAGGAGGCACTTTGATGCTGACCCAGGCCCCTGTTGGCAGTTCAGTGAGGAGAACTGTGGATAGAACCTATAGCGGCCCTGCTGCTGGCACTGGCCCAGTGAGTGGCTACTCAGACTGTCCCTTTAATTAAATCCCTGGAGTATCCAAGTCACCGCCTCTCTTTCCTCAGAAATCCTCAGCAATGCCACTGATGACCAGATTCCTCTGCACACACCTTCCTTTCACGGCCCGGGTTACTCAGGCCAGTACTGGCCAGCTTCCCTAGAGCCTGACCCCTGCACAATTGCCGCCTCCAGCCGCACACGGCAACTTCCTGCAGGATGCACAGGCATCCGCTCAGTCCAGGCTGGTGCTCAGTCAGTGGCGCAGGCTTTGGGCTGGGCCCTAGGTCACAGAGGAAACGGGGGTCATTGAGCAGGATTCTGTGCAAGAGCGTTTCCAGCTCCCTAGTCTAAGGGTTCAGCTGAGGTGTTTTCATTTTGTGGGAGGTGAAGGGGACAAATCCGTGGAGGGACACAGACAGGAACGAGGGAGCTGTGGGTGCTGGCTCAGGAATACTGTCTTTCATTTCTCCCAGAAACAAAGTCAAGGAGATTACCATTCACAAAACAGCAAAGAGGGTAAAAAGCAAATGTCTCAAAACTCATACCTTGAAACAGTCAAAGGCTGCATTTTCCAGGGGGAAAGTAAACCAGAAAGCAAAAATCTAGGAACATTGTTCCTATCTTTAAAAACTGTGTATAGAGGGTTGGAGAGATGGCTCTGTGGTTAAGAGCGCTGGTTGCCCTTCCAGAGGACTGGTCCAATTCCCAGCACCCACTTGGTAGCTCATGACCATCTCTAAGTTCTAAGGGATCCAATGCCCTCTTCTGACTTCCGTGGGCACTGTGGGAATGTGGTGCACAGACATGCAGGTAGCCAAAACACCCATACACATAACAGTGAAGAGTACTGTTCAGCGTGGATTGGTTTCGATTTCTTACCATATTTCATTAAAATGTGATTTATCCTAATCACTTTGGGCACCACTGCAGAGTCTGCATTCAAGGCTTTGGCGCTCTCAAAGCTCACTCCGCTCCTGCATGCAGCTGCCAGTGCCAACGTAAAAAAGGACAGACTCCTTCGAAAAGTGCTCTCAGTGGCTCAGCCTGCTTCCTGCATGGCTTTGGTGGCTGTCTCCTGGTTTCACCCCCTCTCACTCTCTGCATGGAAAATCTCCCCCTTCAAGGGCCCACTCAAATGTTCCCCCTCACTGAAAAGCCTTTCTGACAATTCCTCCCTGGGGCACCCCCCCCATCTTTCTGCCCACTGCGCTCACTTTGACCCTGGCCCTGACCCCTGGCCTGGTACAGTCCTCACTTCAAACTCTTCAAAGTTGACTTCTGTACTTCACCTAGTCTCTTAGAATATGGTCCGAAGTCATCTATATCGTGAGTGGAGTTATTAGTCTGGGGTAGAGTTGAGTATTAGAACATTTACCTAGCATGTGTGAAACTCTGCATCGGATCCCCAGCATGGCAAACAGAACAAAAAAAAAAAAAAAAAAAAAAAAAAAAAAAAAGCCAAATCAAACAAAACCCAGAAAATTGGAATTGATTTTGACGGTATTCATGATTGTGAGTCTAGAAAAAGTCCCTGGCTGCAGGTGTAGCATGTCCATGTCATGTGTGTCCTGGGGACTTCCATAGGTCCTTCTGTGGTTCTGAGGATTACAGGTCGGGTCTCTGTTGGCCTTGTGGGCCAGGGAAGAGTGTAAAGGTGACTGCTCCAACAGGAAGTTTGGGAGACTGAGGAAGGGCAAGGCAGAGGAGCAGGGGCTGTAGAGGAGGAGAGAGAGGGTTCGGGGCAGACTGAAGACACCACACTGCCCGTTTCCTCCACCAAAGACCTGTTAGCCAGCTGGGGCGTCTGGATGAATAGGAGAGCAGTGGGTTTGCTGGGAAACACCTGTCCACAGGGCGGAGGCCAGCAGGAAGGGCCAGAGGCCCTGAGGTGAGGATGTTGGGAGCATAAGGAGGTACTGGAGATCCTGAATGCTGGGGTTGGAGTAGATACCAATGGAGAAAGAAAAGATGATGCTGTGGAATGTTCTCCCAAGTGACCAGTGTGTGTACATAATGTACATATGTACACACACAAACACACATATGTGTGCACAGACACACTCCTCCTCAGGGTTATACACAGACACAGACACATGTGCAGTGCACACACAGGTATACATACATATACAGACACATGCTCTCTCTCTCTCTTACAGACAGACAGACACACAGAGACACACTTCACACTTGCTGTGAAGAGGCCAGTGGAAGCCGCAGCCCAGGTACCTGTGAACACTTCCAGTTTTTCTCAGCCTCGGCTGTTAAGGAATAAATAGCTTTTTTGATGTGACGGTGGGCACGGACTGGCTATTGGAAACTGGGCTTCAGGAGAGGCATTCGTAAAAGGAAGAGAACAATACCATGATGGTTTCAGGAGAGAGTGCTTAGCCGAGGGCAGGCTGATGTGAGGAAAGACTGTTTTAATGAGATGACAGGCCCGTGGAGACAGATTGTCCGGGAAACTGAGGAATGAAGGTACTATTCTAGACACATTGCTTTCAACTCTCCTTGGGATGTGGGGTGTGATATTCACGAAGTTCCTGGGGACTCTGGTCCACATCCTTCCTCTTCCTACCTCTGGACCATTAGCCATGTCAATGACTTTGTGAGTGGCCCGTGATACTCAGTCCTCAACTCAAAGTCATCTTCCCACTCCTCTCTAAAAGTGGCGTCTTGGGTCCCAGCAGTGCACAGCAGTGGGGTCGTGGCCTACCGATCTGCACCAAGGAGGAAGGCTGCTTAGGCCCTGGATGTGGAACCACGTCTTTGAACAGGGATGTCTGGGCTGCTAGGCAACTGGGATGGGGCTGAGAAGGTGGGCCCAGGCTGGGTAGATAGACCCCTTTGCCCTACAGACTTGCATTTATATTACCTTTCTGGAGGTACTGCTGCAAAGTACCTCAAACTGTGTGGGTTATATAACAGGAACGTATTGCCCTGTGGTTCTGGGGTCCAAAGTGAGAGGCCAAGTGTGTGCATATGGTTGCTGCTTTGAGGAACGTGAGGAAGGACCGGTCCAGGCCTCTCTCCTCAGCTGGTACATGGCTGTCTTTCCTCACAGCTTTATCCCTTTAGCATATTTGTGTCAAAATTTCCCCCTTCTTACAAGGATATAGGTCAGGTGGATTGGGGCCACCCTGGGGAACCTCACTTCAACTCGACTGCCCCTGTGCAAACTCTATCTTCAGATCAGGTTATACTCTGAGGTACTGGGCCTTGGGACTTCAATTAAGAGAAGGAAATTAGTTGCTTCATACCTGACCCACAGCTCCATGGAGAAGTGCTCAGACAGATCGGGCTGGAGAGAGGCCATGGGACCCCAGAGTCTGTGATCCCAGGCTCTGTAGACAGGAATGGACAGAGAGGAGCTCAGGCTGGTGGCCTGTCCATCCTGAGGGAGAAGGGAAGGCGAGCACAAGTGTGGCTGCGATCCAAGAAGTCTCTGAAGTCACTCTGAGCGAGACGTTGAAGGATGGAAGAGAGAGTCTCCGGGAAAGCTGGCTTCTCCGTGGTCTTGTCTCTGTTCTACAGGGCAGGTGTGACTTCTGTATTTTCTAGATGCTATATGAGACACCTCGTAGAAACAACTTCATGGAGTAAGGGTATATTTTGGCTCATGGTTGGAGGGATACATTCGGGGTGCGTGTGATGGTGGAGGCTCTGTAGCAAGGACCGTGAGACAGCTTCTTGTCACAAGAGGCTAACACAGAAGAGAGACTGGTCAGAACTGGGGCCAGGCTAGACCCAAGGTCTAACCTGAGTGGCTAGCTTCCTTTGGGGGGAGGTTCTACACCTCAAGGATCCTTTAAATTCCCCAAACAGTTTCATCAGCTAGGGACCAAGTGTTCAAACACAGGACCCTCCCTCTGGGAGTTTCTCACATCTGAACCATACCGGCTTCTTGGGCCCCTTTGGGAAGAACTGCCACATACATTCTTTCGCCAGCTGAGAATGCCCAGGCAGGCACATTTTACACCTGCTTGCAAGCCTGCTAATCAGAGTTCAAGCCTTGAGTCTCATAGGGCAGGTGAGAACTTTACTACTTACTGGTGTTGTCCTCTGACCTCCACATGTTTACCCTGGCATGTGCCACCCCTATACATGCACTCAATTGAAAAACACCAGCCAAACAAAATACAGCTTGTCTAGTACACCCGCTATTCCCGTCCTCAGGTAAGCCCTGGGAATGCCCAGTGAAGGAGCCTGACTCATACCCACCCAAGCAGCGCTCTCCAAAGGATGGCCGGCAGCTGTTGGTAACCAATGTGACATTTACTCCCCCCCCCCCCCCCCCCCCCGCTTCCCGTGTACAGAGTCAGGTGAAGTGATAGCAAATGGAACCCAGAAATCTCCATTTTTTCCCCTCCAACAAGAGTTTGTAAATGTCAAGCTAAATTAAATGAAATCATTGTATCAGATGGAGCACATAGTCGACGTCAATAAAGCTGGTCTAGAGACCCGTCCGCCCCTACTGCTTTCCCAAGAAGCATTTTATTGACCTGGGCCAGTTAAATTAAGTTCAAATACACTTACTTATTGGTTGAGCAAATGCTATTTGCTGGAGTCTGAGAAAAATTCATTAGCTACCCCCCACTTTTTTCCCCCTTAGCTTGGCTTTCCCTGCTGGGGTAATTATAAGATTTTCTGTTAGCAAGTGTAGAGGATGTAAGTTAGCTCTGCCTTCCACCTTTAACATCTGAAAATGAGCAGGGAAAGGTCCCGATGTAGCATCCAAGCATTGGGGTGCAGCGTAAGGATCCCACAGGAGGATACAAAGGATATGAGAAGGAGCGGGAGGGAGGGGCCGTGGGGCTAGTGGACTACACCCCAGGAGTGCTGGGGCCTGGCCTCACTCCATGTGAGCCGGTGTGGGAGGCACAGCCCAGGAATAAGCAGGCTCAGCTCCAGTGTCAGGGATCCTGCGCACAGATGTTGCCATGTTATGAGATAATTTCCAGGCCTCAACGGGGTGAAAGGGTGGATTTGTCAGAAAGGAGCATACCTCTGGGGGGCTTTTCAAGGAGCTGACCATGACTCCATTACCATGTCAATCCCCGAGTAGGCACTGATTTAACACAGCAGAGGGCTGAATGCATATGGAATGGATGGGCCCCTCAATGAATAGTGAATGGGAAGCCGGCTGGAATCTGCCTCCAGCTTTGTTCAGGGATGACCAATGTAAGAGAGCCCTGAGCCTGGGCACAGATGGTGGGAGGGGCCCTGACATCCACCGGCCTACTCTTTTCTTCTACATTCTGCCACTGGCCGGCTCTTCGCTGTCTGTAGACATATTTCAGTGGCCTAACCAAATTGCTTTGATTTCCTTGTTTCTGAAAGCAAAATTAGCTGGGGGTGCGGATGGGGAGCACAGGGGGTCGGGGGAAACGCATCAGCAGTTAAAATTCTCTTGTTGTTGAAGTTTAAAAGACCCGATTTTGTGAGGTCTAGCCCTAATCAAAACCGTGGTTAAGAAATCATGAAAAGGACAATTAAAATTTAAATGACATGGTTGGGATTGCTTCTTGAGTTCTGTGGAATTTTTGAATCCGCTCAGTGTTTGGAAAGGAGGAAACACTTACAGGTGTGGGCTGGGGGCCCTGTCCGAAGGGCCAGGAGTGTGTAAATCAAAGGGCACCCCGGCACTATTTAGACTTCTTTCTCTTTAGTTAGAACAGATGTCACGAGGGGGGCAAAGTAGATTTTGCCCACTGAGAGGGGCCTTTCTGGCCACCCTTAAGAAGAGGCGCCTTGAAATGTTAATGTACATGGGGAGTGTTGCTGGTTTGCATAGAGATGGTGGGAAACAGGCCTGATCCTAAGCAGACCTTTTGTTTGAATCGAGAAAATCTGGTCCACTAAAGCAGCGGCAAAGAGCTGGAGCTGAGCGAGCCACCGGCTAGGAGGGCAGTGTGCAGACGCGCAGCCATGTTTCTCCAGGTCCCCTGCTTTCTGGGACCTCCCCAGCTCCCACAGTGAATGCAGCAAGGCCGTGTGTGTCTCCTGTATCTTAAGCTCTAAAAATACTGTTTTGTTTCCCTGTGATTTCAAGAACAGGTTTGGGGATCATCGGTGGAGAGTCTGCCAGTGAGCAGGTTCTGAGGGAGAGAAGCTGACGGCTCCTGGACTACATGGGGCATTCTGCCTGGCTGACTGGCTCAGCGAGGAGGCATCACGGGTTCTTCAGACACTTGAGTTTTGTTTTGTGTTGAGGAAAAGGGAAACTCCCATTTGGTTTTAAACAGACACGCTCACACCACAAACTGTCCTAACTTAAAATCTCCAAGAACAGAAGGAGGTTTTTGTGTCCATCGGAGGAAGGAATGGAATCAGGCCCACTGAAACGTGGACACAGATCAGTACAGCCTTGAAGTCTGGTTTTATTTCCATTTATCTTTTTCGTCTTTCCCTACTTGCATATACTTTTTTTGCATGTATGTGAGTGCATGTGTGGAGATACATGTACAAGGATCTGCACATATGTGTTCATGCTTGTGGAGATCTGAGGCTGCTTTAGGGAATTGGTCTCAACCGTCCTTCAGTTTTATTCACTGAGCCAAGGACACCCCAGCAAACACTGAGCTCGTCAATTTGGATAATCTGGCTGGCCGGTTTGTTCTGGGTAGCCCCTGTCCCTGCTTTCTGAGGCCGGAGTTACAGACAGGCTGCCACTTCTGCCCAGCATTTACATGGGTTCTAGAGCTCCGAACTCTGGTCATTATGCTTTGTGGCAAGGACTCTAACCATTGAGCCATCCCTCTGACTCCTATGCCTCCTGAGAAGGGGAAGCAGAGGTCTAGAATTCAACCAAGTGCAGATCTGCAGCTGCTCCGAGTGTCATGTTTCCCCTGGTTCTCATTTGGTTACACAGTACTACGTGGTACCCTTTGGGGATAGGGTGCTGTGATGTGGGTTTGGGAATTGGAGCTAAGGATCTGGTTCCCAAGGAGACAGGGGCACAGAGATGGTGAGGAAGGACGCTCCCCGAAGACCAATGCCACCTCCTCCTCCTCCGCACTCTGAGTGACGTGTGTGTTGTGGGGATGCGGGGACCCCTGTCTGACACCTCTTTCTCTTGGAACTGACCCCAGTTATTCATGTGGGACATGAGCAGCTCTTGGGACTGATCTTGTGGTCTAGCCTGGGGACCCATAGGGTGGTAGACATACTGCCTCAGAGAGACAGGAGACTTTTGCACTGGAGTCATTTAGCTTGGCAGTCACTTTCCAGAACACAGTGCTGGTGCAGGTAACAGAAGTTGGGGTCCAGAGAAGTGTAAAGGGAACTGAGGACTCACTGAGCCCTTTCCAGGTGGATCCAAAGGACCCTACCCTACTGACCTTTGAAATCAGAAATGCCGGGTTAAAAATCCACTCCTCTAATTAAATCATTATCTAGATGTGGCCCGGGGAGATGGCTTCAGGGGTCAAAGCCCTAAATGTTCAAGCCTGAGTTCCACACCCAGAACCCACATAAAAAGCCAGATGTGGTGGTGCGCATCTGTAATCCGGCATATCCAAAATGGAATGAGAGACAGAGACAGGAGAGTCACCAGGAAGCTCATGCGTGGCCCGCGAGGCCGGAGGACGCTGTACAGCAGCAGAAACATCAAGAGACCCCCACGAACAAAGAGCCCCTGCACACACAGGCTGTGGCATGTTTGTGCCCAAACACACATACGTAACTTAAAAAATACTCTGTCCACATGTAATATTTTGCTGATATCTTTCACACATACCCATAGATCACACACACACACACACACACACACACACACACACACACACACACACACACACACACACTAGAGAGATGGCTCAGTGGTGAAGGGCACTTGCTGCTCTTTCAGAGGACCAGAGTTTGCTTTTCAGTATCCACGTGCACCCTGCCTATACCTCCAGCTCCAGGGGAGCTGATGCCCTCTTCTGGCCTCTGTGACCACCTGCACGCATGTGTGCATGCACTTATGTATACACACACGCACACACATACATACTTAAATAATAAATAAATCTTAAAGACATACTATCTATAGTGTGTCATATTACATCATATTCATATACAAAGGGTATATCCTATAACGTATTATTAATACGTACACTGTGTAAAATGATGGCATTTCCCCTGTTTTTGTCAGGGAGAATCAGGGGGACTGGCTGAAGGGGCGCTCTGGCCGTCATTGCTCATGATGTCCTAGTCTTCAGGAGATGTTCTCACAGGGCTGTGACCTCACGTGGTGAGGGTCACATGTTCTGAGAGGCAAAGGCCCTTTCTGTGCCTTGGGGTTGGGACCGATGGCCACCGAGGAGTTTTCATTTGGCGGCTTCCAGGGAATGGACACACTGGCATCCTCCACGTGCTGTACCGTGCCAGGAGGACACCCCGGCTTCCACATCTCTGTCAGGTCTCTCCCCAGTGGGCTCTAGGGCTAATTGGTCTCCTTTGATTTGGAGCTTTGCCTTTTCTCCTTCTCCAGAATGAGAAGAACAGCAAGGAGGCTGGAAAGCGCCATCATGACTTGCTCGCTTGGAGAAGAGGACCCGCTACTGTTAAAGTGACCTAGGGACAGGCAGGGAACGTCAAACCTCGAGGGACATTGAGTGAACAGTAGTGAGAACCGTAGTGAAAAAAAAAAATGGTGAAAAATTGAGGCCTTTTCCGGGGAGATCTGCTGAGCAGTGTGCTGTCTTTTCCCGTTGGCCAAATGGTTACCATCCTATGGAGATGCTGGGTCCTATTTCTGCAGAGTTTTCTCTTCTCATCAATTCCGACAAGATCCTCATTTGGGTCATAGATGGCCCACAGGGCTGGGAGAGAGAGTATCTGTCAATGCAAGGGAGGAGGAAGAAATGATCAATGAGGGACTCATTAGCTGTGTTCCTCCTGTGCTTCAAGAGACGCTGCTGAGGGCCACAGGGTCAGGATGAGGTCAAGGCAAAGCTGTAGGCCTGGAGATATGCAGAGGGTGAGGTGGAGAGAGCAGGCGGCTGCAGAGGAGATATGCAGAGGTCGTGCAGAGAGTCCACGAGCACAGAATGCACGTCCATCTTCAAAGTTGCGGCCTCTGGTGGCATTTTCACAGCTGTCCGACTTCACATTAGTGAGTCACGCGCATGCTGTCAGCAGTCTGAGGAGGATTCATTGGGATTGAGTGTGGAGGGATCTGGGGTCAAGGGACAGGATAGTGGGGGGTTTGGGGGCAGGACAGGATGGCAGGCACCGGCAGAGAGCCGTGTTCTCTGTTTAACTCCGTCCTGCCCCTGTGAGCCCCTCTGTGTTCTAAGTAATTGATCCTCAAAGACCCTTGATCTCTGCCTTCTCAGGGTGGGGAGCTGAACTCTGGGCTTTATGGAGCCTCAGAGGTCTCTGATAACACTCAGCAAATAGCCCCTTGTTGACTGAGCTAAACCCCCCAGCTCGGAAGAGAACGCTTCTGGCCTTGGCGTCTCCCACCATGCCGACTCTATAGGCCTTCAGTTTTGTACAATGCAAACAAGTTGGGCTCAAATTGCCTCTGTTACCTCTGTTTACACTGCAGGGAACAGGGGAAGTCAGGAGAGTTGATGGGGGTGAACACACAATAGCCCTGCATCTGCTGTGGCCTTTCTCTAGGGGCTTCCGCCCAGAGCTGTGTGTCCTTACCTCACAGAGGAGACATTGAGGCACAGAGGGCGGCGTGGCCTGCTCACAGCTGTGTGTGATTGGGCTTGGCACTCTGTTGTCCTGGGCTCCACAAAAGGTTCCCATTGAGGAGCTCCATGGCTTTAGAACAATCGATAAGGCTCATGAGAATTGGTATATGTTATATATTCTATGTAGTGGTATATGGTATAAAGTAGCATGTTTGCGGTGATTCCCTCAGGGGCTGGGGAGATGTCTCCATGAGTAAAATGCTGGCTGGGTAAGCCTGAGGGCCTGAGTGTGGATCCCCAGCACCCACATAGATAAAAAGCCGGGGGCACATTTGTAATCCCAGCCCTGGGGAGGCAGAGACAGGGTTCTGGCCAGTCAACACTCAGTGAGTGCCTGGTTCCTGAACAGAGGGCCTGTCTCAAAATACAAGGTGGAAAGAGTTATAGGGAGACATCAATCATTTGCCGCTGTCCCCCCTCCTCCAAAGAAAAAGTAGAACTTAGCACAGTCCAGGGTTTGGCCCCATATCGTCACCTCAGTGTGATATGTTTTCAGGATTGGGGTGGGGATGCAGTGGGGGGAAGGGAGGGAGAGATGGAGAGAGAGAAAGAGGGAGGGAGGGAGAAAGCAAGAGTGCATCATGGGAAAGAAGCTGTAGTGGGCGTTGTCCCAGTTCCAACCTACTGCTTGCATGGCCTCTTCAGAGCCTCTGGGTTGAGGTCAGAGAACCCAGACCCAGTGGGTGCAGCTGTGTGTCCAAGGCGCACAGCTGGAGATGTGAGCACAATTGTGTTCCTGCGATGCCACATTGGAGTCTTAATCTTCTGTCTTTGAAAACATGGCTTTATTTGGATACAGAGTTTTTTTCTTTTTTTTCTGGATATAATCAAGATAGGATGAGATCTCATGCCTGGGCCCTAACCAGGTGACTAGTGTCCTTATAGGAAGGAGGGATACATACCACACAAAGATGGCAATGGGGTGCTGGCCCACTTCGAGCTGAGCAGGGGTAAGGAAGGGCCCTCTCCTGAGTTTTTGGAGCACATCCTGACCACGCACGCAGTTCTAGCGCAGAACTATGAAGAGACAGATTCCTGTCGTTAGAGCCACCCTTACAGCAGCCCAGGGTCCACAGAGGCCCAGGCTTGCCTTTCCTGTGTGTGGAAGGCTGCAGAGGAGACAGGAAGGTGCTGGGTCCATTCAGTCACAGGGCCACGTAGGGAGTGCGGCCTGTTCTCTGGGCTTGAAAGGAGATCATGGGGCCAAGGGGGTCTTCAGGAGGGAGGAGTGACTCTCACAGCCAAGGCAGAACCAGTGAAGCGGGTACCGCAGATGGAGGGGGCATCCGCCATCAGGGGTAGGGGTAACACCCCTTCTGCTTGCTGGGACCTTCAGAAGGACCAGAATGGGGCAGATACTGGAGCCAGAGGCCACCGGTGTTAAAAACGAAGAGGGGCTTGAACTTCGGTGTCCCTTGTGGGTTAGGGAGCTTTGGAAATAAAACAGCAAAGGCACAGGAGTGGTCAGATGTTTGCTCATCTTAAGATGTGAGGATGAAGGACATGGTTATTCCTGTGGCACCCTGGTACCCAAAGCGGGAAGAGAACCATCGATTTCCTTGAGCACTCCAGGGAAGGGAGTAATTTAGGGGTGGTCAAGGGGTTGGGAGCCCAACACGGCTGTTCAGGGTTGTGATACAGAGGAGGCCCCAGTGACCTGAGGGGTGACAGGGAGAGGAGGCCCCAGAAGGAAGGGAATTGGAGACGTCGAAAGGGAGACACGGGCTCCAAAGGGAGCCATCGACATATGAAGCAAGTGTGGTTCCCCTGAGGTGGTAAGGACGCCCCGGAAGGATTGAAAATCCCCCATGAAGTTGTGATTCAGAACCCAAGCATGCCGGCCCTCTCACTCTGTGGGCGGCTGAGTTATGCTGGATGAGATGAAGAGGTTAGGAACTCACGCGTGTGTGTGGGAGGCTGCCTGCAACCGGGGAAAGAATTAATAATTAAACTATTTGTGCTACTGTGGCCGGCCCGGGCTGGTGCAGGGTCCCTGGAGTTGACCTGACTCTAGCCCGGCCCATTGGTATGTGGCCCACAGGGATAAGTGACAGGAAGTCCCAAACAGCCTGAGTTTCAGAAACTGCCAGGACCGGAAACTAGTGAGGCTGATTAGGAAAAGCCATTTGGCCTCGCTTTGAATGAGGAGGGTGTGAGCTGAGGCGGGGCCGGGACCAGTCTCTGGCGAGGTGGGAAGGATTTGTTCTTCTCTAGTGGGGGTAACTGAGGCTCGCAGAAACTGGACAGTGGGAAAAGGTGGCTCTGTCGTGAGTGTGCCTGTGCCTCCCAGTCCCATATGAGTGCCCACAGCTGCTCTGATTTCCTGGGCCCCCAGAAGCTGTGAGGAAGATACAGTCTTCTGGACAGGGAGTACGGGTTGGCTCCCATCTTGGCTCTGTCTCAGAGGATTTTCTGAATCCACCTGGCCACCAGGACCTATTTGACGGCGTGTGGGTTCTGTTAACAATGCTAGCTAACGATCCTTTCCCTATAGGTAGTGAGACCAACTGAGGTTTTGGGGGGAGCTGTCCCGTTTAAGGGTGGCACGTGTCTAGGCTGTCTGTGATTTGAAGTCCTTCTTCAAGGCCTTTATGATGGGAGCAGCTGGGCTCTGGGGTGGGAAGTTTCTCCTTGTGAGATGCTGAGCTGCTGTGTCTCCCATACCCAATGGGCTTCATTCCTCTGGACTGCAGGGAGTCAAAGGGCACCATGTCCCCATCCTATCCCTTCCCCACATATCCTGAGATGGTAGAGTCCCTGGCCTGGCCTCAGGTTCCAGCCACCATTTTGTATCTTTACCCAACGGCCCTGCCATCTTCCCTCTGTGTCTGTGCCTAAGTGATGCCACTCGATCAGAGAAAGGTGCTTGAGTTTTGGAGGTCCTTGGGTACCCCTCAGGACCCCATCCACACTATCTTATTCCTGCTTCTGGCCACCACAGTGGAGTCCTCAGGATATCCTTGTGGCCTGGGTTGCAATGAACTCTAGTGCCCTTTCCTGTAGGGTCTGGGTAGGGGCTGTGGCCCCACACTTCTAGCTGCTTTCTGACATACACTGCGGAAGAAATGGCACCTTTCCAGGACTGCAGGGGCCTGGGACAGCCCTTCCCTGTTGTGGAATATTTCTTTACGCTGTGTGAAGATGTGTCACTATGATTGGTCTAGTAAAGAGCCGAATGGCCAATAGCCAGGCGGGAGAGGATAGGCGAGATTTCCAGGGGGAGAGAGAACTCTGGGAAGAAGAGAGGTTGAGAGATGCCAGGGGACTCGGAGAAGAGGTTAAAAAAAAAAAAAAGCCTCTTGGTAGAATGTAGATTAATAGAAGCAGAGTAATTTAAGTTATAAGAGCAAGTTGGGGGCAAGCCTATGCTAAAGGCCAAGCTTTCATAATTAATAAGAAATCTCCGTGTCATTATTTGAGGGCTGGTAGTCCTGATGAGGAAGTACATGGTCTTCTGGACTATGAGCTGTGTTGAGGTGTGAGTCCTGTTCTTTTCTTCCATGACCATGAGGAGGGGGTCTACCATGCTGACACCTTCGTGGTCTCAACACCTTAGCTTCTGAGAGATACTCAGTGTCCTGGTTGGCCTGTGCTTGCTGAGCCTCGGAGACTCCAGGTAGCTTGTTACCTCTGCACAATTGGCATGTGTAAAGGATTCACAGGGCTCAGGAAGGGACCTGTGATATCACGCCCCCCCCCCCAACCCCCCAAGGTGCCTTTGTGAGTCAGCACAGTGAGTTAATGAGTGTTCTGGGAAGTCTCAGGGAGACCACAGGGCACAAGGTCAGTGCCAGAGGCAGAGGACAAAGGCTACCTGGGAAAAATATCTACCTTCCCACTTCCCAGCCAAAGGGTGCTAGTTCCAAGGCATCTCCGAAGTCCCTCTCTGCTCCAGCTGTGAGTCCTTCTGTCCTTTTGGGGACCTTAGTCTGGACCTGTGAGCAATGAAAAGTTTGGAATATCTTACTCATGGGACGAAGGCAGTCGTGTGTGGGCTAGCCCAGAGCAGGAGCTCTTAAATGTAAGGGTTTTCAGAAAAACAAAACTGCAGACTCAATTTTGAAATCAGTAGAACTACACGCAAATTTCATTTATTTGAATGGATTCTGTTATTTTACATAAAAATCCTGTTTTCTGAGCCCCTAAAGGTGTAAGCCAGGCACAGTGGTGTACAGCTTTAATCCTGGTGCACAGGAGGCGGAGGCAGACGGATCTCTGTGGGTTTGAGGTCAGCTTGGTCTACATGGTGGGTTCTAGGACAGTCAGAGCTCCATGATAAGACCTTGTCTTTAAAAACCAACAACAACCCAAAAACCAAACAAACAACTTCCCCCACCAGAAAAAGCAAATCTGTTATACTTAGTAACAGCAGCCCAAGCCCTTTAAAGTAGATTTTAAGTCAAGGTGAAGGTGTGGAGTATGGTATGTTCTTGAAGGCATTTGCTAATTATATGCATATCACTCAAGGGATGAGTCCACCCACTGTTTTGGACTCCTGTGGTGGGTACAATAAGCAAAGCCTAAAAATTATATAGGTGTCATGCTGGCTAGTGTATCAACTTGACATAGGCTGACCTACCTGAGAGGAGGGGACCTCCTCCCACCCCCTCACCCCCATTTTCACTGATAAAATGTCTCCATTAATGTTGGTTTATAGGCAAGCCTGTAGGGTATGTTCTTAATTAGTGATTGATGAAGGGCTCAGCCCATGGTGGGTGGTGTCTTCCCTGGTGGTCCTGGGTTCTGTAAGAAAGCACACTGAACAAGCCATGGGGAGCAAGTCAGTAAGCAGCGCCCTTCCATGGCTTCCACATCAGCTCCTGCCTCCAGGTCTCTGCTCTGTTTGAGTTCCTGTCCTGACTTCCTTCAGTGATGAAAAGTGATGTGGAAGCATAAGCCAATTAAACCCTTTCTTCTCCAAGTTGCTTTTTGGTCATAATGTTTCATCACAGCACTAGAAACCATAACAAGACAGGTGCCAGGACTCGTGTTAATAAAGTTTTCTGTAAGTAAGCTGATCAATACCTGATCATTGATTGGAAATGTTTTTGGGACATTTTAGATATGACCATAGTCACAGATCATGGAATGCTCCCTGGCAGATAGTGGAGTGCTCCCTGACAGTAGGGTGTTCCTTGGTAGATAGTGGAGTGCTCCCTGGCAGATAGTGGAGTGCTCCCTGACAGATTGTGGAGTGCTCCCTGACAGATTGTGGAGTGCTCCCTGGGTTCTGGCCATTTGCCATGGTTCACAAGCATTGCTTTACTGACTTATCATCACAATCTATCACGTATTATCACAAATGTTTGATCTGATGCCTTCCTTAATGCAGAGGCAGGAAGGCATGTAAGGATGGGTAGTTGGTTAGAAGTCATACAGTGGATCATGAGACGTACAGCTAGAGCCAGACTGTCCCCGGGGTTAGGTTCTGCTGCTGTCTGGGAGGTAGAGGGAGACAGTCCCCCCGCCCCAATGATGGGTGGCCAGGAGGCACTAGGCAGTAAAAGTGCCCCTGTATAGTGAGGAGGGCCACACTGGCCACTAGCCAGGTTCTTCCTGGGCAGCGGGGAGGCAGCCCTAGGAGGTAGGGAGGAGCCTGGGGGTTATTAGAACAGGTCTTCTAGGCATACTGATGGCTTGGCTCCCTGACCCAGGCAGGAGCTACAGGCACAGGGTCCTCTGGCTGAAACAGGGACCAGGGACAGTACCTGCCAGGGTTTCACACCCCCAGACAGAGCAGACCTCCAGGAGCTTCTGTGCCAGTACTTAAGGCACTGGGGAGGAAGGGAGACCCGGAGTTGACACTTTTCTCATTTTAAAATTCATTGTAGCAACTGCCAAGTAGAAATTAGAACCATGCTGACTTCTGGATGTTCACACACCTAAAAAAACCCAGAGGTGACAGGCAACACTTTGCAACCTCCTGATGCACATTCGCCAGCAGGGTGTCTTAAAGGTACCAGAGCCAGGGTTTTGAGTCCCGCTTCATAGAGGAGCCTCTGGGATAGCTTTTCCTTGTATGCCAAGAAAAGAGTCCCGGACCCAGGGTTTTAAAAAGAAGCTCTGAAACCTTATTTTTACCCCAAACATCCATTCTCTAGGGATAACAGCTGGGGGGTGGAGTGAGCCGACTCATCCTGCCTGTGTGGCTATAGGCATTGTCATCTTTAACTTTGGTTTTGTCCGTGGTCCAAAGGGACATGGAGCTGAGGTACACACCTGAGTAGGGACATTATCCTGGTGCTTTGGAAGCCCGGAATACAAAGGATGTTAGCCTCAGTGGGCCTCCCAGAGCTTTTACCTCCCAGTCACACCAGCCACAGGCTGCGGCTGAGCTGGCTCAGACATAGATGTGTTTGATATGAACAGATATGAATGTGGAGGTGTGACTGTCAGCTTTAATTATCGACTCCACACAGCCTAGAACCAAGAGAGAAGGGGAGACTCAATGACGGGTTGTCTACATCAAGTTGGCCTGTGGGTATGTCTGGGGTGATTGTCTTCCTTGCTAATTGAGGTAGAGAAAGACCCACTGAAATTTGGGTGACATCATTCATTTCATGGGCTGAATCAAGGTCAAGAAAGCTACCTGGTCTTAAGTCCCAGGGAAGCAAGGACACCTTTATTCTCTCCTTGTTTTCGACTGTGGGTGTGATGTGGCAGCTGCTTGAGTGTGTGCCTTGATGTCTCTGAAATGATGAACATCAACCTGTAATCGTGGGCCAAACCAACCCCTCCACCCCAGCTGCTCTTTCTTTGTTAGGGTGTTTGCCACAGCGACAGAAATGAAACCACAGGGTTAAGTCCACAAAGCCCTGTGTCCACCTGAGTCCCTCACAAGAAGCAACTGTGACTCCATCATCTAGCTGTGACAGGCAACACTTGGCAATCTCCTGATGTACATTCACCAGCGGGGTGTCTTAAAGGTACCAGAGTCAGGGTTTTGAGTCCTGCTTCATGTAGGACCCTCTGGAAGAGCTTTTCCTTGTATGCCAAGAAAAGAGTCCTGGACCCAGGGTTTTAAAAAGAAGCTCTGAAACCTTATTTTTGCCCCAGACATCCATTCTCCAGGGATAACAGCTGGGGGATGGAGTGGGCTTGGGATCCTCTATTGGAGGCTCGATGCAGCTCTTTAAAGCATGAAGCTCCTCCATTCCGAGCGGCCAGGGCACCTGCCCCTTGGACATCCTGTCCCAGCATGCCCGGTTCTCCTGTCCCACCTGCCGCTGATGACCAACCATAGTTGGTGTCCTGGCTTTGGTTTCTGCACCTTTCTGAGATGTGCTTGAGTTAGTGGAATTGTGGGAAGTTCATATCTCAGAGTAAGATTTAATTAGAGGTTCATGTTTACAAAATTAAAGCAGGAAAATCAGGTAACTCTGATCCTCTGATGGAAAGAATGTTATCAAGGAGAAAAGTAGCCATGATGGCCGAGGGCTGAGCATGGCCTGTGAAGCTGGGCAGGAGCCTCTGGGACAGCCGTTGTCAACCTGTGGGTCATGATGACCCCTTTTGGGGTCGAATGACTCTTTCACAGGGGTAGCATATCAGATATCCTGCATATCAGATATTTACATTATGATTCATAACAGCAATTTTATGGTTGGGGGTCACCATGACTGTATTAAAGAGTCACAGCATTAGGAAGGATGAGAACCAGTGCTCTGGGAACTCCTGACCCCACATACCCTGTGATCTCAGACAGGCTTTGGATCAGACAGATCTCCCTCTGCTGTGTTCTCAGAGGGAGATGAGTGGACAGCTCTACTGTACTATGCAGGGACACAGTACAGGATTTCTCTCCGGGATCTCCCTACCCACAGCTGGCCCCATGATTCCTGCCTCCCCCTCTCACCGTGGTTTCCACCACCCTCTGGCTTCTGGCAGCGGAACCATGCCACATGCTAAGGGTACTCTCTGAGCCTTAGGTTCCTCCCCTATGAAACAGGGAAGACGATCATACACTGGAAGGCTCATGGGAAGGTGCCGGCCATCGCACACAGACCTGGCATTTAATTAACAAATGCAGGAGCCTAAGAGCCTGTCACTTTTCACTCATGTTCCTGCTGGCCCTCATACCCTCTTTCCTGCTATTGTCAAGCTAGACATGGTGGCTCTCTGAGCTTCTCTCTGCTGTGTTACTCTGTTGCACCTGAGGGTTCTTCACAACTGTCCTTGATTGTGGCCACTTGTACTCCCCCCAGGCTAGGGTGGGGGCGGCTCTGGAGACTCACAGGGAGGGGCCCAGAGAATTCTTTGGATGAAACTGTGGGGTTCCCAATGACATGGCCACATTGCCTGACTTGGGTGTCCTCCAGATCTTTGGGTGGTGTCTGAGCTAAGAGTGCCTGGTTGGACCAGGATGAAGTCTTTGATTCTGGCTGTGCTAGGAGCACCTACCTACATTCTGGTAGCAATTAGCATTCTCTGAAGTCTGAGGCTTCTTGTCAGTAAAAATGTGAAGAAGAAAATGTTCTGTATTGGGCTATTTGATGGCAACTGCTAGTTCAGTGGAATCCCAGGGGCTCACAGCCAGGAATGGGAGTTTGATGAGGTTGAAAAGATGCCAGGCTGTGGCTTACCTGCCCAGCAGGGCACAGCAAACCTCTGAGTGGTCTTTGGAAAGCGGGTATCATGGGGAGGGAACACACTCCTGTTTATCACTTATACCCAGTGAAAAGCTCTCTTATCTCTTGGCTAACCCTTGCTGATATGGCTCAGCTCTCAGATGTGGGCACTGTAATGGCCACATGGCCAGGACTGGTCTTTTCTTTGCTAACAAGGCAATTGGGGGGTATCAAGGACATTTTTCTGGGCTTGATAATGAAATTGCCATGAGAGTGGTCTTTGATGAGTCCGGTGTCACAGAATCTCTTGGGGTGGGATGAGACCAAGCAATCAAGGCCCTACAATGAGATCTGGAATTCATTTTATGGTTTCCACATCCCATGCTGGGTCATCCAGGAAGTCATCCAAACTCTCTTTGCTTGTCTGTGAGGCAGATCCCCCAAAGTCTGGAGGTTTTCAGCATAACTGAAACCTGGGCTCACCTTTTCTAGTTATTGGGACTGAGGGTGAAATCCTTGTATTGTGGTGAGGTATGAAACCCTCCATCACGAATTGAGGACCACTCCCTGCCATAGAGATCAATGCCAAGCATGGGGACCTGGCCCTGACCTGAGCCTTGGGGACCTGATTTTATGGGGCCGCTGAGGGTGATGGGGTCTGCTCTCTGTTTGCCCACCTGCCTGGGTTGCTGTGAGCCTGACTCGGGTCACCAGCCATTGCTCTTATCACCACGCCCTGCTCAGAAAAATCCTTGTCATCTGGGGCTGTCCTTTTTATCTTTTAGTTTTATGGCCATTTGGTGAAATGACTATGGCCATGGCCTTGTAGAGTTAAATTACACCTGGACTGACATTTCTTTCTTACACATACATGCACCTTCTCATGCTCTCTCACAGACAGACAGACAGACAGACAGAGACAGACAGACTGACTCATAGTTCATCTACTCTGGTTCTAGCAGCTTCTTTCCAGGGCATCGTAGTCACCCTCCACGGTAGAGGCCCCCGGCCCAACAGAGCTGTACTCTCCTGGTACTGTTTCTGGAGGGTCCTTAGGCCCTGCCTGAGGGACAGCCGTGGGCTGGGTAGGGCTGGGCTGGGTGAAAGCTGGTGTATTCTAGTGGGTTCTATATTTTCTCTCCAGTCTGGTTCCATTTCTCTGTTTTGTCTTCTGTAGCTCTTCATGAGAGTTTATGTATGGACAGAAATAATTTTATAATCGGCAAGGATTGAAAAGTACTGGCCTACCCGGCACAGGGTTAAGGGCCCTGGGGAGTGTGCACTGGGCTCCCACAGTCCTCCTTGAGTGATGCAGGAGGCAGGTGAGGGACTGCGCACGAGCAGGGCTGGAGCACTGAGGCTGGGGCTTGTGGGTAAGGAGGGTGAGAGTCAGAGCTGGGGTAGAGCGTGGTCCTCTTTAGAGTGGTTTGTTTGTGTTTGTTTGTTCTGGTGGAAGGAATGCTGTTTCCTATCCTGGCATGTATGCCTTAGTTGCCCACCAAGCTGTCCACTCCCAGTTCCTGTCCACCCACCAGACGATGCCACTGCATTTTCCTGGGCTGTCTACAATCCACCAACTGTTCCTGGCAACATTAGAAAACACAGCAGCCCGGGGAACGGTGAGGAACCGTGAGGAACCGTGAGGAATGAATGATGGCTGTGAAGGGAGTGGTGGTTGGGGTGAGGGGACTGTGTGTGATTAACTGCCAAGGAGAAGCTGGCTGTGGACCTGGACCGCTGATGGTCTGGGAATGAGAAGGAGGGACCCTTGTCCGGGAGGAATTCGGTCCTGCAGGTTGATCAGGATGTGAGCCAAGCTGGGCAATGGTATAAATAGAGCCCCCAGGGTAGAACTGGCTTTGAGGGCATCTCCCCATACAGATCAAGTGCCCTTGAAGGATGGGGTTGTACTCAGTGTCTGGGAAGCTTGGGAAGACAGACTCTCTGCTTCTAGCCCGGGCCAGACTGGACTCCCTGGAGGCGTGGGGTGGGGGGGAGGACTTGGACCCATCTCCAATGCCATTAGATGCCCAGGTCAGAATCTGCGACTAAGGCACAGGAATGAAGTCTGGGCTGTTGAGACATCTGCAGACATTCCAGCACACGCCCAGCCATCTCTTCCCCTGGGATGGGCTTGCCTCGGACATCCTCTTTAGCTACCATCCCTCAGTGAGGTCCATATTGACAATCCATTTAATGTTCAACCTGCCTCTGCCCTCTCCACCCATTTCAACTTCCCTCAGGCCCCTTCTACGTGTGATCTTTAACCTACTGTGTAACTTATTTATGTACCAAGCCTGACACTGATGGTCTGTCTCCCCATCTAGAGTGTGGGTCCTCAAAAGTGCTTAGTGGATAAACGAGGAAACTTGTGAGCCCTAAGTCTGGCTCTTGAGGACAGAGACGTTCCCTTTCCTACCTCCTGTAAGGAAGGGGGAAAAATGTGTGCTGTTGGAAATATGGAGAGAGTCTGCCAAGACACACAGAATCAGCCCCATGAGTGGGAAATATTTCAGTCAAATTCTGGTGTTCCGGGGTGATGGGAAATGACTGATTTGACAACGGAGGTGATGATGAAGACAGGCGTCCTGTGTGTCCCTACCTCCGTCTTGTTCTGGTTTACCTGTGGGGTTAACACCCTCACTCTCCTCATGGCTTACTCACCAGGGATCAGTAGCTTTCAGGTGAGATGGCTACTCATCCTGCTTTGACTCTAGAAGTTTCTGATTGTGCCTTTGCCCTAGTCCAAGCTTCTTTCCCAGCCCAGTCTTTCCCTCCAAGTCTTCAGAAAAATGACATGGTCTCCCTGGATGCACCAAGGTGTTTTCTGTTGTTTAATGGTCTGGGGTAGGGGGAGGGAGAGAGAAAGAGACAGACAGGGACAGAGAGATTAAGAGAGAGAGAAGAGAGAAGAGAGAGATTTGAATATATATATATATATAAAATGTATAAATATATAAATGAATAAATATATAAAATGTCTGAGGCTGGTGCACAACAGCGCCTGTTCCAGGCACTCAAGGCAGGTGCTCACACTTGGCCTCAGCCTGCTGGAATCTGAGAAACTCACTTGCTCCCAGCATTTTGCTGCTGTCCTCCTCACAATCCCTTGAGGCTCTGTGCTCAGAGCAGAGTTGCTCTGTCCACATGCCAGCCAATCGGACTGTGACCCAGAAACTGTGGTTTCAGTAGAAAAGGTCCATGGAGCCCCTTGGAGCTAGAGGCTGCCTTATCAGATTGCACAGATCTACCTTGCAAAGCATGAGAATGCTTTTGCCCTCCATGGACTTGGGCAGTGGAGGAATGTGGTTCATCTTTTTTGCTGTCTCTAGCATGCCTCAACTTTGCTTTCAAAGGGATTATTCTAGAATTAAACTAGCAGTCACAGTTGGCTCAGTTTAAATGAGCCTGGTACCATGCAAGGAGCTTTTGTGATGGTCCCTCCTGTCATAGGTGAGGGAACGGACTGCCAAAGATCTCTAATGGGCACCGGGCTTTGGAGTGCTAGCCCCATGGGCTCCGTGTCTCCCTCCAGGTACCTCACAACCTCCAAAGCTCAGCAGGTTCACCTGTGTGACTGCCTTGTCATCTAAGTTGGCTCCCAGGCCCTGCAGCCACCAGCTGCCATAAAACAGATTGGGTTGGTAAAAATATGTGTGTTTGTTCTCACAGAACCTGAGAGAATCACACCTCCACTTTGACAAAAAAAAAAAAAAAATCTGTTTGTGCTGTTCCAATAATCGCTTCCTAACTGGTGGGATAGCGAGCCATATGTCTGTGAAGTGGCTAGCTGGAGAGGTGCATCACCTCCATCACACCTTAGAAAGGGCTCTCCTTAGTGGACAGTATCTATCATAAATCATCGTAGGAGCACCAGGCTGTGTTCTGAGAAACACCCATGAGGTGAGTCATTGCTGGAGCTATGGAGGAAGGGCCGGAGGGTTGACCTTGTAGACTTTGTAGGCCTGGTGTGTCCAAGAAACAAGTAGCCCACAAGATTAGGCTTAGGGTTGGAGAGATGGCTCAGAGGTTAAGAGTACCGACTGCTCTTCCAGAGGTCCTGAGTTCAATTCCCAGCACCCACATGGTGGCTCACAACCATCTGTAATGAGATCTGGCACCCTCTTCTGTATACATAATAAATAAATAAATCTTTAAAAAAAAAAAAAAAGATTAGGCTCAGGGGTTGCTCTGCATCTCTACCTGAAGGTTTGAAGCAGGCTTCCACTGGAATGAGGAAGGTTCCATTTGCAGAAAGCAGAACTTGTTCAGGGGTTTTATTTCTTAGGGAGACACCAGGCTTCCCTGGAAACTGGTATTTCAACTCTGCAAGCTGCCACCTTTGAGTCTCTTGATTGGCAAGATTTTGTGAGATTCTACCGAGCTCACAGGGCCAGGAGAGCCACTCTCCCTGGGAGCTCAGCGTGGCAGGGAGCCCGTTTCCAGGGAACTGTTGGCTTGTTCTGAGGATGGCTTGAGAGTTCAACTTCGGAGCTGCTGTCCCATGGGAACCAGTGCACACACAGAAAAATGACAGTCCCCCAGAAGAGTCTAAGGATGGTCCCTTCGCTCTGTATCCCTTCCCTGGAATCAGCTTAGATGGTTTGAAGACACAGACCTTCCCATAGCTGTTTCCAGAACACATCTCTCTGACCATCTCCAACTCTGTAGTCTCACATGATGCCAGATCGATGACTTTTCTCCGTGCTGTGGAATACCTGGCAACATCAACTGAAGGAATGAAGAGTTTTTTTTAATTTTTTTTAATTTTTTATATTTTTTATTTATTTTTTTTAAATTGGAGCCCGGATGCTAGTCCAGAGCTTCACCAGCTACATCTCCACTTTCCTTTCTTACCTTTTCCTTTTAGACAGGGCCTCATTAAGTCGCCCTGGCTGGCCAGCAGCTCAGACTGGCACTGAACTTGGGATCTCTCTGCCTCAGCTTCCAGACGAGTTTGGACAACAGGCCTGTCTGTACACTGGACCGGGCTTGAGTGCTAAGGCCTCTTAGTATTTCTCAGAAAGTTTTATGATCCCTGTTGACTGGCCGGTGCAGCAGGGCACGGGCTCAGCTTGGACGCACAGGGAGGGAACAGAGCCCATCTATCCCAACATTTCCTCCGGAGGCCACAGCTCTAACACTCCAGGAAGGTGTCTGGAGTTTTTCCAGAGGCACAAAGGCATTTTCTGTTCTGGGTAATTCTATATCCAGATACTGTTAATGATCAAAGCCAAAATAAACCAGCTAGGGGAGAGGTGTGTCAGCGAGGACCGAAAACCCCTCCTGTGGCCTGTGAAAAGGAAGCTGGTCTGGCGACAGCGTGGCTTTGGCCTGTGTGCAGCGACTTCAGGCTCCCCAGGGTTACACAGCCAGCCAGCTCTAAAACAAAAACAAAAACAAAACCAGCCGCAGGGTGGTTGCTGCACCCTCACTTTATGAGCCATGATGAGGAGCGGTTTGGAAAATGCCCTGGGCTTTATAATCTGTCCTTCCGAGTCAAGCTCTTCCACAGAAGAGCCAAGCTAAGCTGCCTGTTTGGTGCCCATTGGGAAGGGTTTCCTTCATCAGGGCAAGCACTGGGGTCTCAGCAGGTCCCAAGCTTTTAGGGGGGTTGTTCATTTTCACTTCTGGAAGTGGGTCTTCAAACCTATGCATTTATTCAGGTAACTGGCCTTTTCAGATCCTTGGTCTGTCTTCTTACCTAGAAAATAGTAAGAATGACACCCAAACGGAATCTGGGAACTAATGGTGTCTTGGCAGTTCCCTGGGGTGCTCAGTGTAGTGCCCCTCCTGTATTATTGACCTCGCTGGAGCACCCATTGATTTGGGTTGGATTGGCAATGCCTAATTGGTGGAAGAGATTTTTTAGTTGTGAATATTATGTTTAACTTTCTGAGAGATGCATGATTATTTTTCTCCCGGTTTTTAAGAAATATAAAAATTTATAATCGACATGTCATCATTATACACACTTAGAGGATACGGTGTGATAACTCGACATACATACTGTCTATAATGACCAAATCAGAAACGTTAATATTCCTGAGTCCTGAAACAGTTACCATTTCCTTGCGTTTGGAATCCCCCAACTCTCTAGTCCGGTACTTGATAAAAGTTTATAACAAGTCGTTGTAAACCCCAGTTGCCGGTTGTGCTGGAGAACTCTGGAATCCGGTCCTTCTTTCTCGCTGCATTCGGTCCTTTCTGATCAGCACACAGCTCTGCATGCACGGGGACATTGGTTCTCACCACTCCTGCTCTGCCTCTCATGCTCAGGCCGGCACCAAGTTTCTCTTTTATCCATACGGGAGAGATGGGGGCTCCCAGGGATTCCCTGCCCAATGTCGTTCAGGGTGTAAGAGGATAATAAAAAAAAAAAATCTAGGAAAAGCACAGACCGCCAGTTTGAGTTCTGCCAGTGTTCTGTTTTCCCCAGACAGGTTCTCTCTTCATAACCCTGCCTGTCCTGGATTCATTACGCCAACCAAACTGGCCTGGAACTCACAGAGATCCACCTGCCTCTGCCTCCTGAGTTCTGGGATTAAAAGCGTGCGCCACCACATCCAGATAAGTGTTTTGTTTTCAGGTTAAGCTGGAATCCTGTGTTCCACCCAACAGATGTTCCTGTGGTATGATGAAACTTTTCACAGCCCCTCCAGCAGCCCACGGAGTGCCCTTCAGTTTATCTGAGTGTGCAGGTTTATGGTCTCTGTGCAAGCAGGTCTGGTTGGAGTGACTGCTTGTCTTTACCGAGGTGTCATCCACTCCTCCACATTGTAAAACCATTCACATATAATCTACTTAAACATGCATTCAAGGTTGAGATCGGTGATAGCCCAAGGAAGACAAATTACTTGATGTGTTTATTGTCAGTGTTTGCAAAGGATCAGTAACGGCTGGTCATGGGACACAGAGCCCTGACTGAGGCTGTTCAGGGCTGGAATTCCACAAGGCATGGAGTTTTGATCTGTGTGGAGTTAATTCAGGGACAGCCACAGAGATGAACTCGTGCTTCTCACCTGGAATTCTCCTAATCTCAGGTCAGCACCTGACATCTTTATGGCTTCTGCATGGGCCCGGATGGGGAGGAGGCATCTCCTTCTGCAACAGACTTTCCTCTCTGCAATTGCATACCAAAGCTGTCCTTTCAGGAGGGAATTCTGGGTGGTTTTGCCTCCAGGAGAGACTATCAAGGGGATATTTTACCTTAGTCTTTCCTGCAGAGATGTCCATCTGCCTAGGTCAAAGGGCAGCTAAACAGAAACAATACAGACCCATGCAGCCTTGTGATAATTGGTTTCGACTAAGGCTTGAGAGGCACCCAAATTAGTAGGGCAGTAACTTCATCAGTAGGCAGGGGCTGGGGTGGTGGTGTCTGCCAGTCTTGAAATGTTGGCATCATCCAAAGAGCTGGCGGTGGCATTTAGTTCATGGGGCGGGGGAGGGGGCTAAGAACGTCCCTTGGATTCTTTTGGAGGTTTCTCTAACTTGCAGCTGGTAAAGTGTCGGAGGGTACACAGAAGATCCGCTTTGGGTTCCGACATCCTAGTTCTGAAGCCAAAATCAGCAAGGGGCTGAAGTGTATCTCTTCATTCATCTGTCCAAGTCCTGACACTCATTAACATGTAGTGGTGGTGTTCAGAAATGGGGTTGTGGATGGTAACAGAGCATAAATGAGGTCATGAGGAAGAATTTCTATCTAATCTGATGGCATTGGTGGCATTATGAGATGAGGGGGAACACACACACACACACACACACACACACACACACACACACACACACACACACAGTAGTAGGCACTTGTGAAAGCAAGTGCTTGAACTATGAAGCCCATCTGGAGGTCAGGGATGGCTGTGCCCCTATGGAGACCCAGGCCCAGCCTTGCTAGGCTCTCAAGAGCAAGCTTGCCCTAAATGAGATCGAGAACAGACCCATAGGACTTCGTAGGTGTCGTATTTGTCCTGGGTGTTGTTTGGGGTTACTGGACCAACTTCTTCCCACCCACAGTGGACAAGGAAGAGGGGCGGGGAGTGAGAGCCGCTTTGGAAGCCTGTAGAGCTGGGAGCTTCTCTTTGGCCTCCAGCTGACTGGGTAGGCTGGACACATGCTGATCCACCTGCCTCAGCCCCAGTCTCTTCATCCCGACCTTGCAGGGGTTCCCTGAGACTGACGGGCTATAGTGCTTGTGTGAAAAGGCCACGGAGGCCTGGGGCTAGAGCTCACTTGGTACAGCACCTGCCTAGCTTGCACCAAACCTTAAATTCAGTCCTCCCCAGCACTGCCTAAACAGGTCACGTGGGACATAGCTGTAGTCCTGACCCCTGGGAGGAGAAGGCGGGAAGATCGGAAGATCAGAGTCATCCTCAGCTATAAAAAGAGTTTGAGGCCAGCCTGGGCTCCAGGAGATCCTGTCTTCAAACCGTGCAAAATGAAACACAATGGCTGCTGAACCTGGAGGTTATTTCTGGGAGCTCTGAGGATAAGAGCGGGGGTAAAGAGAGAGACCAGGAGGAGAGCGATAGAAGCCATGAGGGAAAAGAGGCCTCGTGGCCTATGTGACCTGGTGCCGGCTCCTGCTCTGCACATGCTGTGCCCCCCACCCCCCTCACACACTCTGCTCTCTGTACCAGGAAGTTGCTCAGTGTGGTCCAGCCTTGGGTCTT
The DNA here is from genome assembly GCF_004664715.2 of Peromyscus leucopus. Lineage (NCBI taxonomy): Eukaryota > Metazoa > Chordata > Mammalia > Rodentia > Cricetidae > Peromyscus > Peromyscus leucopus. The sequence continues at coordinate 56,061,275 of NC_051081.1, read as the reverse complement.
CTCTAGGTGTCCACTGGAGGCTGGCCTGTGGGTACATCCTGGGGTAGGAGATCACCCTGTATCTACTCCTGCAATCTGTTATCTGGGCTGCTCACACACCCCTCCAACCCTTAGTCCCACCTTGGGAGCTTGTCTGTCCACCATATTTGCCTTCTCTGCCTGCCTGCCCGGGGTCCCAGTGCCTCAAAAGCTGCCCCGAGGGCCCGCCCTATGGTTTTGCTGCTCGCTGGCATGTTTTCTCCTGTAACTCTGTCAGGCCCTCGGGTACAGGATCACATCTCTATTGTCCCCAAAGACAGAACTCTGGACCAGGCTTGCAGGAAGACGCCTTTGGAGGGACATGACTAGTTTCAGTCGGTGCCAATTGGCTTCAGGTTTCTTTTGAAATAGGGTCAAGGCGTGGTGGAGCTTTTGGGCTGGCGACCCCTGTGCTCCTGGAAGCAGTCACTATGCCTGGGGATGGCGCTCACCATGGAAGATTTGGCTTGCAGACTGGGTCTATGTTGTGGCGGTAAGGTAATCCTAGATCCTGGGCCATCATGTCAGCCCCAGGTCCCAGCTCCACAGCCACAAGACATCACATACGACAGGGACAGGTGGCCTCTCTGTCATCTACAGTGTTCTTCTCACCTTCAAAGTTCTATGAGCTTAGAGCAGTGGTTCTCAACCTTCCTGACGCTGTGACCCTTTAATACAGTTCCTCATGTTGCGGTGACCTGACCATAAGATTATTTTCGTTGCTACTTCCTAACTGTAATTTTGCTACTCTTATGAATCAGAATGTAAATATCCCATATGCAGGATATCTGATAGGTGACCCCTGTGGGGGTCGGGACCCACAGGTTGGGAACCACTGCTTTAGACTATCAATGAGTAGTTAATTCCTCAAGGAGTGAGCCTTGGCCAACATATCTAACTTACGATGACATTTTTCTTTCTCTATGAAAAATAAAAGAATAGATCGTCTTGCTAAATTGGCAAACTCTTGAGCTCCCCACGTGTTGGGCTAGGCAACTCCTCATGACTGAGTGGGCTTTGGCTCTGCCGGATCCCTTTTCCAGAACATCATGATCTCTTACGAGTTAATACCTTCAGCGTTTCCCAGGCCTAGTGGAGGAGCAGGCAAACAGTTGCTGAGGTGGGGGCAGAGAGAACCCAAGGGTCACAGGGCTGTGACCCTTTCCTGTTACACAAGGCTGAGGGATTTGCGTGTCATGACTGCCCATGGTGTCTGGGGTAGGGTCAGGACTCCTGTTCCATTTGTGACTTTGCAAACACCGCTGATGTAGGTGCAATGGCTGGTGGGTATGAGCTGGTCCTCTCTGAGAAAACATGTGGCTGGACCAAGTAGGGAGGAACCTTGGCTTACATATCTTCCAGGATGGAGAAACCCAGAGACAAATTCCACTCTCCTTGTCCCAACATAGGCAAAAATCTCTGCATAGACATGCAGGGATTTCTCTGAAAGCAAGATGGAGTTCTCTGTGTTCCCTGGGCGTTTTTAAGGAAGTAGAATTTGGCGTTTATTGGGTGGCCTCAGAGACACATCCCTGAGTGCAGACTCGGGATAGTTGGATATCATTTCGTCCCCACACCTTGGCTTCCTCCTCTTCAGGTAATGGAACCAAAGCTTGGATCTGGTGGCAATGTCCTTGCGTCTGGGCTGCCTGACTGTCGTGTGGATGAGCTTCAGGCTGGCTTCCCTGGTGCTGCAGGACAGAGAACGCAGACCTGTGGCTGAAATCAGAGTCACAGATGCCAGCCCTGCCCGTCGGGAACCAGTGTCTCTGCTGCCCCTGAGCTGAGAGCTGCCTGCCCCAGGGGCAGTGTCCAGGGCTAAGGGTCCCTCTACTGGTACACTCCTTGGATGGAGTTCCTGATGTCGTGGGGGGTTGGACTGCTCTCTTTTTCTTCCTCCTCCTCTTCATTCTCCTATCCTTCCTCTTATTTACCTCCCTCCTCCTCCCCTTCCTCCTCTCTCTCCCATCTTCCTCTCTCTCATTCTCTTTCTTCCTCTTTTTCCTCTTCTTTTCCTCCTTTTAAAATAATATTCTTAATAATATTTGTTATAGTAATAAATATATTTCTATATAGATACATAAACATACCTTTACATTAGCATATATCACACACAGTTATATATGAATATATTTATAATATTATAAAATTTGTATTATTTATGTAAAATGTATTATTATATTAATTTATAATATAATAATTTTTAAAAAATAAATTCTGGATCCTAAGCCCTTATCAGATAAATGATTTGAACAATTTTTTTTCCCCATTTCCTAAGTCGCCTTCAGTTTCCTTAAAAACTTTGGTGAAGTTCGGTTTGTTACTGCCCCTGCCCACTGCCTGTGGCGCGTTCGATGTCGTGTTTTAGGAATGTTACCTAATGCAGGCTCTTGAACATTTATAGGCAGACTCTGCAGTCCAGGGTCTTAAGGTTTACACACGCTTCCTTTTAAGAGGCTTTTAGTTTTAGCATTTAACCCGCTGATATTTTTATCTTTAAGTTATCAGGCTTTCCTTTAGGAACATTTTTTGTGTGTTCAAAGAATTTTTTTATTATATATATGAAATGAAAAATTAAGGACTTATAATTAAAGGAAAATGAAACTTTAAAATGAATTTAGCGAATTGCTTTCTTTATTTAATATTTCAGACCATTCCTCTCTGCCATTGAGCAACATGTCATAGATTTGAGTCATGTAACATAATCTGCATCGTAATTTTGATCTGGAAGTACAACATCCGTCGGGTGGCTGTCGGCTGTGTGACACATCCCTTGTTATTGGGCACCTGTGTTGTTCCCGTGAAAGATGGGAAGAGCAGAGCAGCAAGTGTGTGACGACTCCTTAGGATAAATTCTCAAAGCACAGCCCCTGTCCCTGGCATCCCAATTAAACAAGTGCACAATGTTTCCGCGAGCATTTTTTAGACTAAAGAGAAGGCTAGTTAGAGAGTCAGGTAAGTGAACGAGTTTAAGAACAGCCTTCATCTGGGAGAAATGCCTTCTTACCTGGCCCAGTGTTCAGTTATTTTCTAGGGATTATCATGTCACATGACATTGTTTCCTTATGCTGTCCAGATGTTGAAGATTGATGTTGCAGTCTCATTTTAATTTATAAAGACCACCGCCACAGGGAAAGCGGTTCATGCACACAGCATTCTTGTTCTTCTGCATAGTTTCCTTAGGGCAGGGTCCCAGCGAGGGGATTTCCGGGTCAAGCAGTTGGAATGTTCTGGAAAAGTGTCTAAGCTGCAGCATTCCCATAGGCAGTGTAGGAGGGTCCAGAGTCCGTCAGACGCTTGAGCTGTTTCAGTGACAATTTCAGAGTGGTGGTAGCTGAGTTACGTAAGGGAGGGTAAAGTCAGCCCCCACTTTATTACTGATTTTAATGTAAAAGCCACACCAATGGAGGATTCTCTGCTCTTCACAACATCTGTGGATTTCATAGTCATCCAATCTTTTCCACAGTGGCAGTCTGCAGATGATTTTTTAGAAAGCAAGGTTGTGTGTGTCTGGATTAGAAGTATCCATGTCTGTGGATCTCTGAACTGTGAAATATTTGATGTTCCCAGAGAGCTACAACATGGAGTTCAAGTTTAAAACTGGGGTTTCTCTATCCAGGAGAGGGTCCTCCATTGCCATATGTACACACACACACACACACACACACACACACACACACACACACACATGTATATGTGTATATATATTGGTTTGAGATGGGGTCTTGCTGTGTAGTCTTAAGACCTGATAATGGCTATGTAGCTCAAGCTGTTCTTGAATTTGCAGCCATCCTCCTGCCTCAGACTCTACTGGGATTACAGATACCTGTCCCCATTCCTGGTTCTCTGTCTTATTTTTCTGACTACAGTGTTGGCAACTTCCTCTAAAGGAAGACAGTGTAGCCATGTAGACTGTGCCCTTGGCTCAGGGGACTCGCCATCTAAAACAGTTGATGAGAATCCTCTGCTATGGTAAAAGCAGAGGTCTGGAATGTTCTGTCAGTAACTTCCAGTCATCCAGACCCGAGGTGGGTCTGTACTGAAAGATTATTGATTACAGAGCCTCAAAAGAGAAGGAAACTACCCTTTCTGTTGACTGCCATGTGATTCAAGAGCCCATAGAGGTATATATCAATTTATTAAGGGGTGTGATGGGTATGGTGATATTTTATTTGTACTGAAATGTGATTTTATTTGTATGTTAATAAATAAAGTTGCTTGGGGGTCAGAGCTAATAGCAAGCCATAGCAGAGCCAGGCAGTGGTGGCACATGTCTTTAATCCTAGCACTTGGTAGGCAGAGCTGGGTGGATCTCTGTGTGGTCAAGGATACAGCCAGCATTGGAGACACATGCCTTTAATCTCAATACCAACCATCGAAGACCTGGAGGTCTGTACAGACAGGCAGTGATGAAGCAGTCATGTGGTTGGGTTTACAACCAATGAGAAGGCAGAACAGAAAGTCTATATAAAGACAAACACACAGGAAGTAGGTCCCTTTCGGAGAAGTCTCCTGGCTGAAGAGGCTATCTGCAGCAGGCGGTAAGACTCTTAGCTCTGATCTCTTGGCTTTCTTCTTTGCATTGGTTCTGTGTTTCTTATTTAATAAGAAGTTGGTTACATCTACAGATGGGGAAACACTAATATAAAGCAAGGTAAATGTGCAGCAGATCCGTTGCTGATCCAGCTGCCCTTCTCCTCGAGGCCAATGGGGACCAGCGGAAGTCACTTTTCACCACCTGACCTGGTCTCCTCACCCCAAGAGAGAGCACCACCCTCTCTCTCCTCTTAAGCTGCCACAATGCAGACAAGGTGCTGTGCCCCAAGGCTTGCACCCCAAAGCTATTGGAGGGAACAAATTCCCACAACACCTCTCCTTTTTGTTTAAATAAGAAGGTTCTGAGCCTAATATAAAACTACGTACAATAAGAACAATGATCAAATATTACCCAGGAGAAAGAAAGGGTAATAACATAAACAAAAGATGGAATGACAACCAACAAGAACCACATCAAGTAAGAAACACATACTAAATGTCCAGGCCAAGGGTAATTGGCAAGTTCCTGGGGGCTGGAGAGATGACTCAGAGGTTAAGAGCACTGGCTGTTCTTCCAGAGGTCCTGAGTTCAATTCCCAGCACCCACATGGTAGCTCACAACCATCTGTAATGAGAACCATGGGGCCCCCAAACTCAAGAGAATGGGAAACTGGTCTCTGAGAGGCTGGGGTCAGGGAGCACAGAGAACAAGGCAGAAAGAGTTCAGTTTCCGGCTTCCTCTCCGAAAACAAGGAGCTCCTCCCCCGCCCCAGTTGATAGAACACAGCCTGCCCTGTTTCCTGGGGAAGGCTGTGAAGGTATAAACAGTGCTCTCTTGGTCACTGGTGCTGTACTGGGGGCTGATGACAGCCAGCTCTAGGTATGTGTGGGTCCTTGAGAAGGCTGGACTGGAATCTGGGTTCTGACTGATACACATTTCAGATGGGATTCATGAGGCTGAGGGGGGAAACCCACTCTGTGTCTGGGAAGCCGGCAGCTAACCCTGGCTCTTGGCCCGGGTCTGAGTGTGGCATCACCTGAAAGGGGTCCCTTTGGGGGCAAGTGCACCCGACCCTCTGCTTTCTCCCTGATCCGCCTGCTGGTCCTGTGTCTCCCTTCTGTGGTACTCCCTCTTTCTTCTGGTCTTGTGTCTCTGAGTCCCCACGGCTGCTGGTGGACATGAACTATGGTTTCTCCTCATGTTGGCTTGGGAGCGTCTGGGGCCAGTGCTGGACCCTGGGGGCCCAGCCTTCTTCCTTAACATATGATCGTTGCTTGCTCTGTGTTGTGTGTTTCCTGTCCATCTGTAGCATTGTATATTGTATGTTGTGTTTTACACAATTATCACACACTCACTCACATCAGGGCCCTGTGCCTGTTCTCTCCAGTTCTGAGTGTCCTTCTATGCCCTGACCTCTACTTGGGGATCCACAGTGCAATGCTTTTCTCTGCAGCCTTTCTCCAATGCATAATTTGCACACATGCTTAGTTTTGCACATGCTCGCTTGTAGACATGACATATGGATTTACAACAAGGAACCATGTGGGAGAGCATGCTCATGAGGGCACCCTCTGCCAGTGTGCACATGTGTACCCTCAAATCACACAACACACAGTGCACATATACATCCCACACATACCACATCTCATACACTATAGGCTCCACGACACCTATCAACTATATACCATATATACATATTACATCTTCAAGACATACACAAACATGTACATGCATGTGAACACAGTCCACACTTGGGTCCTGGTCACAAACTGACCTGGAAAGTGAGGGATCCTGCAACAGGCTCCCAAGATAGCCTCAGTCACCCAGGTGTCCAGACAGTTCTTGACCCTCTGCCATGGTTCCCTATTAGTAGAGGTTGGCTGTGTCTTTGGACGATCTGGACAAGTTCTCTGTAGTTTGATAACTATGTCCTTTGTGAGAGAGGGCACTGGGACAGGAACACGTTTGGGTGGTGCTCGTGGCAGCGTAGGCTGTGCCAGGCCCAACAGGTTCAGTAGGAGCTGGATGGAGTCTCTTGTCCCAGCGGTGCCCCCACACCCTCTGCTTCCTCTGCAAAGCCAAACATTGAGTTTCTATAGATTTTCTGGGGTGTCTTAACATCTGGACACACAGCCATGTCTCACTCAATGAAGGTGAGTGTGGAAAAGTGAAGAAAGGCGGGGGGAGAAGAGCAGTCGATCTTGCCGTAGTGAGACTGTGTGTAAACTACACAGCTCATGTCAACTTGCTTCCAGCAGATAGGTCAGCTGATGTGAAACTGCGGCGGGTGTACCTGCCTAGGGCTGGCATGCTGAGTGTGCGTTTCGCAGGGTTAGCCAGGTACCACCATTATTCTGAATTAAAGGAAAGATTTTTCAGAGCAGTTAATGAGAAGTTACTGAATATTCTGAAACATGCAGAGGTTTACTGGATGACCGTCTAACTTTTCACATGGCTTGTCCCTCATGTCTGGCTCGATGGAGTTGGCCATGGGTATACCCTTAGGGAATCAGTCTTTTCTCCTCCTCCCTAAAGGAGGCCAGGCTGTAGCATCTCAGAGGTAACAAGTCAAGTCAGCTGGAAATTTCATCGAGAGGAGAGCCACAGATGTGTGGCCACGAAGCTTGGATGTGGGTTTGAGAGGATCTGACATTTGTGCAAAAGTCCTGGGCAGGAGTCTGGCTTGGGAGCCCATGGTGTGCTGGGCTCTGTCTCATGCTGTGGGGAACCAGAGGAGGCAGGAGGGTACAGCCTTCTCACTGTGTACTCAGAAGAGGGCCCAAGGGATCCCCAAAGGCCGTCAGACTGGGGCCTGCAAGGGGCAAGGGTTGGGCCTTGTGTTCTTGGGAGGGCTTCCCAGCCCGACTCTCAGATTGGTTGGAACAAAGAACATCTTGGAATGACTTGCTTGGGAAAGGACCTTTTGTGCTATTGAATTGGCTTGATGGCTGAGGGGTGGGAGGGAAGAGGATTCCCTTATAGGCAAGAAATTCTGTCCCCTGACAAGTTTAAAATGAGCATGTAACTGAGGGGTGCTGCTCTACAATCTTGTTGGAGCATAGAGTGCATAGCACATCTCTGACAGGGCATTTGGATTTGGGGAGGGAGGAGAGGAGTATTGTGTCTTGCCAGGGGCCAAATGAACAGAGTTGGACGCTTGCTTTCTCAGGCCCTGGGTGACCATCGATAGCCCACAATTCCCCTTCTCAGCTGTTGCTCATTTTATATTCTTACCCTCATATCTGTCCCAGAAAAGCACATGTTTCAAAAAGAGAAAGCCCAAAGCCCTCGGTATCTGATTTAAAGAGTAGTTTAGTTGAAATGGCATTGGCCTACAGACAAGGATAGTTTTTTAAAAATTGTGCATGCGTGCATGCGTGTGTACCTGTGGTGTGTGTGTGTGTGTGTGTGTGTGTGTGTGTGTGTGTGCATGCGCGCGCGCGCGTGTGTAGGCCAGAGGACAGCATGGTGTGAAACGGTGCCCTCCTTTCACCTTTATGTGGAATCCAAAGATCAAAGTCATGGTGCCAGGCTTGTGCAGCCAGTGTCTTTACCTGTTGAGACATTTGGCCAGCCTCAGGAGCAATTTTAATAAAGATAAACACAAAGTTTGATTAGGGGATGGGGTGGAGGGCTTCTACACAGAGAAACCCCATCTTAAACAAACAACCTCCCCCCAAAAAACTGGGGTTGTCATAAATTTTTTCATGGATTTTCACTGAATGGAGAGGCAGTTTACTTTAGGCAGATCTTTCCAGAAAGGAAGAGAGACTTCATGATTGCTTCTGCACATTGGACTGAATATTAGCTTAAGAGTTTGAGAAGTAGAAGCCATGGCACATGGATCACGGCATGTGTGTAGGGGGGTACATTTGCGGCTGAGCTCGGAGTCTGTTTCCAGAGTAGCTGCATCCTGGGAAATGACCATTGTGCAACCTTAAACACCGAGGACTTATGAATCCCCAGGGATACCAGAGCACTGAGAAGCTGTCCTGGCTAGTGTTATGTCAACTTGACACAAGCTAGAGTCATCAGAGAGGAGGGAGACTTGGTTGAAAAATTCCCTCCACAAGATTGGGCTGTAGGCAGGCCTGTACAGCATTTTCTTAATTAGTGATTGATGGGGGAGAGGCAAGCCCCTGGTGGGTGGTGCCATCCCTGAGCTGGTGGTCCTGGGTTCTAAGAAAGCAGGCTGAGCAAGCTATGGGGAACAAGCCAGTAAGCAGCCCCCCTCCATGGCCTCTGCATCAGCTCCTGCCTCCAGGTTCCTGCCCTGTGTGAGTTCCTGCCCTCGCTGCTTTTGATGATGAGCTGTGATGTGGCACTGTGAGCGAAATCAACCCTCTCATCCCTGTGTTGCTTTGGTCATGGTGTTTCTTCACATCAATAGTCACCCTAACTAAGGCAGAGGCTGAGTTGTTTCTTTGAGGAAGGACCTTCGGCCATCTTGGGACTCTTCCCAGCCTGCTCAAGCCCTGCTGAGCTACCACAGAGCCTTGGTGACTTTTCCGTGGCTGTGATAAAACACCATGACCAAGGCACCATGTAGAATGAAGAGTTTGTCTGAAGGTACAATTCTAGAGGTAGAGTCCATGATGGCGGGGGATGAGGCAACAGGCAGCAGACTCAGTAGCAGGAGCAAGGGGAGCAAACTGCAAGTGGGACCAGAGGCTATGGACCCCCAAACCCCACTCATAGAGCTGTACCTCCCCAGGTGAGGCACCGCCATCTCCCCAAACACCACCAGCCGGGGTCAGGTGCTCAAATGTGTGAGCCTATGAGGGACATTTCTCAAATGCTCACTCGTGGGTAGTAGGCATGTGTACTTCCGGTTGCCTTTAGTGCTGCTCAAGGAACTCTTCTGGTGAAGAGATAAATCTGCTTTCTGAAATGTACCTGCACCGTTATTTACGGAAAGGGAAAGGAAGGTCTATTTTCTACTTTGGATACACAACTGGAAATTCTGGGCAGCGCTACAGTAGCCGGAGGAAATCTTACCTGTGAGACAGATGACGGAGCAGCTATGTGCAGGGGGATGTGTGAGGCACAGGTGTGGAAGGCAAGAAGGCTCATTTGTTAGAGTGCTTGCTAGGCAATGGCGGGGCCTCGGCCTGGATATCTAGGACACGGGAAGAAGCCAGGAGCTTCAGCATGGGTCTGTAACCCCAGCACTGGAGCTTCGGATCAGGAGGAAGAAAACAGGTAGCGTCGACCTTTGGCCTCTACACACACATTTACATATGTGCATGTACATGTGAACATGCCCACATAAACCACATACGTAATGCCACATGCATAATCCCCCTTTCTCTCTCTCTCTCTCTCTCCCCCCTCTCTCTCTCTCTCCACACACACACACACACACACACACACACACACACACACTGATTTATTTTAATAGATTAAATAAAGGCTGAGGTCTGGTTAGTTCCACAGTGGCTGCCACATGATGGAAAGGCTGGCCACTGACCGAGACTGGATGCCCCAGCAGTCCTAATCTGGTGCTGGAGTCCTGGAGGATTTCTGGAGCGCTGCCCCTCTTCAGTCCATGTTGGAATCCCCAAGAAGTCAATTCTAAAACAGGCCAAGGAATGCCTCAGCAGCAGGGTACATGAACTTGTCAGAGAGTGAGGGCAAGCCGGCCAAAGCAAAAGCATCCTTCCACCTGCTTTTATGTGGGCTGTCTGTCACCGGAAGGTGTAGCCCAGATTTAGGATGGGTCTTCCCACCTCAGATAATCTGATCAAGAAACTCTCTCAGAGACCTGTCCAGGAGCTTGGGTTTTAGATCGTTCCCGATGTAGCCAAGTTGACATCCAAGATCAGTCATCACACCGTGCGGATTCATGAGAAGGTGCTCAGCATCTCAGCTTCATGAGTGTCGAACAGAAGGAAGTGTCCTGTTTCTGTCATTCCTGGGTCACTTGCTGTGATGGCTGTGGCAGGAAGGAACAGTGTTCTCGAGCACCGAGGCAAGCATGCTCTGTGCTCCAGCCTAAGTCCTGTGTTACTTGCGACACCAGAACATCCCTCTGGAGGCTGGCAATCCTTCTAGGAACACCCCCCCACCCCCGGATGTACTGTGAGGTAGAGGCAACACCAAGGCGGTGATGAGCCTCCCTGCGGCGAGATTTGCTATAGCCGTGGACTGGAAGGGTGGCGGATGAACCCCAACATGAAATCTTACACTGCCCTTTAAAGGGATGAGGCAGGGTTCGTTTGGAAGTGCCAAGGTACGTTACCAAGTTAAAACAAAAAGGCAAAGACTCATTGCGATGATATATGGCAAGGTTTGCAGGAAGACATTTGTCTTTATCTGTGTAGACAGGAGATTTCCGGACAGGCAATGGAGAGCTGTGGATGGAGGTCTCTTCTGGAAGGTCTATGGGGGTGTGAAGGCACAGGTAAGGAATTTGAGATCAATTCAACACTTGTGATTAAACTTGGTCATGAGGAGTATGTCAAACTTTGGTGCTCAAAGGCAATCTCCCCCTGTCTACCCTCTACCCCTCAGCCTGAGTCAAAACCCAACCCCTTACAGGCTGTTGGGCTCAACAGGGCGGCACCTCAATTTGGTCCATTTTGTTCATTACTTACATTATATTCCAACCATCGGCTAGAGGATGTGAAAAATGCTTCCACAAACTGTTAGCCACCATAACAACAGAGCAGAAAGTGTTTATTCAGAAAGGACAGCTAATCAACCAAAAATATTTGTGAGAATTAGCCTCCGTCTGCAAGAAAGGGCACTCCTGAACAGCAAGATGCATTGTAAGCAACAGCCATTGTCACTTTATGAGGTAACGTCTTCCTAGGCTTGCCACCTTACAGAGCACACACGGCAGCTCCCTCTGGAACTTTCCAAAAAGGGGGTGTGAAGACAGCTCAAGACTTAGGGTAGATTGTTGTAACTGCCACAAGACAGGGTGGGGAAAGAGGAGGGTTGTAAATGTTAAAGCTATCAGAGGACCTCTGTAAGGGCACCTGCTCGTGCTCTGTGCTCGGTTACATGACTTCAATCCCCTGGCTCCCCGTTGCTGGGACTTCTTGGCAAGATTTGGATACTCCCTTGCATGGAGTCTGCTCTTGGTGCCCAGCACCTTCCTGCTGTGCCCTTCCAGGCTGTTGATACCTCAGTGTCCTCTGAGGCCCACTGGCGTCAGTGGGCAGGAACGCACCAGGGGAGAGGTCTCTCCTGTTCACTCATCGCCGGCTTCTTGCGGGGTCATGAGTCCTACTGACCCAGGAGGCCACGAGAGGGCTGCATTTCAAAAATCATCTCCCAGAGCCTATGAATCAGGAGGTGACGAGTTCGTCTCTGCCTCAAGGGTGTTCTTCCTGACTGTCTTTCAGGAAGAAAGAGGTCAGGCTGTTGTCACGCCAAGCCTCTGTTGCTGATTCCTTTTGCCTGGCTCCCAGAGGCAAGCATGGCCCAGCGGGGTGAGCAGTGTGGAGGGAGGAGGGTGAGGAGGGTCTGTGGGGATCCAGATGGCGACTGAGATCTGTTGCACCAGGTGACAAATGTCATGGTGGAGTAGACCTTGGAGCTAAATGTATGGCCTGGGCTCAGATCCCGACAGCGCTTCTCAGTGGGGATGACAGCTCGTGGGACCTCTGTGCCTTCACGCATCCTGCGGAGAGGGACCACCGAGAAGTGGCCCTGCAGGTCACCCTGGACAGCCGGAGCACAGAACCGCAGGCTGTTCAGTAAAAGAACAGGGACCTGGCTTTGAGAGAAAGGGATCCAGCGAGCCTGGCGGCAACTTCCTGTCCCATTCTGGAACAGTGCTTGCTTGAAAGATTCTTTGCTGGGAATCCTCCCGCAGTCCTCCCGCAGTCCCCGCAGTCCTCCCGCAGTCCTCCCACAGTCCTCCCGCAGTCCTCCACAGTCCTCCCGCAGTCCTCCCGCAGTCCTCCACAGTCCTCCCACAGTCCTCCCACAGTCCTCCCGCAGTCCTCCACAGTCCTCCCGCAGTCCTCCCGCAGTCCTCCACAGTCCTCCGCAGTCCTCCCCACCGCAGTCCTCCCACAGTCCTCCCGCAGTCCTCCCACAGTCCTCCCGCAGTCCTCCCGCAGTTCCCTCCCACAGTCCTCCCGCAGTCCTCCCACAGTCCTCCCGCAGTCCTCCCACAGTCCTCCCCAGTCCCCCGCAGTCCTCCCACAGTCCTCCCCGCAGTCCTCCCACAGTCCTCCCGCAGTCCTCCACAGTCCTCCCCCCCCCCCCCGCAGTCCCCCCCCCCCGCAGTCCCCCCACAGTTCCTCCACAGTCCTCCCACAGTCCTCCACAGTCCCCTCCCACAGTCCTCCCGCAGTCCTCCCCCGCAGTCCCCCACAGTCCTCCACAGTCCTCCACAGTCCTCCCACAGTCCTCCACAGTCCTCCACAGTCTCCCAGTCCTCCCGCAGTCCTCCCCGCCTCCACAGTCCTCCCACAGTCCTCCACAGTCCTCCCGCAGTCCTCCCGCAGTCCTCCACAGTCCTCCCGCAGTCCTCCACAGTCCTCCCGTCCCCAGTCCTCCCGACAGTCCTCCCACAGTCCTCCACAGTCCTCCCGCAGTCCTCCCACAGTCCTCCCGCAGCAGTCCTCCCCACAGTCCTCCCCACAGTCCTCCACAGTCCTCCCCACAGTCCTCCCCCCCGCATCCTCCACAGTCCTCCCACAGTCCTCCACAGTCCTCCCCAGTCCTCCACAGTCCTCCCGCAGTCCTCCCCAGTCCTCCCACCAGTCCTCCCCCCGCAGTCCTCCACAGTCCTCCCGCAGTCCTCCACAGTCCTCCCACAGCAGTCCTCCACAGCTCCCGCAGTCCCCCCCACAGCCTCCCCCCCAGTCCTCCACAGTCCTCCCCATCCTCCGCAGTCCTCCCCGCAGTCCTCCCCTCCCCCCCCCACAGTCCTCCCCCCCCACATCCTCCCCCCACAGTCCTCCACAGTCCTCCCACAGTCCTCCACAGTCCTCCCACAGTCCTCCCAGTTCAGTCCTCCCACAGTCCTCCCACAGTCCTCCACTCCTCCCACAGTCCTCCCACAGTTCCTCCCACAGTCCTCCCACAGTCCTCCCCCCACCTCCTCCCACAGTCCTCCCAGTCCTCCCGCAGTCCTCCCCCACAGTCCTCCCGCAGTCCTCCACAGTCCTTCCCACAGTCCTCCCACAGTCCTCCCAGCCCCGCAGTCCTCCCGCACACGTCCTCCCCCAGTCCTCCACAGTCCCTCCACAGTCCTCCCACAGTCCTCCCACAGTCCTCCCGCAGTTCCTCCCGCAGTCCTCCACAGTCCTCCACAGTCCTCCACAGTCCTCCACAGTCCTCCCGCAGTCCTCCCACCCCCAGCATCCTCCCGCAGTCCTCCCACAGTCCTCCACAGTCCTCCCACCCGCAGTCCTCCCCCACAGTCCTCCACAGTCCTCCACAGTCCTCCCACAGTCCTCCACAGTCCCCCATCCTCCAGCAGTCCTCCACAGTCCTCCCGCAGTCCTCCCACAGTCCTCCCGCCCACAGTCCTCCCACAGTCCTCCCGCAGTCCTCCCACAGTCCTCCACAGTCCTCCCGCAGTCCTCCCACAGTCCTCCCACAGTCCTCCACAGTCCTCCCGCAGTCCTCCCACAGTCCTCCCACAGTCCTCCCGCAGTCCTCCACAGTCCTCCCACAGTCCTCCCACAGTCCTCCCGCAGTCCTCCCACAGTCCTCCCACAGTCCTCCCACAGTCCTCCCGCAGTCCTCCCACAGTCCTCCCACAGTCCTCCCGCAGTCCTCCACAGTCCTCCCGCAGTCCTCCCACAGTCCTCCCACAGTCCTCCACAGTCCTCCCCAGTCCTCCCGCAGTCCTCCCACAGTCCTCCACAGTCCTCCACAGTCCTCCCACAGTCCTCCCCAGTCCTCCCACAGTCCTCCCGCAGTCCTCCCGCAGTCCTCCACAGTCCTCCACAGTCCTCCCACAGTCCTCCCAGTCCTCCCAGTCCTCCGCAGTCCTCCCCGCAGTCCTCCACAGTCCTCCACAGTCCTCCCACAGTCCTCCACAGTCCTCCACAGTCCTCCCGCAGTCCTCCGCAGTCCTCCCGCAGTCCTCCCGCAGTCCAGTCCTCCACAGTCCTCCCGCAGTCCTCCCCAGTCCTCCCACAGTCCTCCCGCCCCCAGTCCTCCCGCAGTCCTCCCACAGTCCTCCCACAGTCCTCCGCATCCCCCACAGTCCTCCCACAGTCCTCCCGCAGTCCTCCACAGTCCTCCCCACAGTCCTCCCCATCCTCCCACAGTCCCTCCCACAGTCCTCCACAGTCCTCCACAGTCCTCCCGCAGTCCTCCCGCAGTCCTCCACAGTCCTCCACAGTCCTCCCGCAGTCCTCCCCACCCCCAGTCCTCCCGCAGTCCTCCCGCACAGTCCTCCACAGTCCTCCCACAGCTCCCGTCTCCCCAGTCTCCCGCAGTCCTCCCGCAGTCCTCCACAGTCCTCCACAGTCCTCCCGCAGTCCTCCCCAGTCCTCCCGCAGTCCTCCCACAGTCCTCCCGCCCCCAGTCCTCCCGCAGTCCCCCACAGTCCTCCCGCCCCCCCCCCCCCCATCCTCCCGCAGTCCTCCCACAGTCCTCCACAGTCTCCCGCAGTCCTCCACAGTCCTCCCACAGTCCTCCACAGTCCTCCCACAGTCCTCCCACAGTCCTCCCGCAGTCCTCCCGCAGTCCTCCGCACAGTCCTCCGCAGTCTCCCCAGTCCTCCCCAGTCTCCCACAGTCCTCCCGCAGTCCTCCCGCAGTCCTCCCAGTCCTCCCACAGTCCTCCCGCAGTCCTCCCGCAGTCCTCCGCAGTCCCCCCGCAGTCCTCCGCAGTCCTCCGCAGTCCTCCACAGTCCTCCGCAGTCCTCCCGCAGTCCTCCCACAGTCCTCCCGCAGTCCTCCCGCAGTCCTCCCGCAGTCCTCCCACAGTCCTCCCGCAGTCCCCCCCAGTCCTCCCGCAGTCCTCCACAGTCCTCCCGCAGTCCTCCCCGCAGTCCTCCCACAGTCCTCCACAGTCCTCCCACAGTCCTCCCGCAGTCCTCCCCCCGCAGTCCTCCCGCAGTCCTCCCGCAGTCCTCCCACAGTCCTCCGCAGTCCTCCCATCCTCCGCAGTCCTCCCACAGTCCTCCCGCAGTCCTCCACAGTCCTCCCGCAGTCCCCCCAGTCCCCCCCCCCCCCCCCCCCCCCCAGTCCTCCACAGTCCTCCCGCAGTCCCCCCCGCAGTCCTCCACAGTCCTCCCTCCGCAGTCCTCCCGCAGTCCTCCACAGTCCTCCCGCAGTCCTCCCCACCCCCCGCAGCCCCCCCCCCCCCCCGCAGTCCCCCGCAGAAGCAGAAGTCTGTTCTCAGCGGCACTGGAGAGAGAAGGGCTGTGGGCTGCTTTGGGTGGCTCCGGGCAAAGCGCGGTCCAGCAGACCTGCTCCCTAATTGGCCCCTGTGGCTTACTCAGTAGCTTTCCCCTGCTGAGACCCCTCTACCCCTCACCCCTCAGCCCCCTCCACCCCCGAGGCCCAGCTTCCAGATCTGCAGGATCTGACTTGATGGTTTGCCAAACCATACTGGGCACTGCGGCGGAGGGGGCGGGGCAGGGCATTCCGTGCAGAGTACTTGGCCCATATTCATTTTTGGTTTTCATTCCTTTATAGTTCAGCAGACAAAATAATGGGTACCTGCCGATATTGCACACAGCTTACTCCGCTCATCATTGAATTGGTATTTATTACTGGTGCCTTTAGCGTGAGGACGGGGTCAATGTTAGAAGAAGAAGAAAAGGGAAACCATGGCTCAGGATGGACGTCCTGTCTACATGGGAACAGAGGGGACAGGGCCCCACCTGACTGGACCTAGTCCCCGAGGGACTGGGCATAGAGCTGTGGTCCTCACAGTCAAAGGCCTGTCCCTGCAGTCAGGAGGCCTCTTCAGGTGGCTTAGGGGAGACATGTCAGGAGGAAGAGGAAGCATGGCCGGGTACTCACCTTGGACGTCCCGGACTTGAGGTAGAATGCTGGCACCGTTGGGAGCTGTAGTTTGCACTCTGTCAGGTTCTCAGAAAGTTGCAGCAGAGTGAGGTTCCCTGTGCACAATCCTGCCCTCTTGGCTGGGGAGGTGACTGTTCTGCGGGGATGTGAGTCCTGGGGAGGCCAAGGGTCTTCAAACTCCCACGCAAAGCCCTCCCTTAACCTCATGAAGTTCCCACAGCAGGTCCTAAACACAAGATTTACTCTCAAATCTGCTGTCCCCCCTCCCCACTTGGAAGGTTCTGAGTCTCCGAACTCCAGCTCTTGGGCTCGGTAGCAAGCCTGTCCCACACAGGGTTGCCTCATTTTGACTTCATATGTTGCCTATACCCGGATTAGTCTACACTGTTCTGGCTTCTGGCATGGGAACGCACCAGGCTGCCTCCCAGCCGGGCCCTCCCAGGACTCTTATTTCTGTCTAGAAGATCACATACGCTCTTCCTCCCTCCCCATCCACTCAAGCAGGGTCCTGCTGGACACTAGGCTCTTTGGTACCTTTTCCACCATGACCTCCACAGCCCTCATCCCATCAGGCAGCTGTGAGCATGCAAGGAGCCAACTGGAGGCCTCTGTGCTACGTGCTCAGGCTCCGGCTTCTGGTTCCAGGTCTGGGGCCCATCCCTAGATATATATACTTGTGGTTCTTCAGCACCATGGACCCCAGGCTCCCCTTGCTCAAGGTCAAGTGTGAGTTCGTCCTTAGGAAGAGATAGTGGGACTCATCTGAGCAGGGCCTTCTCCTATGGTGAGCTGAAGGTGAGCCTTCGTGCTGGTGATGCCCGGGCCTGTGTCAAAGGAGGGGTGTGGCTACGTGACAGACATCTGTGAGGAGTAGTTCAAGCTGGTGGGCATTGTTGTGAGTGTTATTCCACGCCCACTCAGGAGCCGGGCTGCTAATGGCTCATAGGGCACCCTTCCCACGGTGACCTTTTCTTCAGTGTCCGAACAGGACGACTCCTCAAATGTCAAGAACTCTCAGCTCACTCGTAGCTGCATCACCGTGAGGTGACTTACAGTCAGCTTTGAGGTGGGAAGTTCAGACGTCGTTAGTGGTTTGAATAATGATATTTAAAAAGGATCTTAAAGCAAAACATAAAAGGCCCCAGAAAACCCAAGCTTTCACAGGTCTGCAACGCCACCACACTCTCCTTCCTACCAGCACGCTCCTGCTTCTGCTCCAGAGACCGGTTCAGTCTCTCAGGTCCCAAACAGATCAGGGGAGTTACAATTCCCAAGGCTACCCGGACACTCATCTACCAACCACAGGCTGGTCCCCTGTCTGCAGGTGTGGCTGTGGGTGCCTCCCACTGCCCCCTAACTATCATGGTGAACACAGAGTTCTCAGTTTTGGTGTCCTTTTGGTTTTTTTTTTTTGTACATCTGGTTGCCCCTGGATGAGTTCATGATCTGTCATACCATCTAGGGTTTGACTTCTGCCTTGGCAAAAGATTCCATGAGAAAGTGACTTTGCTTTTCTGGCCACCCTGCTTCTTATGAAGCGAACAAAGATATATACGTGTATGTATTAACCCGGCAGGGTTGTTGTAAAGGGCAGGTGCAGCCATGCATCATGTCTGGATGCGGTAAACTCTTCACAACCCTCAGAGGACTCACTGCCTCCTCCTAACCCAGCAGTCAGGCCTTCCCATTGTCTCCATTTAGAAAATTCATGGGGCTGGGGACGGAGCTTGGTTGGTAGATGCTGCCTGGCATGTCTGAAGCTCTGGGCTCCATGCAGCAGTGCATAAAACCAGGTGTGGTACAGAACAGACCTGTTACCTTAGCACTTGGGAGGTGGAGCCAACAGGGTTAGAAACCCAAGACCCCTCAATGACATCAAATTAAAGACCAACATAGACTACATGAAACTGTACCCAAAACAAAACAAAACAAAACAAAACACAAAAGCAGTTCAGTGAGAGCCATTCATTGTAGCTGGAGACTTTCTCTCCAGCTCCCGCCAAGCCCCAGCTGTCCCGCAGCCCACTTATAAAATAAACACACAGACACTTATATTATTTAAACTGTTTGGCCTAATGGCTCAGACTTCTTGCTATCTAGTTCCTATATCTCAAATTAGTCGATAAGTTGCCACGTGGCTCGTGGCTTACTGGTACCTTACATCTTGCTTTTCATAGCGGCAGCTGGCAGCGTCTCTCTGACTCGCCTTCCACCTCCCAGAATTCTCCTCCTCCTGGTCCTGCCTACATTATCCTTCCTGCCTGGCTACTGGCCTATCAGTGTTTTATTTTTCAATTAATCATAGCAACATATATTTACAGCATACAGGACATCCCACAGCAATTTTTGTTTGTTCATGCAAAGTGTACAGCCCATCACCTCTTGGCGTGCTACGTTATGGTATACCTGAAGGCTCTGGAGCTGTTGAAATCTCTCTTTGGTGGCTACAGAGGGGGGGGGGGCTGGGCTTCTGGGGGTTGGGTGGCGCTGGGAGAGAGAGCTTCTATCAAGGCCCAAGAGTGATGAAAAGCCTTAAGCAAGGATGTAGACGTGAACTAAAAGAAGGAATTTAGGCTTAGGGGTGTAGCCCATTGGTCAAGTATTTTCTCAGCGTGCCCCAGTCCCAGTGTTCCAGCTCTAGAACCAAAACAAAATGGAAAGTGGTGTGGTTGCTCACTAGAGGACAGGTGTTTCTTCACACGTGGAAAGCTTGGGAGTGGAAGGGTGTGTCCGGAGAGTAGTGGTTTTTGGAGGAAGGGTAAGCCAGGGACATATGACAGGTGCTGAGGGGCTAGGCTAGGGGAAATGGAGAAAGCCACAGAGGCATTAACAAGGGCAATGTGTGGGGTGCACCCTGAAATCCACCCTGTAAGGAGTCTCTGCACCCTCTCTGAGTCTTCACGCAGAGGCCCAGAAGAGGAACCCTGCGTGCGGCCAACTAGGACAACCTGTTTCTGCAGCCCAGCCCGGAAGTGCTGGTGCAGGTGGCCCGTGAAGAAGGGTTCCTCTTTGCCTACAGTGTCTGGAAGGGGAATTCAGCAAGAAGGACTTCCTTCTGGAGCTCTGACCCCAACTTCCTCATACAGACACTTCAGGAGGGCTGCCTGGGTAAGCTGGGTGCCTGCTTCCACGAGGACACCCAGGGCAGGGTGACACATTCACACCTGGAACCCCCGGTGCCTGACTGTGTGGAGACCTGCAAATGGCCACCCCTCCCCATCTTCTCTTCCTCTAGGACCTGTGTCAGTGCCTCAGGGTGCTGCCAGGCCTCTGCTGTGCCTTCCCCAGACGTGAAGGAACCACGGCTCTGGGTCCTAGCCATCGCGGGGGACTACCTTCCTTGGGTCCGACCCTGACAAAGTCTCTCCACTTGTCACTTGTGAGCGCCTGTGTCCCACACCCCTAGCAGGGCCCAGGGGCTTAGTTGGTGTTTGGGAAGTCGGATTGTAACTGTCTAAGATACTTGCCCCTTCCTCAGAGCGGGTGGTCGGCAGAACCTGACCTCTCCTGGCTAGGCTGTCTTGTGGCTTCTCTCCTGAAGAAATGGGGGTACCAGCTTCCCCAACTGGGGAAAGTGGGGGGCCAGTGGCTTCCCTTCTCTTAGACCTTGGGCTGCAAAATGCTCATTCCCCAGGAATGGTGACCTTTGTGTGTTCTCAGGGCTGGATATGACCTCAAAGCCTGTTTATTTCTGCCATCTGCTGTCCCTTAAGAAGCCCAGGGCACCCACCTCTGAACATGCCTGGCCAAACCTCTCTGAGAATCTGTGCCCGTGTGTCTGCCCCTGTCCTCAGATCAAGGTCCCGGGGACTGTTGAGATCTGTGATGGCCACTGGCCTCTTCCCAGATCTCAGTGCTGTGAGGAGCAGCCGGCCCTTGCTCAGTCTCCCACATACTCAGTGTCCCGGGAAGTGGTCTCAGTTTTCTGGAAGGAGGAAGGAGGACCCAGCTCTTAGTATGCAGCTCTTAGAATTCAGTGTTATTCTGGAAGTCTGTAAGCCACTCCCTGTGTGAGCCCCTGTGGTTCTGGTCAGGGCCTGGGCTGCACCAGAATTACCTGTTCCCAGCCGGAGACCTGCAGCACTCACTGCGGGAGGCCAGTCCCAGGGACAGGAAGGCTCAGTGCCAGGAACCCTGCCCTGGCTTGAGTCTCTCAGCTGGAGCTTGCCAGTCCCTACTCTCCTCTCTGTGAGGCCGTTGTCACTTCTGTCTTCCCACCACTCAGGGTTGACCCTAAAGCAAGTCACAAAGGCCCCATGAGTGACTCTGGGAGAACTTCCTAAGGAACTCTGGAGTGGAGCCTTTGTTGGGGCTAAAAGCGGAGTTGCCGGGTTGCCGTGACCTGGGCCAGCATCTTGTAGCTGCCTGTGGTGTCTCTGACCTTGCCTGTTCCTCCTCCACCCATGCTGCCGTGCCTTAGGCTTTGCCACCTCCCAGAAGTGGCCTTAGCTTAGTAGGGAGGCATCTGGATGTTGGGGGTGAGGGAAACAGGCCTTGGCATTTAGGGTAGCTGCCTGCTCACTGGGTTCTGTGATTCGTGTGCCCACCGAGACCGAGCCAGGCAAATGAATGTGGAATCAGAAGACTAAGAGGCTTTGGGACTCCTTTGCTGAAGGATGTAGGATTTGAGAACCATGGGGCCTTGATCTGGGCAGTTTGGTGTCCCTACTTAAAAGCAAGATGTGAAATGTTTAAAGAAACCGTTACAAAGTCACGGTGTATCAGATCTTCCATCTTGGTCCCCTCCATAGGGGCTTAATTTCTGTGAAACTCAAAGATTCCCCAGAGGGCCACCTCTCTGGTCTGGAACCTTCTGTGGGGTTCTAGTCACGTGATGGCTGCAATGGGGGGTGGTGACGGTCTTCAGCCTGATGCAGACTCACTGCCAAGCACCCAAGGGGTTGAGGCCCTGGGGCCTGGGCTGGCTGTGAAAATGCAAGGACCCCCCCCCCCCCCCCCGCCCCACGCCACATGCTTGTTAAGTCTTGAATCAGTCCCAGGGCCAAGTGCCCTGCCCCAGTTCTGTGTTCTGTGGCTGCTCCCTGGCTGCCAAGGCACTCCAACCCTTTCCTCCCTCTGCCGTCCCTTCCCACGGTGCCCATGGCCTTGGTGTTATCCAGGCTTCCTGTCAGGCTGTCCTTACCACAGAGGGCAATCTGATAAAAAACGGTTCTGTAGGACTGGATTGGAAGGTGCCTCAGGGACATTCCCTCTGAGGAGGCCACTGTTAAGGGGTCCAGGAAAATTCATCAAGCTCTGTCTCCCACAAACTGGTTGGCCCGGGTTTCTGCACAGTGTACACTGGGGCCACTATTCACGGGTCTGCTCTCCCTGTAAGCCGCGTGATCCTCAAGGGTGAGGCCTGGGAGGTTTTAATTTGTATTTGAGATGGGGTCTCAGTGCTTTGGATTTCTGGACTCAAGGGATTCTTGGGTCCTAGCCTTCCAAGAACCTGTGACCCTCATGTGTCCCTGCGCTCAGCTTCCAACTTTTCCATGTCCGCGTCCAGCCCTTAGATGAGTGTTGGCCCTGCTGGACGCCGGGGAGGCAGATGGCTGCTGCCAGACAACTACCTCATCAGCATGGGTGGTGAGGGCAATGGGTTTCTGGAGCTCTGCCAGGCTGTGTCCAGGAACTATGTCTGAGCGGCACCCTTTGCTTAGGAGCTACTGGATTCCCTGGATGCCTCTCAATAGCCCCCTCCCAGCCCCTTTGTCTTCCAGGTCACAGATCATTGACTTGGCTGTAGGGTCATCCACCAGAGTTCTCAGAAGAATCCATTCATCTAGGCTGGGCCCTGTCTTCTCAGAAGCTGGCTTGGGCCTGGGAGCGGGGGTGGGCACTCTGCTCTTCCTCCAGAGGGGCCCTAGCTGGGTGACCTTAGGGCAGCCCCACTCTTTCCGTCTCTAGGAGGCAAATTCTCCCTCACATTTCGCCGTCCCTCTAGGTCACAGTGTTTGGAGACGCCAGCAGAGCCACACAATCCCCCATGGATCCACCCCCTTTGTGACCTGAATGCTTGTCTTCCATGAAGGGATAGAAGGGTTCTCTTGTGTGACCAATTCTCAGACTTGAAGGGCAGAGAGGGTCACAGGACCTCTGCTCACGGTCAGGGTGAGATTTGATATGGTCACTAAGGGCTTCTCTAGGGAGCATTGTAGAATGTGTCTGATTTTCCCGTTGTCCCAGAATCAAATCATCCATAATTGTTTCATGACACATGTCACCGGTCATAGTCTGTCTTGTGGAGAGTGTTTGACAAGTTCTCTAAGGGGAAAACTATGAGGCCATGGGCTGGGGGTGGTGCTGATAATGGTCTGATGTATGCAAAGGGCATGCCTGTTCCTCCCCGACCTACCTCCTCCCCAACGCACCATATCGCCTGGAATGCCAGACTCATCAAAAATCAGAGCAATTAAAAAAAAAAAATCTACTTTGCTGGTTTGTACAGTTTGACCTCCCAAGCACGGATGATTGATTCGGTTGTTCGTTCATTCATTCACATACTAGTGCTGGTCATGATGCTCGGTGGCTCGTGGGAATGCCACCCTGAGCAAACTTACCATCCCGGCACTTAGGGACTTGGGGGACAATTGGTTTGGATCCCGATTCTGACGTTTCCTGTGTCACAGTGGGCAAGTCATTTAAAGCCTTTGGCTCTTAGCTTTTACCTACAAAATGAAGATAAGAATTCCTGCTTCCCGGAGGAGGATGTGGCAGGTGCTGGACTAGGGCAGATGCCATCGTTGCTGCTTTCTCGACTATCTGCTGTCCTCTGTCCCTTGGAGTGGGAGAACTAGGAAGCTCTGAACTGCTGGCCTTCCAAACTCCTAATCGCTGGTTATCTTGAGTCTTAAAGTCCCTGGAAGAGGCTCAAAGAACTGCTTCGCTGCCCCTGGGATTCCAGGCTGCAGACAGTGTAGCCACCAGAATCTAAGCAGTAGCTGCACCCTGTTCTAAATTCTGTTTCCCCGTGTGCTCTGTAACTGGGCCACTCCTGAATCGTTAATGACCTTGAGAAGCAGTCCCAGCTCTGAATGTGGGATTCTGCTCTTTGAAGTCACCCACTTTCTTTGTGGGTCTGTTCTCCCCTCTCGGGCACGCCCCCTTCCAGCTTTGATGGTGCCATTGTAACAACTGGGTTTGCAGTTATTAATTTCTGTGCACAGCAAGGTGCAGTTTTAATATACAGAAAATATAATTGCTATCTTGTGTAATCATTTTCTGAGGGTTGAAAGTGTAACCTTTAATTAATATTTCATCTGCAGGCGGGGCGGGTTACTTGAATAGAGCCTAAAAATATTGCTGTCCCTGTGTGTAGGGAGTGTGAGTCGTGAGACGCACAGCCAGTGTCTGCTCCGCCATTGCATTGTTTGAGGTTGCTTCTAAAATTAAAGCGGTTAACCCGTTCACCTGGAATCACATGGGCTGCGGCTCCTGGAGGTGCAGGGCTTGGAGCAGTGGGAAAGGGGCACACATCAAGGCTGCAGTTTTCAGCTGCCACCTGCCTGCCACAGCGGAGCCATTGCACCTACGTGGGACATGGACATGGGGCATGGGGCTGGAAGGCCAGTGCGTCTCCGATCAAAGCCAGCTTCGTGGAGCGTGTCCTGCCGAGAGCATGGACCTCCTCCACTGTCCACAGGCAGGACACATGCTGTCTTTGATGGGCCAGAGGGGACACCTCAAATTTCCAAGTACAGCCTGGGGGAGACAAAGAGTGTTCCCTAGTTAGCTGGGGAAGCCCAGATAGGGAAGGAGGGCAGATGGGGGCTGGATAAGAGGCCTGGAGGGCAAGTCAAGGCTTCCATGGACCATTGCGATTCTGAACAACTTCTTTTCCCGTTTGGGGGTTCTGGCTGGTGAGGGTCATAGGGCTCATTCTGACCTTCGTGACATCCCCCTGAGACCGGGGCAACCCGTGGACAGTGTCAACCACTCCATCCTTTCATGACTGGATCTCTGACTGCACTCGGCCCTGTTCCCCACCCCCACAGCCATGGGGAAGGAGCTGCTTCCTGTGACTGAGGACACTGAGCCAAGTGTGGCTGATGTCACTGATCTGTCAGTCTATGGAAGTCAGCTGTGGGTCCTGGGGCTGTGTGCAGTGGTTAGTGTTTGGGCACTACTGCAGTTGGATGTATGAGGTCCACTGCCCTGTGCACCCTTGGACCAACCCTTCAGAGTCCTCCTGTGATCCATCTGAGTTCTGACCCCTTAAGCAAAGGGGTTCATCACTTGACTTCGTAAACCCCATGGGGATCATTTAAGATCACCCCAAGGAGGCTGTCTCCTAGTTCTGGGCTTATCGAATTTTTTTGTAACTACCCGTCAGATGTTGAGACATCGACAGATGCTGTGGGGTCATTAGAAGCTTCTTTGAGTGACAAAGGCGTGAGGCCGGCCACCCCTTCCTCTGCCGGCATGCCTTAAGGGACCAGTGTGGGGAGGTGGGAAAGGGTGAGGACCTGATTCCATTTTGCTTCTGGGAGGAAGTATTCTGTGCCACCTACGAGGAAAGGGGCACGAAATGAGGACAATGGCCCTTGCGGAACCCTACAAGCCCCGTCTCACCAGCTTTCATGGCCAATGCTACAGCGTTTGTTCTTCCCATCTGGCGTATGGAGATCTCTCTAGGGGAGGAGATACCCAGCTGTGGGGGATGAGGATACACAGGGTCCTCCTCAGGGACCTGGCCCTGGAGGGAAGGGCTCTGGGCCTTGCGGCAGGACACAGACATCTTCTTCTCCCACCCTATGTTTTCCCCGGCTCAGCTTCTTCTGGCTGTCACCCAGCTCTCAAAGTCACTCCCAGGAGGCCTCGAGGGGTCATCTAGGGTGTTTCCTCTCTACTCTGTCCCTTTTGAAACACTCCAGAGCAATACTGGGTTGGGGAAAGTGTTTTTTTTCCCCCTCTAGTCTGTCTCAGAGGTCACCTAGTCGGTAACTGGCACATTTCAGATTTTGTTTTGATGCAAACAAGATCCCTGAATGCAGTGTATCAGCATTAATGCATATAGGGTCAGGTTTATACAACATGCACGTGTTTTGGCCCATTTCTACCAGCCGTGTCTGGGGAAGCCCAGACAAAGCATACAAGACAGTCCTCCTGGGGGTTTCAGTGTGACACGTGAGGATTCAGATGTTTGGGGAAATTACTCCTCTGTCACTGCAGAAGTACCAGCAGCCCTCTGCACAGGTGGGGAGGCCCATTCTGTGTCAGAGTCTCGGCAGAGGCCGTCGTTACATGGCAGTGCATCTGGACACAGCTCCGGGGTTTCCTACGTGGGGTTGATGGTCATTTCAGTAGTTGAATTCCTCTGGGCCAAGCTGCCGATAACCTTGGATGCCTCCAGAGAGCTGCAGCCAGAGGAGGTTACTCAGTGCGTCTGCCCTGTGGGGGTGGGAGTGTTGATGTCCTGCTGCGAAGGAGTGTTGGGAGGATGGAAAGCAGGGCTAGCTAGGCAGGGTGGTGGCGGCGGCCACAGATTCAAACTGAAACCTCTTAAAGGACATGGCCTCAGAATTGTTCAAATGGCCACACTGAACAACCCAACTATTTGTATTTGCACGTGTCGGGCCCAGAGAAGCCACATGGCTGGTCTCAGGTCACACAGCAAGTCAATGGCTTGGCTGGGGCTTAGGAACTTTCTGGGGACTCTTTGAAGTCCTTGGGCCCCAGGCGGGTAGGGCAGAGATCAGGTATCTTTCCTAGTCTTCCTATGCCCGTCTTCTTCTTTTTCAGTTTACTTTCTTTCCTCCCCTTTCTCCCTACAGCCTACCATGTTCTTTTTGTTACACACACCCCGTATTAGAGCTGGGAAATCTTTATTGGCTTCGTGGAAATCCTGGGTGAGCATTATTCTCCTTGGAACCTGTGTGTGTGTGTGTGTGTGTTATGTGTGATGTTTGTGGTGTGTGTGTGTGTGGTATGTGTGTGTGTGTGTGTGTGTGTGGTATGTGTGATGTTTGTGGTGTGTGGTATATATGTGTGTGTGTGGTGTGTATGTGTGTGTGTGGTGTGTATGTGTGGTATGTGTGATGTTTGTGGTGTGTGTGGTGTGTTTGGTGTGTGTATGTGTGTGTGTGTACTGGTATGTATGTGTGGTATGTGTGATGTGGTGTGTGTGTGGTGTGTGTGGTGTGTGTGTGGTGTGTATGTGTGGTATGTGTGATGTGTGTGGTGTGTGTGTTTGAAACGTAACTATGTAAGTGAGTTAGGTGGGTGGCTGTGCACGTGTGATGTGCATATACAGTGTACACAAACTTACCCATGTGGTGTGTGTGCATGTGTGAGCTATGCGCAGAGATGCATTGGCGTGTGGTGTGCATGAACACATACACAAGTTTGCATACATGTTTGTGCACATGTGTATACTTGTGTACCAAAGGAGAAAAAGGTGACCCTATGGCAGAGGGGTTTGACCCAGGTGTGGGGCTGCCCCTGGTTGTCCTGCTCCTCAGTCTCACTGGCCACCAGTATGTGTGTGTGGGGGACCTGCCACCCACCTCTGGTACATCCAGAAATGCATGGTTGGGGGGGGGCATGAGCTCTCAGGAATGGTCCACTGCTGTTTTCTTACTGCTGTCTGCCTTTGTTAACCCAGGTAGCAATTACCGATGTGGAATATTTGGTGACTAATTAGTTTGCCCCGTGGAGATGGCAGGATGATGTGTCCATTGGGCCTGATCTACTTTCTTAGCTCCCTGGGGAGGGCTGGGGGAGGTCAGGGATGACAGGGTACAGGACTGGAGAGAGATGAGCTCCGAGCTCAGGATGCCCTGTGACTGCTGGGGTCCCAGCTGCGGATCCCTGGGAAGATAAAAATAGCCTCCCGCCTCGGTTCTGCCCTTGCTGTTGTGTTACAGGCCACTTCCTCTGTGGGTGAAGCTCTTGGCCGTCTGCCCAAGGATGCAGGGTGGTGTCAGAGCCCCAGTTGGACCTGCCCTCTGAGTGCAGCGTCACTGTTGGTGGGGGAGCTGTGTCCTTCGCACCCCAGGATGATTTGAACCAGGACTGCAGAGGCGGGGTGCTCACGGTAGAGGTGTCCCAAGACCCCAAGAGGAGAGGGGGAGGTAGGGAGTTGTCTCTGATGCTTGCCTGAGCTGAACTGAGTTCAGTCGCATATTGGTTCTCATGGGCCACAGGTTGAGCCCCGAAGAGTTGGTGATGCTTTATGGTTTCCCCAAAGGTATCAGTCAAGGAGGACTCAGACAGACAGGCGGGTGAACTGTCAGTCTAGGCGAACACACTGTAGGTGTGAGAACCATGCCCAAGTAGAACTCTATTTTGGAGACTGACTCTGCCTTTCCTGATGTTAGGGATATGGTTTGGCACTCAAGCCCTGCAGGCAACTGGCCCATCCATGGGAGAGTGCCTCAGGGACCTTCCTCTAGACAGGCAGAGGCTTTACTCAGGCTGCTTTGGTGTGCATCTTCCAAAATGTGCCCAAGTCAGACGAGGAGGCTCCAGGCACCACCCCTGATGGGTTCTAGAACCTCCCTGGGTGTGGGCCAGACTGGCCACCTTATAACACTTGCTGTTCATCGACACAAGTCATCTCCTGTTAGCTCACGCTGGCATCAGGTGGGGTCCTTGACATTCAGCGGTCTGTCTATGCAGCTGGGGCCAGCTCCGCTGAGATGAGGCTTTGACCAGGGTCATTGGCACACAGTTGTATCAGCTCTGTCTCTCTGCTATAATTCAAGGCCAAGGACCTCGCCTTCTGAACACTTGGGGTTTCCCCAGGGCTCCGGCTTGTGCCTTGCCCTAGAGGACAGCCAGTGCCTGGTCACATGGTCAGGTTGCTTTCTCCGAAGCTGCAGCTGCAGTTGTATGCAGTAAGGCTTGGACAGAGTGCGGAGGCTTGGACTTGGGACAACCCTGAGTCCTGTTCTTCTAGTTCCCTGTGACCTTGCACAAGGCCCTGGAATCTTTGAGTCATGCCTTCAGAAGTTGTGATGTCTGTGTCTGGGGCTGTACTCCTTACATGTTGGTCATGGGACGAACCAGATGCTCAGGCTCCAGGTAAGACGAACATGGGTTTCTGGAGAAGAGACTGTGGGAAATGACCTTGTGGTCCCGAGCCTGGACAAGTAGCCTTGAGTCTCCCTTTCCGGTCCCAGGAGCCATGGGGAGAGCACCCTGACTCTGGCAGGAGATACAGGGTACAAGGAAACCCCTGGGGAGAATGGGTGGTGCCGTATGGCTCTGAACTGAGGTCAAGGGTGAGCCCAGGTGCTTTCCAAGGCACCCCAGGAACAGATTTAAATAGTGCTATCACAGAAGACCTAGGCTGGGACAAGAGTGGCCATTCCGTGAGGTGCGTGGCAGCTCCTCCAGGCCACCCATGACCGTGGCTGGGGAACCAGTGCCGGTACAAGCCTCACACACAATTCCCTTCAACAAAAACACCAGGTGCAGCCTGTGGGTTAGAATTTCCATTTACATCACCTGGGGCTTTTCTGTCCAGCCTCCCCCTCCCCCACCTCCAAGGAGACTGTCATTCCCAAACCCAGTGGACCGAGTCTCTTTCCAGGGCTGTCCTCTTGTTACGTCTCGGTACCTGGCAGGGCTGCTACTTACCAGAGACAGAATGCCCAGCTTATGCACGAGACATGGGATCCCCAAAAACTAACCTGCAAAGGCAGAGCGCGCGCGCGTGAGGTGGGGTCAGGAGTCCTGGGTCTAAAGCCAGTCGTGACCAGAATGGCCTTGGGAAAGCCAAGCTAGTTCCTTTGTGTCGTCTGAACACAAAGGCGAAAATGCTTTCTCAGAGTCTGAGGGCGGGGTTCAAATAAGCAAGGAGGATGAAGGGCCTGGGATGGTGCCTGCCAGGTTGCAGTTAAGAATTCAACAGGGCATCTGTATCACTTCCACCGCCTGGAGGTTCAGGAAACATCGCTGAAGAGCGGGTAGAAAGGATTGAAGAGCCGGAGGATGGAGAAGAAGGTCATGAAACATTGCCATTGAGACCCTCAACACACAGTAGCTATGGATCCCTTCATACGATTCCACCATGGATAAAGGATGCGTCCAGGGGGGGTCCATCCCTCCCCAAAGAGCCGATGACTATTAATGATTACTGGGGGTGTGTGGGGTCTTTTTCTCTAATGGTGTAGCCATTGGGGGGTGAGGTGAGGAGAAAGGGATCCAAGGGAAAGAAAGGGAGGTGCCAGATGGTAATGAGGGGCTAATGTAATCACAACACATTATATACATATGTGTGTGTGAGTGTGAGTGTGAGTGTGTGTGAGTGTGTGAGTGTGTGAGTGTGTGTGAGTGTGTGAGTGTGAGTGTGTGTGAGTGTGTGTGTATGTGTGTGAGTGTGTGTGAGTGTGTGAGTGTGTGAGAGTGTGTAAGTGTGTGTGAGTGTGTGAGTGTGTGAGTGTGTGAGTGTGTGAGTGTGAGTGTGTGTGAGTGTGTGTGAGTGTGTATGTGTGTGTGAGTGAGTGTGTGTGAGTGTATGAGTGTGTGAGTGTGTGAGTGTGTATGTGTGTGTGAGTGTGTGTGAGTGTGAGTGAGTGTGTGTGAGTGTGTGAGTGTGTATGTGTGTGTATGTGTGTGTGTGTGTGAGTGTGTGTGAATGAGTGTGTGAGTGTGTGAGTGTGTGTGAGTGTGTGTGTGAGTGTGTGTGAGTGTGTGAGTGTGTGAGTGAGTGTGTGTGAGTGTGTGTGAGTGAGTGTGTGAGTGTGTGTGAGTGTGTGAGTGTGTGTGAGTGAGTGTGTGAGTGTGTGTGAGTGTGTGAGTGTGTGTGAGTGTGTGAGTGTGAGTGTGTGTGTGTGTGTGTGTGTATGTGACTGTCAAAAATTAAAAAAAAAAGGAACAGATCAACGAGAATAGAAGAATTATAGTGGCCCAGCTCAGGCAGTCTTCTGCTCCTTGCTCGGCACATCCCCCAGGAGGCAGCCCACTGAACGAGCACAGAATTCTCGAACACAGAAAGCATGCTTATCATTCTTTTAACTGACAAGGAACCAGGAGCCAGATGCTGTGGTAAGAACACAGATGACCACCACATCCGTCTTGTTCTCTACTTCTGCCTGGGCCACCAAATACCAGAGCAGTGGCAGACACTCAGGATACATGTTCTGAATGAGTAGTGCATCCAGACAGGCGACCTAGAGAAAAGGGCGTGGAAGCGAAGACTCACAGCACGGGTTCTGTTTGGATTAGGGGAGAAGAAGGCACGGTGGGAGTCAGGATGAGAGACGTGACAGTACCTAACTAGAGGCAGATGGTTGCCAATCTGCAAGCTTGCCAGAGTCCTGGGGGCTTTGCCTTGCCACAGGCTGTGTGCTTGGGTGAGCCGAGGGCTTCAGAGGAAAGAAATCAAGACGGTATGTTTGTTCATCAAACATTTGCTTACCTTGTGCCTGTCCTGTTCGTACCTCCAGGAAGGCCATTAGGAGGCTGCGGAGAGTGCTGCCTGGCTAGCATGGATCTCCAGGAGGGCCTCAGGCTGGAGTGGAAAGACTTGGGCAGTGCTCCGGGGCACAGGGCAGGGAGGGGCTGCATGCGGCAGAGGGCAGATGTCAGGGAGTCGGTCTCACACAGTTGAGGCTGCAGGTGGCTGAGGAGCCTCCTGGGGAGGTGAGGGAGGCTGTGAGTGGACACTGTGGGGAAGCTGCCCTAGGGATGTGAGAGTCTGTCATCACGGGACAGCCGCTGTCACAGGACGGGCGGTCCAGGCTTCGCGTGCACTCATGACTTCTTCCCTTGGTGAAGTTTCCAAGAAAGTGCATGGTTTCTGAGTCTCCTCCATCCAGAACTGGCCCCAGTGGGGCTTTGAAAGGTGCCCTTTGATTTTATGGGCAAGTTTGAGGTTCCTAGGAAATGCTGCTGTGGGTTCTCTAGAAGTACTTCTAAACACCCAGGATTGAAACCCTGTGAAGTCCACCACAAGGTTGCGTAAGCAGCACCATGAAGTATGTTCCCACACTGCTCATTCCCTTCCAGTCCTGCTTGGAGCCACGAGGAATGCTTCAGAGATAGGCAGAAGCCTCTCCCTGGACCCCGGTCCTCTCCTTTGTGAGGGATGACTGACAGCTCTTCGTTTACGTCTGTTGTTACATTTCAGTTTTCTTATATCCTCTTGTTGGAGATAGAAATTCAGAGACATTACTTTTGTTATTATTTGGAGACAGGGTCTCACCGCATAGCCCCGCTGCCCTGGAACTCACAAAGCCGTGCACCACCGTGCGCCTGCCGAGGTGGGTTATACAAGTATAAAATATATGAGTTATCGCTGGTTAAAAGTGGGGTGAATAACGTAGCAAAGGAGACGCAAAAGGGGAGAATAGGAATACTTTTCCTCGATGGCCACTTTGTTCAAACTTGTTTATGGCTGCCCTGTGGACCTACGAGGGTCCAGGTCTCAGTCACCAGCAAGTTCCCCTCGGGTCTGTCTGAATCTAGAGCTACCAATCCAGGGCTTGCGTAGCTTAATGACATGTGCTTTTGAGCTGGGGGTGTGGCTCAGTAGGTAGAATGCATGGAACCCTGAATTCCATCTCCAGCAGTGAGGACCTCAGCTGTGGTGATAAATGCTTGTAATTCTACTGCTTGGGAGTTAAGAGGCAGGAGGATCAGGAGTTCAAGGTCATCCTTGGCTACATAGTCTGGGCTGTATGAGACCTTGTCTCAACAAAACCAAATTTAAAAAAAGAAAGAAAGAAAGGGAAAAAAAGAAAAGAAAAGAAGAATGTGCTTCTAAGCAGGTGCCAAGTCACTGTTTGGTGATGAGAAGACATTTGTCTCGTAGTGTGCCTGCTGGCAGCCGATGTCCACGGCTATGTGTGCAAGTTGTCACGGCGTCAAGCGGAGCCAGACCTGAGTGTCCTGCAGCTAGTTGGCAGGTTGATTTGGCCTTTGTACCTGACCCAAAGTTCCCAAGCCCTGTAGGCTACCATGACCTAGCTCTTACAGGCTAGGGTAGGCTCAGGGTCCTCAGGAGGACCCCCATGTTGTCAGCTTTCGGGGTGTGAAGTGAGGAAGCAGTTGTGATTTACTCTGGGGGGGCTGACGAGGAAGAAGTCTGTGCTCGAAGGACTTACGAAGGGGACTCAAGATGGGGGACGGATCGTGCCTCTGCTGGACAATGTTTGGATGCCGCCGGCACCTCGCCCCCAGGTCAGGCCTGTGCCCGACACTGTTCTCTACAAAACATGTCATTCATTCCTGCACGTGGCCCTGCTCTTCTCCACCTGCAGGTCAGGTCTGTCTCACTGCCCTTCCCCAGGTCACAACGCCGTTCTTTCCTGTGTGCGATCTCCTCTCCTCCACCCTGCGGGTCACCCCTGAACACTGTGTGTCCCAGATAGGGTGAATCACCTTAGGTGTGAGTGGAACTTCGCACTCAGATCTTGTTGAGTAAAAAGAAGACACATTGAGCCGGGCGTTGGTGGCGCACGCCTTTAATCCCAGCACTCGGGAAGCAGAGCCAGGCGGATCTCTGTGAGTTCGAGGCCAGCCTGGGCTACCAAGTGAGTTCAGAAAGCGCAAAGCTAACAGAAAACCCTCGAAAAAAACAAAACAACAAAACAAAAAAAAAAAAAAAAAAAAAGAAGACACATTGAACCCTGTCTGCTGTCCACCCTGGGCTCTACTCTGTTGCCAATGCCCTCTTAGGGAGTGACGCCGAGAGGCCGTCATAAGATCTGTGGTCATTTAAACCTGGCGTGCAGAGCATTGCAGTTGGCTCTCGTCCTGGGATCTTTCTGGTCTGGCTTTGAATTTCCTTGGGAAATATTCAAATGTAGCTTCTGGGTGTTTTTTTGCTTTTATTTATTTACTTGTTTCTGTTGTGACTTTCTCTAAATAGTAATCAGTCTTCTAGGATGCTCTTTGCAAGTAGCTGCCTCATGGGCTATCTTTGTTTGTTTGTTTTCGAGACAGGGTTTCTCTGTGTAGTTTTGGTGCCTGTCCTGGATCTCACTCTGTAGACCAGGCTGGCCTCGAACTCACAGAGATCCCCCTGCCTCTGCCTCCCGAGTGCTGGGATTAAAGGCATTTGCTGCCGCTGCCATCACCACCTGGCCTCATGGACTATCTTAAGTTGAGGTGGCAAAGGGCTGGGCCCTGTCTCTCTAGAGGACTCAAGGAGAATGAGCTCACAGCCGAAGGGACTCACTTGCCTGGCCAGAGGAGGGTAGTTTTCACTGGGTGCACTCTGTAACACCATCTCCACCTTTTCTTCTTTCATCCAGGAAGAGGCCAGATGATCTCATCTTGTCCTCCTCGTAATCCCTAGGATGTGTGAAGGCACCACGGAGGCCAGACCCCCGTTCTGCATCCGAAGTGTTCACTCTTGCCTTGAGCCTCCTCTGTGAAGCGATGGCCCAGGGTGTGCAGTGGACTGTCTCACGTCTGCAGGAGGGACATAGGCCGTGGTGGGCGGCACCCAGAAAGACTTTAGAAGGCTAGATAACAGAGGCAGGCAGCATGCGGAAAGCTAGGGCATGACAACATGGCCCCAGGGTGACAGTAGACAGGGGACACCCACAGGCAAAGCCGGAGCTGGGCTGGTGGTAAGAGCCACGGGAGCAGCGATGTGGATGGAAGGGGCGCAGGGGTGCACTGGTCTGAGGCTGCAGTAGCTCCTCTGTGGGTTAAAGCAGCGGCTGCAGGGAGCCTGGCTTGGGGTAGACAGCTAGGGCGTGGGCCAGCTAGTGCTGTTTCCCAGAGGGCTGGTGAGTCTCACCTCCTCATTCTTATTGCCCACCCAAGCCTTCCTTACCTCTCTTTCTCTTTCCCTTTCCTTGTCCTTGGCTCTCTTTGTATCCCCTTCCTCCTCCTCTTCCTCCCCCTCCTCCTCCAAAACGTGTTGTGTGATATATGGATGGTGGGTGTGAGACTCATTTGAGGCTGGCAGTGGAGGGTTAGATGTGGATCCAGTGAACTTTCGGAACCAGTCTTTAGATGGAGACCTGGGAGACGCGGTTCTAACAAGTGTTTATATACACTGTAGTTTGATGGTCGCTCTGGATGGGTGTCTGGGAGATGAAGTTCCAGCAGTGCTGAAGCATGTGGTAGTTTGATAGAATTTGTAGGCGTAGCGTAGGTTTCCCTGGGCAGATATATTTCTACTCCACTACTCATCAGCCTGTTGTGTGTTCATTCTCTGCTGGAGTCCATGTTCTATGCTCTGGTTAAACCCCGGTATGCATGGCGTCATCTCCTCCAGTACGTGTGTGTGTGTGTGTGTGGTGTGTGTGTGTGTGTGTGTGTGTAGACTGGTACATCCCAAGTGATGGAGACCAGAGCAGGTTGAGGCCACAGTTCCAGCCCTGAGGTTCAGGGAATCTGGGCTGCTCTGTCTTGGCCTTCAGCTGGCTGGAAGAGATCCACCCTTGTGATAGGGCAATCTGCTCTATGTGGGCTCTACTCACTTACATCCGTATCTCACTTAGAAACACTCACAAAACACCCAGAATAACATCTGACCAAATATCTGGGTACCTTGGGCAAGCTACGTTGGCACATTAAACTAGCTTTCACTGCCTCTAAAATATCATGTTTCCGATATTCATAAGCATATCTAGTCCTATGAAGAAGCATGTGCAGCTATGGACAGGCACAGAGCTTCACAAGCAAGCCTGAGTTCTCTCCATCAATTAACTAGCTGGCGTGGGTCTTCATTTTGTTACCTGTCTTAGACAAGAGTGTGCTTTGTGTCATTTTATAAATATAAATCCTGTCTGTCTTCCTTGACGAAAGTGTGTTTTATAAGTTAAACTTCTCTTTTCCCTCTTTCCCTTTCTCCCTCTCCTCTTCTCTGCTCAACAGTATTTATTTGGCACTTAGCAGTTTTCTCAGGCACAGGGCAATGTGAAATTATGAAGACATTTCTGCAACCAGCTATGAGTTTAGACTCCAAGAGATGACATGGGTATGGATGTGTCCGTCAGAGTTGGAGCCACTGGCTGTCTCCCCTGCCTAAGCTTCCCTCAGCACACCGGGCACTAACCTGCAGCCTGCAATAACGTTGGGGTGTCTCAAGAAACACCTACCACACGGCTGTTCTACACAGAAGCGTCTGGTCTCTTCCTCCTGAAGTCAGGACCGCGGACCAAGAAGGCATAGTGTTCAGCCGCTGGCCCAGACCTCAGTCCAATCAGTCTCTTCACGACATGTGTGGGTGATCTGTGCACAGGGCAGTCAGAGAATGCTTCTGACAGATGGATCAGGAAGGTTTTCCCATAGGATTCAGGGGAGATCGACAGCCTGGCTGCTGCACTGCTTTCTTGGGACAGTGTTGATGCTAGGTAGTTGGGAGAGAGAGGGATTGGACTCTTTCTGGGTCAGGCCTCCAGAGAGGCCCCGAGTGGCCCTCCTGGGGCTCAGGGGCAAGGTTCAAATGCACATGAAGTGAGAGCACCAGCCAAGGGTGCTGCCAAGAGGGGCAGCTCCAGTTCACACCCCCACCCTCTTCTGGAGGTGTCCTGGGCAGAGCCCTTCACCTCTCCAGGGCAGCTTTCTCTCTAGCATCTGAAGTGGATGAAAATCATCCCACTTTGGGGGCAGACTCTCAGCGTGGGGCTAGCCTGGTACAAGCTGAGTGTGGCTGCGTGTGTCCTTTCACTGGGTGGCAGTCTGCAGTGGAAGGAGCTGAAACTGGGGAGGGAGCTGCTTTGGGACAACTCTTGGCTCCCCATGGGCACTGTAGGAGCAGCCTGTCATAGTAGGCTGTCCCGGGGATTATGTGAGATCATGCATGAGAAACACCATAGCAGCAGCTAGTCATCATTGTAAAGGCAACAGTTGACATTTGTAACTGCCCTGCAACATACAAGCTTTGGGGTAACCCCAGGACCTGGACTCTTACCCAGAGCCAGGTGGGTGCAGGTGGAAGGAGGAGCTGTGTTTGACCATGGCAATAACTTCTGGATGGTTCTGATCAGACCCTAGAGTCTCAAGAAGATTGTTAGGAAGTGCAGAAGTTAATGTGGCATGTTGCTAAGTCGATTTCTTTGAAAAGGTGTTCTCTCTTTCTGAGGGATGGCAGCTGAGGCGGTTGCCATGGTTACATGTTGTCTGGTTAGCATATAGAGCAGTAGCAAAGATGGCTGGCCTGCAATCGATGGCCGTGGAAGGTAAGCATCCACATCCCCCATCTGGAATGTTCTACTGGTGCATCTTCCTCCTTTGGGGCTCACGTTTCCCAAGCTGATGTTATTTTGTGCCTTGGGTGGTTAGGCAAGGTGGGGAAGCCGCTGTGTGCATTCAGGGTAGACGGCACTGCACCCAGTCATCTCTGAGGTAAAACAGAGAGTCCCCTGGTGATGTTGACTGAAGATCACGTGCTGGGAGGGCATGGAGGAGAGGGGGTAGTTAGGAGTGCAAGCAGCAGAAAGGGAAGAGAGTATCCTGAGAAGATGCTGGAAAGAGCGACCCGTGTTCATGGGGGCCGCTGGGAGCTCTATAGTAACTCACCAGAACCTCTGTGATGTAACTAGATGCCAGCTAACATCCCATAATGTGTTCAATTCTGGGGGTCCCCAAACCTCTGGGGGACCATATTGTGGGGGCACATGGAGGAGGAGTTGGTTCCCCTTTTCATCTTGGAATCATTTGCCTTTCTTCTCACCTACACTTGGCTCCTCACATGGAGAGAGAGAGAGAGAGAGAGAGAGAGAGAGAGAGAGAGAGAGAGGAGAGAGAGGGAGAGAGGGAGGGAGGGAGGGAGGGAGGGAGAGAGA
The DNA here is from genome assembly GCF_004664715.2 of Peromyscus leucopus. Lineage (NCBI taxonomy): Eukaryota > Metazoa > Chordata > Mammalia > Rodentia > Cricetidae > Peromyscus > Peromyscus leucopus. Next base: position 56,024,067 of record NC_051081.1, on the reverse strand, counting down.
CAGAGTCCTGGGAGAGGTGCTACATCAGCTTGTATCCATCTCCTCCAACTGTAGACAAAATGAGGATGAGGTCTGTCTTAGGGTTTCCATTGCTGTGAAGAGACACCATGACCATGACCACTCTTATAAAGAAAAACATTTAATTTGGTGGTGGTTTACAGTTCAGAGGTTTATTCCATCATCATCATGGTGGGGAGCATGGTAGCATGCAGGCAGACATGGTGCTGGAGAAGCAGTAGAAATTCGCACATCTTGTGAAGGCAATAGGAAGTTGACTGAGACACTGAGTGGTATCTCTAGCATAGGAGACCCCAAAGCCCGCCCCCACAGTGACACACTTCCTCCAACAAGGCCACACCTACTCCAACAAAGTCACACCTTCTAATAGTACCACTCCCTACGAGCTTATGGGTGCCAAATATATTCAAACTAACATAAGTTCCTGCCCAAGATGCCTGGGCACAGCCGGGATAACTAACCATAGAAGGCATTGCCAACTATAGCTGTGACTCAATTCCATGGGATTTGAAAGATGACACCAAATTGTTCCTAGATCCTAAGATTGGCATCTGTTCATAATATGCATCTGAGAGAGAGAGAGAGAGAGAGAGAGAGAGAGAGAGAGAGAGAGAGAGAGAGAGAGAGAGAGACTTACCTGCTATGGCACCACCTGGGTATAAATATTATTCATTTATTTGTGTGTATTTATGTGTTTGTATATGTGCAGGTGTGCATGTATGGGTGTGTACATGGGCTAGTATAGTGGTCAGAGGTTGGCACTGGGTGCCTTCTTTAGTCACTTTCAACCTTATTGTTATTGTTTTCCAAAGATTCTTTCGTGTGTGTGTGTGTGTGTGTGTGTGTGTGTGTGTGTGTGTGTGTGGTTTGTTTGTGAATGTGTATGTAGATGCCCAACACTGGAAGAGGGCATCAGATCCCCCAGAGTTGCAGTTAGAGGCTGTTGTGAACTGCTCAATGTGGGTGCTGGGAACAGAACTGCTGGGTCATCTCCAGCCCTTGTCCTTGTTTTGGGTGCAGGATCTCTCACTGAAGTTAGACTCACTAATTCGGCTGGGTCGTCTGCCCCACAACATGGGGATTACAGCTGCATGCTGCCTTGCCCAGATTTCCCACATGGGTTCTAGGAGAATGAACTTAGGTCCTCATGCTTGTGAGGCAAGCAAGCACTTTACCAACTGAGCGGCCTCCCCAGCTCCATGGCTCTTACCTTGTAATGTAAACTACCATTCTTTTCTCCAAGCCTACACATCCATCTGTGGTTTCTGTTTCCTTTGGCCCGTACTGGATCATATTCTACGTACAGGTTTGAAAACCTTCCCTACCTCATTTAGCAATCTCTTACAGCATTTCTGTTAGCTGGAATTCTGATCCAGCATCTTTTACAGTTCCTATGACCTCATCCTCCAGCACCTACACTCTGCAGAGTGGTGTCCTTCTCCATCCACACTTACACATCAATCTCCTCCCCTATCCACACTTACACATCAATCCCCCCCCCCATGCATACTTACACAGTGGTCTCCTCCTCCATCCACACTTACACATCAATCTCTTCCCCTATCCACACTTACACAGCGGTCTCCTCCTCAGTGCTGGGCAGGTTTCTGCCACACTTTGCAGACTCTGGCAGTGCTGCTGTGGCTGATGTTCCGAGAGCCCCTGCTTTCTAAACTGGGCCATTAAGAGGATCCATGTGGACAAGGGTAGAGTCCACTTTAAAGAAATGTGTTCCTAGGTCTCCCTTCTGGCTGTCCATGGTCCTGGTGATTTTTTTTTTAAATAGGCCCTGTCACTGTCCAGTAGACTGTTTTAGTTTGCTTTTCTGTTGGTGTGATAAAATACCAGGACTAAAAGCCAGTTGAGGAGGAAAGAGTTTATTCCATCTCACAGCTCATGTTCCACCATTCAGGGAAGTTGGGGCAGGAACTGAAGGCAGTACCTGAAACAGAGGTCATGGAAGAGTGCTGATAACTGTCTTGCTCATCACGGCTCCCTCCACCTGTCTTTTTACACCATCCAGGACCATGGGTTCCAGGAGCATCACCACCCCCAGTGGGTTTGGCCCTCCCTTATCAATCATCAACTAATCAAGAAAATGCTCCACATGAGCTTGTCGACAGATCAATTTAGTGAGGACATTTTTCTCAACTTACATTTCCTTTTTTTTAAATAACTCTAGACTGTGTCAAGTTGACAAAAATCTAGCCAGGACAGCGACTTTCTTCTCCGATATCAGCCTGGACTCCCCTGGGCTGTCTGCCCCATCCCTGCAGCATGCATGGTGAGTCTGCTTTTCTCTAGGTCCTGGGGCAGAGCTGCGCTTGTTTTCCTTTTTGTCACTGAGTTCCTGGTTCTAGATGTAAAGTTCCTCCCTGAAGAAGCCCTGCTCTCTAGTGACAGAGCTCCTGATCTCTCCAGGATGCTTGCTACAGAGTTGTAAGGAGCAAGCTGATGCCTTAGCTAGAGCCGTCAGCCATAGAGAGCCTGTTAGGACTTGGTCTTTGGCCTCAGAACCTATGCCTTTACTAACAGCTGGCTGTTCACCATAGAGCTGGGCTGCCTGCTACGCCATACCCTTGCCAGCTGGCCCTTGCCCGGTAGGAGGGCAGAAAGTGAGTGATTTATAACAAACAGAAACTCATCTCACAGTTCATGTGATTGGAAAGTTCAAGGTCAAGGGTTTGCGGAGAGCCTTGCACTATCGTGACATGGTGGAGGATCACCGGACATTGTGTTTGTCAAAGGTAGATGGGTGGATGGATAAATACAGACAAACTTAATGCTGGATCACTGAACCATTCCGTGCCCTCGACCTGCTGACTTCTCAAAGCTTCTTCTGAACACAGTTGTATTGGGAATTGAGTTTGCAACACAGGAATGTTGGGATACATCCAAGTTGTTACAGTCTGTGTGAGGTTGCACCATCCTTTTCTAACTCACAGATCTGGACTCAGCAGGTCACAGAGCACACAACTCTACCTGGATACACTTGGTTTGCATGACAGTACATGAAAGGTCACACCGGGCTACCTGTGGCCAGAAAGAAAATTCTCATGGTTCAGTGGCTTGCACCTGCTCTGCAGGTTTAGCAGAGTCCCCAGTCCCAGGAAAGACCCAAAGTAACCATACGCACAGTGCTGATGTGTATATTTATCAGGTGCTTGCTTAATATTATTACCATAATAGTAATTCTTGTTATTTTACCTTATGGCTGAGCCATGTTGAGATGTCAAAGCTGTGCATGTTTAATGAATGCAATTTGACCTTTGAAGAGAAGTATTAATCTGTGATTAATTATATACATATGTATATATATTTCATATATATAAAAAATGTTTCTTGACTGTATCTACCCTGATTTTCCCATCCTATCCCCTTGACACCTCTCCACCAACACATCCCCTTCTCATTTTCATGTTTCTGACCCTTTGTAACCCTCAAGTCTAGTCTGTGCTGCCTGCTAGACTATTGACTTGTCATGTTGACTTGATATTTCCCAGGGCTCGTGCAGGTTAACGTAGCTACAGCGAGTGAGTTCCAGGAGTGCAATGGTTGTGCTGGCGATTGTTGTTTTTTGTTTGTTTTCTCTTTTCCTCTTGACACAAGCCAGAACTGTCTGGAAAGAAGGAACAGTCTATGGGATGTTTTCTTGATTAATGGTTGATGTGGGCAGTGCCGTTCCTGGGCCGGTGGTTCTGGGGTCTATAAGAAAGCAGACTGAGCAAGCCACAGGGAGCAAGCCAGTAAGCAGCGCCCCTCCATGGCCTCTGCGTCAGCTCCTGCCTCCAGGATCCTGCTTGAGTATCTGCTGTGACTTTCCTCAATGATAGATAATGATGGAGAAGTGTAAGCCGAATAAATCCTTTCCTCCTCAAGCTGCTTTTGGTCATGGTCTTTATCGCAGCAGTAGCGAGCAGAGTAGGACAGTGGCCACGTTGGAGTCCGGAAGAGCAAAATTTACACCGCCGTTATTCGTCTCCAGGCGCTTTAGTAAAGCTGGGGAAATGGATAATGTGGTCCAACTCGGAGGAGAGTAGAGTGGTGGGTGCCTGGGGCTGAGAAGAGAGGGAACCAGTGTGGAGGAGGGGTGTGGCGAGTCGTGGGTGGGAGGGGTAGAGAGAGGGTCTTGTCAGGGGGTCAGGAGAGGGGCAGGCAGGTGGTGGTGGGGGTAGTACTTGTCAAAGTTTTAGTCATAAAAGATGAATAGGTCCTAGATGTCTATGGCACCTGTAATCATCAGAACCTCGCCTCATACTTAAAACTTGACTAATAGGGTAGTTTGACACTAGATGCCTTTATATCAAAAGATTATAATATAATACGCTGTGCCATATGTTAATAGTGAATTAATTGCTCATTTCACTGCTGCGACAAAATTTCCGAGAGCGTGTTAAGTAAGGAAAGCGTACACTGGCTCATGGTCTGAGGCTGCTGTCCATCGTGGCGGGAAAAGAGAGGAAGCAGGACCATGATGCCCTCCAGGTTCCTCAGTGTTGTCCCGAGGGACAACAGGCTTTCTCTCTTTTCAAAGCTTTAAAAAAAATCCCAATTCTTGTATTGTGTATGCGTGTGTGGCTGTGTGTTTGTGTCTGTGTCTGTGTGTATGTGACCATTGGAATTGAAGAGTTTTTAGGTGAACACAGGAAAATGGATGGCTGATGCCTCATTATAGCTGCACTTATGGGATTTCAGAAACCATACCCTCCTCTCACCCTGTTATAGGGCAAGGGAGCTCATGAAGAGATGGGCAAGGCTTGACTGTGGCTCCTGCCAAGCTGGAGGCGGGGCTGACCCCTGCAGAGTTGCCTGTGCTGTCTGGCTGGACTCTTGGCCACACCAACCTTTGCTACCTTCTGTTCTCTAACAATGGTCATCGGCAGCGGTTGGCAAATGCTTTGGCTTATTATTGTGCGTATAATTCGGACATTGTCCTATTGAGCAAACACAGTTCCCCAGTGTCTTTGTCCAGAAGCTTCTTATCGTCTTCCCGGTTCCTTAATCTCATCAGGGAGCTTTGTGCAGAGGGAAGAGGAAGGCCGCTAGAGCCTCCCGCCACCTGCTCTTGTGACTTAGCCCAGATCCCTTTGGATAACCCGTCTGTGGAAGGAGTGAGGCTCCTTCTGGCTTCAGGTTTCTGGGGATAACATGAGATGGTGTGTGTGCAGTTCTGGGCACATGCTGAACTCTGCACCATCAGGAACCCAGGCCTTCTTCTTCCTCCTCTCTCGCCCATTCTTGCCTCTGAACTGCTTTCTCTCTTCCTCCCCTTCCACCTTTGACCAACGTGTCCTCCATTCCCCTGGTCTACACTCGTCTCCTTGGCTCCCAACCTTGGAAATAAGAGTGAGCCATGTCGATGCAGGTCATGAGATGTAAAAGGAGTCTGGGATGGAGCTAGGTTCATTACAATTTGAAAATGACTCTGCCTCCCGAGATCCGGGACAGGCACTCAAACTACACAGAGAAACCCTGTCTTGGAAAAAAAAAAAGAAAAAGAAAGAGAAAGAAAAGAAAATGACCAGCGTCACTGATGATGATGTGTGGGGTAGACAGCACCCATTTGAATAAACCTGACCACAGTTCTCCACTGGAAAGGCCTTGCTGGGGAGAGGGTGTGGCTGTCCCGCCACTCCGCTGCCCCTTGGCATACACGGGATGTGCTCAGGCTCTGGAAGACACTGTCTGGTTTTCGCTCACACTTCCGCGTGACTCACCCGTGTCCACGCTGTCACTCTTTGCAAAAGTTCCTCTGGGAGGCTTGGGTTGAAACAGCTGGCACTGCTCCCAGCTGCCTCTTTCATGTGACGCCTGCCTCCGATGTCCTCTATCTCTCGGTTCAGGGTGTGTCTCTACAGGTGTCTTTCCACCTGGGGAGAGTCCCTTCCGAGCTCTCTGCAAGGAGCCCCGGTGCCCATTTGTGTGGGGCATGCTGGTGTGGCCCTGGCTGGCAGTCCGGAAGACCTCCACTTTGTGCCACAGACACCACGATGCCTGCGGTGTGAGCTGTCTTGTTCCACAGCACCCACAACTGGGGAATGTCTGGGCTTAGAGCCCAGCTGAGCTGTGGCTGGGACTCTAGGACTGTGGCCTCAGCACCTTGCCCAGCACCCGTGATAATGTTGAAGGCGGCAGCTGTAGACCATCTGGGGCAGCTCCAGGGGAAACACAGGTGCTTGGAGACCACACGCCCCCCTGCTCTCCCAGCCTGCAAGTCTATTGCAGTGGTCTCCTCCTCTTGCTCATCGGACCTCACTCAGAGAGCTGCAGCCAGGAGGAGATGCCTGTTTAAGCTTTTCTGGTTTCCTGGGCATGGTGTCCTCTGAGGGCAGGGGCTGTGTGGTGTTGGGCAGCTGAAGATCCAGACGGTCATGGATGGTCTATGAGACGGTGGGTGACAGCCTCCTGCAGAGATGAGCGCATTAGGACATGGTTGTAACACGGCCTGCCTGCAAGAGTGCTTCCTTGCCGGCTTGGTCCTGACACTGAACTGCAAAGGCCATATCATTGTCTATTCATAATTGAGGAAATGGGGGCACAGGGCTGCTCCTAGGTGAGAAAGCCAGCACCTAAACTCTGTTGGCTCTAGGATCTGACCTTATCCACCGCATTGCACGGCAGTGTGCCAAACACAGATAGCAAGAGTAGGCCTGGGATGTGTAGAGTGCTTGCCTAGCGTGCATGGAGCCCTGGGTTCTAGGCCCAGTGCTGCATAAGCTGCATAAAGTGTGGTGGTGCATGCCCCGAATCTCAGTATGCAGGAGGTTGAGGCAGAAGGATTGCCAGGAGTTTGAATTCAGCCTGGGCTATAGAATGAGACATTCAAACAAAAAAGGAAAGAAAAAAAAAGAAAGAAAGAAAGAAAGAAAGAAAAGAGAAAGAAAGAATAAAATCTGTTTACCTTTCAGATGTCAGTAAATGAAGAGGGAAAACTGATAAAAATGTTTTTTTTTTTTATGTGTGTGTGTGGGGGGGGCTGCTCTGGACCCCCCAAAAGGCTGAGATTGTTCTTCTAAAACCACAATCAATATATGGATGCATTAACATCATAAAGGGCTTGGCTTTTCTTGGCCCAAGAGGAACGGCTCCTGGGGCATGAATTTAATCTCACGTGTCTGGATCTCACTGGTCCTCTCAAAAGGACAGGGTTCCTGTACCTAGATTGTTCCATGTGGTGTTGAAACTGGAGCTCAGGGGTGAGTGTGGCCTGTGGTCCTGAAGGCTGCCCCAGCCTCCATCTCTCCATCCCAACCTGTGTCTTGGTGCTTGTTGTGACTGCTCCGGCCTTCACGAGCCCCGGGCTGCACCAGCTACCAGAAGAGCACATGGTCCTCTGTCTGTGTCTGACCCTCTGCTATGAAGATTCTGCAGGTGAACTCTGATTTCCTAGGAGTGGTTTTCAAGTATCCTCCATGGAGATCTGCCCTCTGCCTCGCTCTGATAGTTAGGACTTTGAGAGCTTTCCATAGAGAGCAATCATTTTAGAGTTAAGATGGCCTCACCAGCTCAGCAGACACCTTCATTTTATAGAAATGTTTTCAGGGAGTATCTTGTGGGCATCTGAGGCTCCCCCATGTGCCATCAGGGAGCCCAGAGGTAGAACTATTGTAAAAATACCAGCCCGGGAGGCGTCCTGCGTACGATGCTGTTTGGTCCTGGTGTTGTGAGACATGAGAGGTTGGCAGCAGGCACCCAGGCCAGGAGCCCAGTGCTGTTCCCACAGTCATCATGGGTGCTCACTGTACACTTCGTGGTCACGCAGCCATGATGAGCGGTGACATTTTCCTGTAGAATGTTGATAAGAGACAACTGTTTAGATCTCTACCCCAACAGTAGTCTGTGTCTTGGTGACAGAGGTCTCCAGTGGTGAGATCTTCAGCTGTGACCAAGTGAGTGTGGCCCTTTCATGGGCCACTGATTTTACTCAAAAAAGGGAGCATAGGGACTGGAGAGATGGCTCAGTGGTTAAGAGCACTGTCTGCTCTTCCTGAGGACCAGGGCTCAAAACCCAGCACCCACATGGCAGCTCACAACAGCATATAACTCCAGACTCAGGAGATCCAGTGCCCTGTTCTGCTTCCTGGTGCCCTGCATACATGTGGTGCACATACGTTCATGCATACAAAATACCTAGGCTCATAAAATAAAAATAAATCGTAAAAAAACCCAAACACCAAAACAACAAACAAAATCAAGCTAGATTATTCAAACCCTGTGTTCTCCTTCCGTTCTTCTTTCTCTTTCTTGTCCTTCCTTTCCTTCTCTCCCTCCTCTTCCTTCTTTCCCTCCTCCTCCTCTTCCTCCACCTCCTCTCCCTCCTCCCTGTCTCTCAGAGCCTTCTGCATGTTAGGCAAGTACACTATCACAGGACTAGATTCATAGCCTTTTAAGAATGTTATTTTGGATTTAATTTTAAAAGTGTGTGTGTGTGTGTGTGTGTGTGTGTGTGTGTGTGTGTGTGTGTGTGTGTGTAGGTATGTGCATGTAAGTGCAGTTGCTCATTGAGGCCAGAAGAGGGCATTGGATTCTCCTGAATCTGGAGTTACAGTCATTTGTGAGCTACCAGATGTAGGTGCTGGGTTCTCTCCAAGAGCAGTCCATCCCTCTTAACCACTGAGCTCTCTCTCTAGTGCCCGTCCTTAAATTTTGACACAGGGTTTCACTAAGCTGCCTAGGTTGGTTTCCAGCCACAGCTTTCCAGGTTGCTGGAAATTCAAGTCTATGTCACTAGGCCTGGCTCAGGCATTTTCTTGAAAAGAAAGTGACCCTGATGCTTCCAGATAAACAGCTAACAGTCCCTGCTGCCAATCATAAAAGTGAAGCTTTCAAATTGAAATCTGAGTTTTAGAAAACCCCTTTTCACTCCTGTGAGTTTAAGAGATTTCTAGCACACAGAGACTTCCCCCCATAGACCGGTGGCTGTGTGAGCACTATGGCTGAGCAGTGAAATGCGTCAACATTCCCCTAGATCTGCATAACTCAGTGAATCAATATTTGCCTAATGACTAACTCACAATGTGGCAAAATCATGAATGGATAAAACCAATCTATTCACAGTGCATAATGGCTAATGGATTTTAATGTCACCGTGTATAAAAATATCAGGGCTGGGTTGTGACTCAGCCTGGTATGCAGGAGGCCCCAAGTTAGGATCCCCTAACACTGCATACAAACGGGTGTGGTTGTGCATGTCTGTAATCTTGGCACCTGAGAGGCAGAGGCTGGAAAGTCAGAAATTCAGGGTTATCTTTGGCAACAGAGTGAGTTCAAGGCCAGCCTGGGCTATATGAGGTCCTGTCTTAACAACAGGAATAGCCGATGAACGGATTCTGGATTGCCATTGACCTCTAAGAGACTACTGCTTGCCAGTGTTGGAGTAGTGATAAAAAAAAGTAAATCTACAAATCCCTAAAAAGCCCCATTGCCTTTTCTCAACTTGTTTGGGGCTTGATTTTCTTCACACATTGTAGCTAAACAGCAGAAATTTGCAGATTGACCTGAGCTGGAACCAGAGGTTTGCTAGTGAGTCAGATGATTAGGAGCTCTGGGCAAGCGTGAGCCTTCGTCCTTCTGAACAGTTACTCTTGAAATACGAAATTCATTTAAATATGTAATGGAGTTAGTTATGGCTATGGTTGACTATTTTGGGGTGCTGGAAATTGAACCCAGGGTCTTGTATATGCTAGGTGAGTAAGCTACCACTTGGCTATACCCTTCCTCCTGGAACTCATAACAAAAACAAACAAATAAACAAACAAACAACCTGTTCATTTGAGATAAAGTATGTTGCTCAGGCTGGCCTTGAACTTGTGAACTTGTTATCCTGCTGTGTAGAGCTCCCAAGACTCTGGGATTACAGACCTATGCCAGCTGGCCCAGCTCTAGTTATTGTTATTGTTGTATTTTGAATCAGGGTCTCATGTATCCCAGGCCAGCGTGGAACTTATCTTGTAGGTGGGGGTACTTTTGAATGTCTGAACCTCTGCGCTCCACTTCCTGTATGCTGAGATTACAGCCACGCAGCACCACACCTATTGTATACAGTACTGGAGACGTCCCGGGGCTTCACACAGTCTAGACAAGCACTCTACCAACCGAGTCACACCCCCAGCTCCTCTAATTATTTTTCCGACCCAAACTGATACATATCTATTTATTTTTCTCAGCAAACACCATGAGCTACATTCCATCTGAACAAAAACCCTTTGGGCTGTTCAGTCCTTTAAAGAGCCTTATCAAGTAGTCTCGAGACAAAACCATGGGGGAGAAGCTGCCCGCCTCAGTTTGAACACTTAGGGGACTTCCAGAAAGGCACCTGGCTGCTGAGGACTTTCCAGGAGCCAAGGCAGGCCCCATCTGCTGTTCGCTGAGACCTTTCCCAGGCCCAACTTCTGCCTTTTCTGTAAACGGCCTAGGTCTGCTGGGATTTGACTCAGGGACAACTGGACCTGTCTCCTCCTTGACAAAATACAGAAAAGCAAGTGCAATGTGGGTTCCGGCGTTTATTGCTGGACAGTGTGTGGATCTGAGGTTCAAAAACATCCTGGCAGTGAGGAACACGTGTCATCAGGAAGCTCACGATGCTGGTGACAGGAGGGCCACCATGGATCTGCTCAACCCCTACCCTGCTTACCTGCACCTGCCCTCAATACAGAGCCGTCTCTCCTCTGCATGAGGCGAGGGACTCACCGGCACTCGGTGACATTGCTCTTCAGTGCCCCTCCAACGGCTCATTATGGTTCTCCGGACACTCTGTGAGCTCTCTTGGGTTTACAGTCGCTGTTGGCAAGTGGAAAGATGTCTTTGGGCCTGGTGTCCGTGACGAGTGAGAACATGTCTGGGGAGAAGGGATAGGGTATCGAGAAATCTGTCTGTCCAGCCCCGTGCTACAGACAAGCAGGCGTTCACAGAGAAGGGCACTGAGAGCTGCATGAGGGACGGCTGGGCGTCCATGCACAAGGGACTCAGACGGACAGCCAGGTTAAGGCGATGCAGGCGTAGGGAAGGGCACGCACACCGCCCCTTCTGTGTCCACGTGCCGTGCCGGGCCGAGACTTAACTGATACTGTTGATCTCACCTCGGGTCTTGTGAAGTCCAGTGTTCTGCAGAGACTCAGAGAAGCTGGGGCACGAACTTGACATTCAAGGAAGACCAGAACCCAGGAGAGAAAAGAGGGTCAGGGCGAGCACTGGGGGTTAAGGAGCAGTGGGTGACGGCAGGGAAACAGGAAGTTGGGAGGCTCACGCGTCTTTTTAATGGCAGCAAGGTGTCTTAGGGTGAGGCTTGGGCTCCAGGGCGGGCAGATGGTCTTGAACACCAGTTTCAAGTTTGGGTCCTGTGCTTTTGGCCTTGGGGAGCCATGGATTGTCTCTGAGCAAGTGACTTGGCTGTCTGAGCTCTCGACTCACACGAGGCTCTGAGAGTGACCCCAAGCAGTGACTGATGGGAAACTGTAGCTCAGGAGCCTTTGGTGTGTCTTCATGACGGACAGCAGGGGATGAAAGGTGAAGGAGAAACGCGTGTCTGTTGTTTAGAGGAGTGAGGGGCAAACAGAGTGGAGGAATGGATATGGCACCAAGCCTCCGGCCCGATGCCACAGCAACAAAAATATGCTGGTTTTGTTTGTTTACGCACCCTTGTGTGTAGATGGCTTTTATGAAGGACGTGTCTTCAAAAACAAAATCCGGCATGGTGTTGCACACCTGTAATCTCAGCACAAAGGAGGCTGAGGCAGGAGGATCATGGTGAGTGCGAGGTCAGACAGGGGTACATAGCAAGATCCTGCATCAAAACAAGCCTCAATCAAAGGAAACAAACAAACAAACAGAAAACCAAGAACAGGAGCCTGCCTCTTCTTCAGAACTTAGCGTGTGGGAAGGGCGGGAGGGAGAGGGCCATGTCTGAATTAGCTCACCCTGTGGCCCCTGATCCTTACCTAAGAAGACATGACGGAGGTCGAGGAGACACCAAGGTGGTTAGGTAGCATGGACGCTGAATTCAATCCCTAGCACACACATAAGAAGTCAAGTGTGGTGGTGTGTGCTTGTCATCCCAGGCCCAGGGAGGGAGGTGGAGACAGGGAAATCCCCTGGGGTTCACTCACCAGCCAGACTACCCTAATGGGTAAGCCTCAAGTCCCAGCAAGGGACCTTGTCTTGAGAAACAAGGTGAACAGCTCCCGATAAATGATACCTGAGGTTGACCTCTGCCCCTTGGCATGCAGGTTGACACATGTGCACACAGGAACATGTGTGTGCATGTGCACACACACACATGCATGCACATACACACACACAGAAGTCGGGGAGGGCTGGGATTCCTGGGGTGGATGGTAGATCCTTGAACTAAAGACTCAGTTTCCACCTGTTCTCCGTAGACTTCCGTCTCTGCTCCAGGTCCGAGGTGGGCAGTATCTCTTGGTCCCCGTCTCAGGGATGCCACATCTGCCGCTCATCCTGCATCCCTCATCCTGCATCCCCTTCCTTTGATTATGGCCAGACTCAGGCTCACCTCTCATGAGCAGACCACGGTGGGAGCAGTGGCCCTTGGCCTCTATGATGAGACTGCGGGATGACCGGGACCTCTGTTTGGCTCACTTGTTCATGCTTCTTAAGTTGGCTGCTACGTTGTGAGCTGTGCTGTGGGGATGTCCACATAGTAAGGAGCTCAGGTGTCTAGTCAAGAGCCGCACGAATGAGCTGAATGTTCCCCCCTCTGGTTCAGAGATGACCTCAGGTTGTCTTGTCCACAGTTTATGAACATCCTGTGTGAGAGGGACCAGCTGGCTACTTCCAGACTCCTGGAACAAGGAGACCATACACACATGTTGCATCTGGCTGTTGAGTTTGGGGATGTTTGTTACACAGCTGCCCATAACTGACACACCTGAGTTGTCCTTGCTGTTTCCATCTATAGACCTTGAAGTTGGACTGCGTGGGTCTAAATGTTGGCTTTGCCATTTGCAAGCCACATGATCTCAAGCAGGTTTAATTCAATGTGCCTCAGTCCTTTCCTCTGTAGAGTGGAACTAAGAGTAGCTGCTATGTCATGGGGTCATTGTGCAGATTCAATGAGACAGTCTGTATACATTGTTTGAGACACTGTAGCACCGAGGGAATGTTGGCCATTGTTACCACCCCTACATCTAACACAGCCTAATGCAAGGCTCTTTTGGACTCCAACCCATGTTGGCCTCTCCTCTTCACTTGGTACCCATGTTCTCAATGCAGAACACTAACTTGTTCTCAGAAGGTCTTGGATGCATGGATGTCTTGACTCTGTAAGATGGCTAGAAGACCCTGCAGAACCCCCAACACAGGCTAAGGAGCACAGTTAGATAAAACAAGCTCATGGCAAGAGAGAATATCTGCTGTGAGCTCATCAGGATCAGGGGTAGATATGGGGGACCTGTTGGATACTGTGGGACCAGGGCCCAGCACTGTCAAGTGCAAAGCCATCCTGTCGAGTTGGATGGGATAACTAGACAGGGATCCAGTAAGGCCAATGGTGGGGAGGATGGATGTCATTTCTGGAACAAACAGCATGAGGCGTGGGAGTGTTGGCTATGTGCTTGTTGACTAAGTGGGACACAAAGCCAGATGCTCCTAGTGTACCCCTGAAGTGGCTCTGGCTGGCATTTGGATGATGGGAAAGACACTCAACAGCATGATGGACAGAGAGCTGGAAGCCAGAGGAAAGGGTCTGAATGGAGAATTTGTGCACTGCCGTGGAACATCTAGCGGCTTCCACGGCCCCACAGCTGTGCTCACTGCTGGTCTGTGCATGGCTCTGCTTTCCAGCTCGCTTCTCACTGGACAGTAGCTTCCTGGGCAGGCCTTCAAGAAGATTGGCAGCAGCCAGGGGGAACAAGGACCCTGGCTGCCAGCGAGAGACGCCAGCAGCTCTACCTCCTGCCACAGGGCAGAGGAAGCAGTTGCATCATCTCCTGTGCTTTGGGATGCTGGAGAAAGTGAAGTGACTGGAAGGCTGGCTTGGGTCCTGCCCAATTGAGCCCCTTGGGCAGATAACAATATTTTTTAGGGTCTTGGGTTCCTAAGACCCCAACTGTCAAGTTCTTTGCAGCCCCAGAATTGCCTACTTAGCAGCCTGTGAGTACGAGCTGCAGATCCATCTACCAGCATGCATTTCCTGAGCATTGACTTTGTTCTGAGATCCCACAGGACACCGAGGGGCTGAACAAACCAAGACAGAGAGACTGTGCTCCTGGCTCCCAGGATCTAGGATAATGAGTCTCTGTATAGGCAGTCCCAGCTCCTAGAATCAATGGAACTGACCAAGGACATGGATTCCTAGCTCAATGACTTGGGGTGCTCCTAGCAATTAGTTGGTAAAAGCTGGGGATGTTCTATAGTTCAGTGTCTCATGGCAAAGAGTGACCTTGTTCAAAATACTGGTCAGCTATGCCTTTCTGGACTCCTAGCTCAGTGGGAGAGCCAGGTGTTAATTTGCTACACAAATGAGTAGTCACACAGTACCAGGGCTATGAAGGAAGCTCAGAGAATCAGCAGGATGATGCTAGACTCCCACACTTTCACGCCAGCTGGGCCTGGTGAATGATGTTACCCACATTCAGGGAAGGCTTTCTACTTGTAGTTAATCCTCTCTGGAAATTTTGGAAATGCCCTCATAGACACACCCAGAAGGGTAATTTCCCAGGCACTTCTCAACCCAAATCAATTGATCATTGTGGTTATCCATCATCTTTATCCATATGGTAAACTAGATTCTAGTCTTCTCTATTTTTGTAGAGGCCAAGGGTGGCTCAGTACCCAAAGCCATACAGCTCAACAGACTGGAGATCTGCCCAGGCCCAGATAACTAGTGCCTAGCCCAAGAGCCTTTGCCTTAACCTTGTATTCATTCCCAGGTCATAGTTATCTGATTTTCATAGTTTTCTGGTTATCATAACCAAATACCTGACGAGAGGTTAAGGGAGAAAGGATTAATTTGGACTGATAATTTGAAGGTAGACTTTGTCACGGTAGAGGAAGCATGGTGGCAGAAACACATGACTATTTGCTCATATCTCTGTGGACCAGGAAGCTGAGAGGGCACAGGAACTTGAGCAGGACTGTAAACCTCAAGGCCGGCCTCCCCAGTGATCCACTTCCTCCACCTAGGCCCTTGTCTCAGTTACTTTACAATTGCTGTGATAAAACACCATGAACAAGGCAACTTATAGAAGAAAGCATTTATTTTGGCTTGGGGTTTCAAGGGGCTAAAGTCCATGATGATGGAGAGAAGGAGCAGCTGAGCGCTCACATTTTGATCCACAACCATGAGACAGAGAAAGTACACTGGGAGCCTTTGGAAACCTCAAA
This sequence comes from Peromyscus leucopus, assembly GCF_004664715.2. Taxonomy (NCBI): domain Eukaryota; kingdom Metazoa; phylum Chordata; class Mammalia; order Rodentia; family Cricetidae; genus Peromyscus; species Peromyscus leucopus. Next base: position 56,008,707 of record NC_051081.1, on the reverse strand, counting down.
GCCCAGCCCCAGTGACACACCTCCTCCAATAAGGCCACACCTCCTAATCCTTCCCAAACTATTTTGCCAACTGTGGACCCAGTATTCAAATATATGAGCCCATGGGGGCCATTCTCATTCAAACCACCACAGCCTCACCTCTTAAAGGTTCCCAAAACTTCTCAGAGAGCGCCACCAGCTGGTGACCAAGTGTTTTAAGTCCCTGTGAGGGACTTCTCACATCCAACCTATAATGCAGCAACCTTTCTGGTCCTCTTGCCTCTGACTGAGACTGGTTACTGCCTGTTCTCGGTCCCCTGAGCAGGTAGTAAGCCTGTAAGTAGGAAAAGCCATCTGCTCTGATACGCTCTGAGTGTGAGACTTGGGTGCTCAGGGCAGTTGAACTGTTTTGCTATTCCTACATTTGCCCTCAGTGATGAAATTGGCCAAGGCAGGAGTGTTTACACCATATAAATTGGTACAAACTATAACCAGAGCTACTTTTAATTCTAATACTCCCTGGAGCTGATTGCTGCGCATCTACTAGCATGCCACACCCCCAAGACCGAGGCTTCCTCAGTGGACACCTCTACCTCAGACAAGCCCCCGTCTGGATGGGATGTCAAGAGGCCTCTGGCTTCCTTGAACGTTTCTCTTCTTCGCTATGTGTCTGGAAGTCTCCTGTCTTTCAAAGGCCATGGTGGCCGGAGCTCCTATTTGCTGGGCTCTCAGGGTCTGGGCAGCAGAAGGGAATCAGGCCTGCCTACCACGGCTTTTCTTAGGTGGAGTAAACCATAGCAACCTCTGGCTCTTCCACTCCATATTGACGTAGCAGGGGCCCAGGGAGGATGGAGGGGGCCTCTCAGAGCTGACATATTCTTCTTGCTAACATGTAGTGAGAATTAAGTATGGAAGTTAAGTAAGCCTTGTTTAAAGTGACAGGGGCAGCAGGGGCCCTCTCCTCACTGAGAGACAGACAGGCCATGCCATGTTCCCTCTGTAGAGCACCTGCGTGTGCTGGGGTTCCCCCAGTGGCAGGCCCCCACGTTTGCTCCATCTGACAGATAAGGAAACTGAGGTGCAAAGAGGAAGTAACCTGTCACAGACAGACACTGTGAGGGGTGTCGGGAGAGCTTCTCTGGGGGGCAGAACCTGGGCCTGACTTCCACATTCTTCCAGGCTCGACACAGATCAATTCCGGACCAACGTTACATTGGGGCCCCTTGTGGGTGTCTCCATCCTCCCGACTCTCTGGAAGAAGGGGTTTCTCCAGCTGCCTATGAGAGGGCAGCAGGAAGTGCTGCTGTCTCCATGTCTAGCCTCCCAGGTGTGTGTCAGGTCCCTAGCTTCTCTGAGGCTCACTGAGGCAATTGGAAGGGTCCTGAGGCCTGGGAATTGCTGTGTTTTGTAAGCCAAACAAAGTGAGGCCAAGCACGGGGTGGGCACCAAGGTTTCCCTTGGCCACAGACGATGTCTAGGTCTTTCATTCCTTCATAGAAGCTTGCAATGCCCACTCCCATGTGGACTAGCTCATACATTTCCCCATTCAGCTGATGGTGAACAGTGTGCTATTTTAAGCTCACATGGAAGTATGTCTTTTTTTTTTTAAGGACCATCTGCTATGGGCCCCAGCCCAGATGATACAGTTGGAGCCTACCCACAGCATCCTCTCCCGCCTTCAGACGGTTCCAGGAACGAGAGTGAGTCAGACCCAGCTGAAGCCCGTCTTGTTAACCCAAGCAATAGCCCAGGGGCCCAGCACAGGGGACCACCTGCTCACGGGGCAGGTGTGTTCTGAGCCTTCTCCACACAGGAAGGGAATCTCACCCTGAGCCTCATGGGCACTCAGATCTGCCCTTCCAGATGTGCCTCTTCCCTTGCCAAGGGACTGCAGACAGTCACAAGTTCAAGCACAGCAGCTGCAGCTCCTGACAAGCCATGGCAGCTTGTCACAAAGCACGTCACCGTCACCGTGAAGCTGGGTGGCTCACAGCTTGGTCACTTCCTGTCGGGGAGGCTCTCGGAGGAAGCACTGCTGGATCTGCTCTGGGTGCAAAAAGAGTGGGTGTCACCAGGGAAGGGGCTGCCAGGGGTGGCGTCCTGGGCAGCTGTTGCCTGGGCCACCGAGAAGGTGATTTTCAACAACAACACAGAGCCATGCACGGCTCTCGCTCTCCAGCTGGCTGCTCTCTCCCTTAGCGACGGATGGCTCCTTGTGAAGAGAGGCCGTTGGCACCCAGCGCACAGGGAGGGCACAGCTTACACATCTGGCTTACAGGCCGTGCTGTGCAGAACTCCATGTACCAGTCCTTGGCCCGCATTTGCTCTTCTGTAAATACAGGCTAATCTGACCCGTCTCCTGTGGTACACATGAGTGTTAAGGAGATCCACATATGGGAAGGGTCTGTTCTGCTGCCCGGTTGATCATGTCTTGTGTAACTCTAAGCTGTGATGGTGCTCTCAGAGTCTTCTGAGAAGCTGGAGGGAGCTGGGGGTCAGAGCCTCTGGGTGCCGTCTACGTGTACTTCTTGAGCCTGGTCCCTTCCTTGCCTTAGAACAGGCCTTTTTTTTTTTTTTTTTCTTCCTGCAGGAACCCTCATTAAAGAGCTCATGGGTTATGGTTAATTTGATTCCATGAGTGTTTGCCCCGGTTTGGCTATGACATCACATCCAAATCATTGTAGCTTTTGCCTTTGTCCGTGACCAGAGGCCAGGACTTGGCTTGGTGCATCTCTTTTCTGCAGTCCCTTTCTCCTCCAGTGGACATGGCTGTGCCTGGGTGTGCTTGTGGTGGGTGGAGCCCAGCCTCATCTTGAAGTCACGGCAGCAGTCCCCACCACGGGTCCCGGAGTCCTGTTGGGGCCCGAGCCCTTTTGGCCTTGAGTCCTGCTAGCATAACTTCCTGCTCTGTAGTCTATCTGCTGCTCCTGTAGAGCCTTGCAGTTTATCTGTGGTCAGTTTTCTCACCCATTTCCTGCCAGCTGCTACTGGTTTTCAGTCAGCTCTGAGAGCTATGGTAATTGGGAAAGTGCACAGACGACTGTCCGAGTCATTCACCAGCTGTGGTAGGCGGGACGTGGAGACTGGGGCATACCCTGTGTAGAACAGAGCGGGGCACCTCCACCCAGCCTGGGTCTGTCCCCTGGACCTCTGTGAACAACACAGAAAAGGCCACACACTCATTGTGAACCAAAAGCTGGTGTGTGTATATGTGTGTATGTGTGTAGCATAAGGGATTTTTTTTTTTTAAATTAAAAAAACTGGAGCCAGAATACATGGTTTCATGTTTGAGAAGTCTGAGCATGGATTCTTTCAAGGGGAACCCTAAGCTTTCTCTCTGAGGTATTAATGGGTGAGTGGGCCACGCTCTGACTAGGCTATCTGATCACACTCAAAGTTTTGTTTCTTGGCATTTCCAAAAAATGAAGAGAAGGAAATTCCCTCACTGGAGCAAATTACTCCTCCAGATTGAACACTTTGAATGTATCTGCTTGTTATTCTGTTTTTACGTTGTGAAGCAGGGCTTGGGAGTTGCCCACATTGCTGGCAATCACTACTCAAAGCTGTTTCTCTATCCAGAGACTTCTCTGCAGCGCCGGCGGCGGCGGCGAGGCCCTGTGTGGACCCCGAGGGTGGACCAAGGACTAGAGGGAGCAGTCACTGGGGAACTTGTATAAATGGTGGGGTGTGGGAGGTGCGAGGCCAGGCCTGGCTCCTAGCATCAGGCCCAGGGCCTGGGGGATTGGGCCAGCCATCTGTCTTCTACCTACCTCTCGGCTGGCCCTCCCTATTACATCATTAGTAGATTTGATTATTCTGTTAGAAGGTGAGGATTGTGAGCAATGAAAATGAGTTACACAGTGGAGTCCACTCATTTCCCGCCTCTTCTTGGGTACCAAGCTCTGGGCGAGACCTAGCCAAGGATTTCCTGGCACCTGTTGTTCAAGTCCTTTGTATCAGGGTCTCTTAGCCAGCAGCAGGCAGATCAAGTAAAGAGGAGGTTCCCTAAAAGAAGTGCCCCAGTCGACCATGCCTATCTGCCCCGGTGGGGTCTGATGGAGGAAGGGGGCCATGAGGGGCTCATTGGCATGGTTAGTGGAGGGTGTGTGCTGGTTAGCTTTAGCTGTCTCTTGGACACAGCCTAGAATCCGGTAAGGGGGTCTTCAATGAGAAACCACGTAGACTGGATTGCGGGCCGGAATCTGCATTCTGGGCCCTTGGTTCTACAGAGTCAGACAGGGTTGTCCTAAGTCCCAGGGCTCCATAGCAGGCTTCTTTCTAGCCCCAGGTTTTCTTATTGAGCAGCTCATCCTCTGCTGGCGTTGGAAGGGCAGTGTGCCAGATCACCTGGAAGCTCACAGACGCCCATGCGTGGGGTTGATGTAGGCCACCGGGTGCATGCCCAGAGACACTTGTGGACCTGTCCCCATATCAGACGGTGTGGCCCAGGTGGAAGGTCTGGAAAGCTAGACTATTCCTGGTGTGAGCACGAATAAGACGCTTGCCTCTGGGCTCATCCTTTTCATCAGGCGCTAGGATCTATCTTTCCTGGTTCCACAAAATCCCTTGGGCCACTTCACTGGCCAGGATGTCATATGCCCACTGGGTTCCAGATGGTACCTTCCAATTTCCTCTCCTTTCCAGGTTGTCCAGGAAGTCACTTGCCATTGTCTGCCAATTTCTCTCCAATCACTGTCGTGTGTGTGTGTGTGTGTGTGTGTGTGTGTGTGTGTGTGTGTGTGTATGCTTGTGTGGGCACATGTGTAAGTGTGTACATGTACTTGTGTGTATATAGATGCCACAGCACAACCTCATCTGTTGTTCCCCAGGTGCTGCTGTCTATCTTTTTAAAAGTTGCTTCTTTCTTTCTTTCTTTCTTTCTTTCTTTCTTTCTTTCTTTCTTTCTTTCTTTCTTTCTTTCTTTCTCTCTTTCCTTCCTTCCTTCCTTTTTTCCTTCCTTCCTTCCTTTTTTCCTTCCTTCCTTCCTTCCTTCCTTCCTTCCTTCCTTCATTCCTTTTTTTTTTTTTCTTTTTTTTTTTTCTTTGAGACAAAGTTCCATGTTGTAGCCCTGCCTGTCCTGGAACTCACTGTGTAAATGTAGACCAGGCTGGCCTCAAACTCATAGAGATCCACCCACCTCTGCTTCCTAAGTGCTGGGATTAAAGACATTAGCCATCATGTACAACATTTTTTTCTTTTGTTTTATTGAGATAGAATCTCCTACTGGCCTGGTCCTCACCAATCAGCCTAGACTCAGTGAACAGTGAGCCCCGATATCCATCTTAGACTCAGTGGACAGTGAGCCCCGGTATCCCTCCATCCTAGACTCAGTGGACAGTGAGCCCGGTATCCATCCTAGACTCAGTGGACAGCCAGCCCCAGTATCCATCCTAGACTCAGTGGACAGTGAGCCCCGGTATCCCTCCATCCTAGACTCAGTGGACAGTGAGCCCCGGTATCCATCTTAGACTCAGTGGACAGTGAGCCCGGTATCCATCTTAGACTCAGTGAACAGTGAGCCCGGTATCCATCTTAGACTCAGTGAACAGTGAGCCCGGTATCCATCTTAGACTCAGTGGACAGTGAGCCCGGTATCCCTCCATCTTAGACTCAGTGGACAGCGCACTGGGATTGTATGAGCGCTTCACTGCTGGGCTTTACAATTTTAAGATGAGAGTGTTCTGTGGAATCGAACTTAAGTCCTTGGCTTGCTCCGTAAGCACTTGGCAGGCCGAGCAGCTCCTCAGCCCCTGCGCTCCCTTCTCTAGCAAACAGGTAACTAGGAGGCCTCTGGTTGCTGGTGTTCCTGACTGCCCAGTGAGGCTCCCCGTGGCTCTGACAGCACTGGGTGAGCTTCTGCACAGCCCCCAGATGCCTCTCACTTCCCGTTTGATTCTGCCACTGTCCTGTACCCACAGGACTTCCCTCATCAGTCTCCCATTTCAGATGCCCAGAGGGCTATGGGGGGCAGTGCAGGAAATCCAGAACTGGACCATTCCCAGGGCTGCTGGGAATTCTGGTCCTTGCCATACATTGCCTCTTGGATTGGTATGGCATACTTCTCTTCATGAACCCAGCTTCATGATGGCACCTCCAGGAAGCCTTCTCTACCTTCCTTTAGTCTCTGAGTGTGGACCTTTCTTCCATCCGCAGGCTGTGTTAAGGTGGGGGTGATGCTGTGAGGCTCATTCCTCGGCACAGTGGGCAGGGAAGCAGGGTGCTTCCCACTTTGGGGGAGTGGGGACAACATGGTTGTCACTGGTCTTTCTACAGTGTAGCATCTACGCCGAATTTGGAGTTCCTGGTCCAGAGATGGCGCAGGAGGCTGCTGGCAGTAACACCGTCACAGAGCCCGGAGACATGCAGGTGCCCTTTGGGGGCCTAAAGCAGAGCAGGGCTGAGGAACAAGGGTTGGCGGGAAGGGCTAGGCACAATTCCCTTTAAACGGAAGCCTGGCGTTCCTGCTTGGAGCGGGAGGGGGGGCACTGGGGAAGGGAGGGTCCTGGAGGACACTCTAGGCAAGCAGGGAAGGCCACACTGACCTGGTGTCACTCACGGGGTCTGGTGCTTCTGGCATGGGAACTGGGATCCCTCAGAACATCAAGTATGGCACAAAAGCATCGGGTTCTTTAGGAGCTCACTGATGACAAGGAGTCTCGGTCTCTCAGAAGGTCAGGGATAGTGTGGGGATTTAGATCTCCTGAAGGCTGGGGATGACACAAAGATTTGGGGTTCTCCAAAAGACTAGGGACCACACAGAAGTCTGAGATTACTTAGGGAGGTTTGGGATGACACACAGGCCTGGAGTCTCCCATGGAGATCACAGATATCATGGGGAATGCCCAGAGAGGTCAGGCTTTGATCTGGACTTTGTCCCTGGTGGTGACCGACCCATGACAGTCTTCTGACCTAGTGGGTTTCTGTTTCCTTTTCTGAGAGAACAGGGCAGTGGCATGTGCCTGCCGGGAGGGGTCTGGGGTGAGGACAAATGGGAACATTTGTACATTTTGCTTCTTGAATGTTTTCATTATCTCTGTCTTGGCTGGAATGTACCTGAAGGACATCTCTGGAAGAGGAGAGCAGGAGGGGCTGAGGAAGCCATGACTCCCATGTCTGGATAGTCCCTGGGGTGGGGATTGGGTCTGTGGGCAACCATTGCCTCTATAGTCTGGTAAACAGGCCTAGAGAAGCTGAGTCATGGCCCAAGAACCCAAACCTGATGCCCCTTCATGGGTGATCTTTTTTGTAGGTGACCCGATATGTCTCTTTGAGCACCAGAACTGGGAGAAACTTCCTCTTCTCATGTGAGCCTAGAGGTCCTTGGGAGTCAGTCATCTTGGACTACTGACCTCTGACTTGGGTGCCCCTGGCTGCTGGGTGGGGTGAGTGTTGGGAGGTGATTCAGGCAGAAATTCATTGCACTGTTCAAATCCCCCTGTACTGGCGCCCCGCCTCGACTTGTTCCACTTTCCAAAATAGCTAATGAGGAAATTAATTTTGTCACCCAGATGAGTATAGTAAAAGCATGTCAGGGAAAGACAATTAACCTCTGCACTGATAGATCTTTCCCAAATTAATGAAATTCATTTGTAGATGCTGAGATATTCTGTTGAGGTGAGGACCGCTCAACCTCAGTTTCCTCCAGGCTCCAAGGAGAGGTTGGAAACAGAAAAGAAAGGGGATGGAAGAGGTGGGATGAGGGAGAAGTGGGGAGGACAGAGATGCACACACCTTGGCTTTGATATTTACATTGACCAGAATGTTCTCTAACAAGCTCCATACATGAAACCAGACAATAAACATCAGGCTGCTTTAAAAATATAGGCTTTTCAGCCTTACCTCGACTAAGCTGCCTCCAAGATGGACTCCTTTTTCCTGGGGACTCCAGGCGAAAGGAGTTGCCTGGAGACCGGGATGTGAGGTCAATCCCCAGCACCCACATTAAGTTGCTGATTGTAGAGGTGAGAGCCTGTAGTCTTTGCTGGAGGAACTGAAGTCAGGAAAATGACTGCCGGCTGCTGGTTAGCCAGCGGTGAACACTAGGTTCCTCTCTCAAAGAAAGAGGTGGAGGTTGAGAAAGACACACAGCCTCGGTCTCTGGCCTCCACAGAGGCCTTCACACATTTGCACATGTTCCCTCCACCCCAGCCTCCAGACACACACACACACACACACACACACACACACACACACACACACACACACAGAGTCATCTGACTGAGTCTCTGATCACAGAGGGTCCTGTCAATCAACTCATGCATCTCCCTCAGGTCTTCTCCCCCTTGTGGAGACCACGTAGGGTTTACAGCAGCATCTAGAAGAGGCTGGGCTGATTAGACAGGACAGGACAATTGGTAGGAGAGTCAAGTTCTGGGCACACGGGCAGGCAGGGCTGATGTTGGAGGTGTCAGCAGGAGGAGAATGGAGGCCTAGTATGGATGCTGCCCTTTTGGTCCTCAGAGCATCAGCTTCCACCTAGAGAGCATCCACTTAGGAAGCAGGCTCAAAGGACACCTCTCCTGAGTCTTGCAGCTTTGGAGGCGTGGGTAGACTGGCTGGGAGACCTCTCAAGGGTATGTCTCCTCTATAGTATGGTTCTGGGTCCTGTTTCCTGTTAGGTGTCAAACCCAGGACAAAAGGCTGAGGTGCCAATCTAACATATCAAAGAGGATGCTGGCCACCAGGTTCTCCCAGCATCCCTCATTCTTTCCCTGTTACAGGACCCTCCTCGCTGGCACACCACACTGCCTACCCCAAACTTCTCCAGCCCAGGGGCTGGGCTGCCCTTCCCACAGATGCCCTTCCCTACATTTTAGTTACCTGGCCTGTTTTGTCTAGTCTCCTGGCCAGTCTCTTGGCCCAGGCTGCCCCTGTTGATTGGCAGCTGCTCTCTGCCCCCTCTCCTCACATGGCTCAGGGTCATGTCCACTCTGGACTCTCCCAGATGTTCCTGCCTCTGACCACATTCTGACTTTATTTACAATAAACCTTCTCCTCCACCATACCTAGGAGCAGTCATGTCCTTCCTTTTTTTAATTTAGCTTTGTTTTTTTTTTTCCATTCACTTCTCAGATGCTCACAAGGAAGGCCTCCCCTGTGAAACCTGGCTGGCAAACTTTGTCCACAGGGTATACAGCTGTGCCACCAGCCAGAGGCATTCCCATAAGACTTTCCATACTTATGTTAAATCTTCCACCTCTGTGCACACTGGGCTGGAAGCAGCCATCATTTTGACTCTCACTATAGTGCGAGTTCCTGGGAGTAGATATTGGGTTGCATGGGGCAGGACAGATGATATTGTCATTCTCAGTGAACAGCTTGGAGGCAACCAGGAAATGGGGGGAAAGGCTCTTTAGCCACCCAGGTTAAATCTCTTCTCTATCAAGAACTCTCCTCATTCGAAGCTGAATACAATCTCCTGCCTTCTCTTTCTCCTCTGGATACCAAACTAAGCAGAAGATCTCCTCTTCTATCTTCTACTGCCATCCCGAAGAGAGACGAAAAGAGAGAGAGGAGAGAGAGAGAGAGAGATCAGTAGAGAGAGCAATCTCTTAATGACTCAAACTCACTGTGTCCAGTTTTTTTTTAGGGGGGGGGAGTATGACTTTATGACATACATGCATGTTTAGAATGTGTGATGTACACCACACTTGTTTATCTAATAAGACACACAGCAAAACAATGTAAAAGAAGCCGAAGGTCACTCAGAGCTTAAAATTACCTCTCCTCCTGCTTGTTCCCATGCTGCGCGAAAAGATACCTATCTTCGTCTTGATAGTATGTGTTCTGCTTTTCATGCGGCTTTTGTAATACCCAACCACATGACTGCCCCTCTTTTCCACCTTGTCTAAGGTTACAGCCCCCTAGGCTCTTTAAAGGGCATACGCATCCCAAGCTGGTATAATCTCTAACACACAGAGTCTTATGGTGATTAAAAGAGCTGTGGCCACCACCGCACCACTCTGCTATGTCTACATACGCTCTACCCTGCAAACACACCAGATAATCTATGGATTTAAAGAGCGTGTCGCCACCACCGCCACACTCTTTGTTGCTCTAATAGCTCTGACCCCAGATCAACTTATATTCTACATCAAAACATACAACAAAATAAAATTCAAGTACAACTTATGATTACCACCACAGACGATTGCTGTTATATGTGCATGCATTGTGAAGAGGGCCCAAAGTTTGTATCAGGTGCACTTTCGATCCACTGCTGGTACTTCATTATACTTGAGCAAGTCTCCTGCTTGAACCTGGAGACCTGTCAATTGGACTAGTCAGCTAGCTGTCTTGTCCAGGATCCTGCCCTGTCATCAACCTCTGATGTCCTGGACATATAGTACGAGCTCCAAGCTTATGGTACTGGGGAACCACTGTAGCCTACATCCCCTCCCTGCTCTAAGCACCTGCACTACACAAACGGTTAGGCCCAAGGCTTTCTCACCCATGGCTCTCTCTCTGGTGCAGGTCATATCACCTGACATATCCAAGCAGAAAGATAGAAGATAGATAGATGATAGATAGATAGAATAGACAACAGACAAAGATGACACAGATAATAATATAGATAGATAGATAGATAGATATAGATAGATATTTATGACAGACAAATAGAACTAGGTGTGCTGTTTTTATTATTTTTATGTGTGTGTGTTGGGGTTGTGTGTGTGGTATTGATTCAACTGTAAAAACGAAAATTTAGGTGTTACCAAAGTCCTATGACTCCTCCCACCCTCGTGAACCCACAATATTTCCTCCTTCTGCCTATATTTACCTACTCACTTTCTCAGCACCACCACCCATAGAACCCCATCTCACGTCGTCTCTGCTCCAAGTCCGCCCCTCTCCTCCACCTACTCTCACTCATACAATACTATCGTCCACTAAAATCTACTCCCACGATGATACATATTGGACACCAACCTACATTACATCTCTACTTCCACATCCTGCCCTTGTAGCTTACAGCTTTCCATTCTTCATTTCTCTACTTTTCAATCACAAATTCCAGCCTCTTTCTCTCCTCCTCTGACTTGACCCAACGTCCATATCACCATACACTCAACCCCACCAAGACCATCTCCCTTTCCCCTTAAATGTATTCCTACCTCTACACATAAAAGTAATACACCCCTTTCACACCCTTTCCTCACCCCCTGCTCTAACTGTCCCCTCAACGAAGGTTCGGACAAACACCACTAACCGACCCCTTTCCACCCCCTCACATTAGTCTATATGACTAATCGTCACTTTTCCACTGTATCACTGCCACGCTAATCTGGCGTCTCATGCCATGTCCCGTCGCGCCGTTTTTCGAACGTCCCACAAATTATACTTCACCGCTTACTATTTCTGCTCAGGAGCACTCCCATCCCGCACACCGTTGCATGGGAAACCACCTATGGCACTTTTGCCCAGATCCACCCTATGCGCCCGACAACAGCAAAAAACAAACCGCCACCACTCCGACCAACTCGCTGACAAATGTCCGGCCAGCCAAAATAGAGCCCAACACGACACTCGAGCCCAGGACCCCACCCATAGCGAGCCCGCATCTGGCCCACAAAACCAAAACCCGAAACTCGAACCACACACATGCTCCGGTCGAAAAGGAGGAAAAAAATGATGACAGACCAAACCGCCAGATTTACCCACTCCCCCTCGCGGTATCTGCCTAGCTGACTCTTCCTCCTACTGACTCTCAGTTATACCCAAGGAAACAGCTTTCTCCAGGGAAGTCATCCTCGTCATCTTATTTCCCCACCAGATCCTTAGAGCTGCTTTTCTTCCCACTAGCCCTGATCCATCCCTGCCACCCACATTGGTGCTTGCCTCCTCTATGGACCCCATCACTGGGAAGAGAGGGGCGGGGAGACGGGAGGAGGGAGGGGAGGAGAGGGGGAGAGTGTAGAAGTAATGTTGCTCTCTCACTTAACAACCTTGCATACACGTAACAAAAGCAATCCAAGTTAAACCGTACTCACTGAAGCATAGCACCCACCGAACAGCACTATGGTCCCTCCACTTCTCTTCCTCCAATCAAAGCACAAACAGTTGCCCCACACGCCGCCATTGCCAGACTGTCCTTAATACCAGATGGAGAAAATATTCCGTTTGATTGCTAAGTAACGGCTAGAGCCTGTGTTAGGAAGTAAAAAAGCCACGGCCCTCCTCTCATTCTACAGAAGTGTTTAGGGAAGCAGCCGCTTGAAGGGTACCAGTAAACTACCATTATCCACCAGACCGATTATTCACCCAGTTCTCAACAGCTCTCTCGAACTTAGCATTTGGCCAGCGTAAAACTCTCTAAAAAACATAGGATCCTGACAGGATGCCAGCTTAACAAGGAGGAGAAAAAAACAGTAAAAACATAGGAGATGTTGCGAAGACCTAGACAAAGTGAGAGACGCTGGTAAGCCTTTAGGACGCGAACATATATGTCACTTGCCTAGTCGTTGGAGGTCAGCTCAGGGCTGAGTAGGGGGAGATCTGTTATTTCAAGTGAAAAAAAAATCTAAATTTGGAAAAAGCTTTCATACGTGCTGAGCCATTTGTCCTCACAAACACCGGCTCCCACTATGCTGAGCACCTAGGCAGTCAGAGAGAGGAATATTAGTGAGCTGGTCCTCTATGTGACAAGCTGCGTTACTATCTATATCTCCGTACGACTAGAGAGTGCATTGTGCAGATTCGGAGAGGCATCGTATATATAGTACACTTATGGGTCTTTTCCGTTAGCGGTTTAAGTTTCACGCCTTCGTAAAACTCCCCCACCCTACTAGCTGGAAATGGAAGAGGAGTTTGTCTAAGTGATGTCGCCTGAGACAAGCCACTTCAGGGGCACCGCTTTCAAATACGTCTCAGAGTGGCGACCTGAGCTCAGCTAGTTATGGAGGTACAGAGAGATGGGGAACATCAGCTGTCAAGGTTAACCAGGGTGGTGGGATAAGGCCATCAGCAAAGACAGAGGATGGACAATCCACGTTGACCCAAGACCTATTGAAAGGAGTGGGAAAGAGAATCCCACATGAGGATGGGACCCTCAAATGAGGCGGTGAGAGATCACAGCAGACTGAGGGACATATGTGTCTCTCTGACCTTCTTCACTTCTTTGCCTATATCCTCCTTACCAAATTCTCTTCTTCCTTCCTATCCTTCCTCCGACTGCACTAAATCTGGTGTTGTAGATATTCTAATCCCATTCTACCAAAGGTTGGACGGTATAGAATAGTACAGGACCCTGGGCAAGGTATACACCTAAAGACAACCATGCAAACAGCAGAGCACTGAGCGTCTTGACCGGCCAACTGATTTGCTCACGTCCCACGATTTAATCCACAGAGATGATAAGGCTGAAAATTGCAACGAGAAGGAGGGAAGTTCGGGAGATTGCACTGTAGGTGTAGATCTGAGATCTTAGATCTGTCATATTGTGTTTCTTGGTTAGGGCTTTCCTGCGCAGATCCAAATTTACCGAGCTGCGCTTTACTCTGTGCTCTGAACAAAGATTAGGAGGCTGCGGCTCAGTTCACAGCTTGAAGCCTGCAAGTCAGAGAGCTGAAAGACAGGTTTAGCTCCAAGGAGCGGTGTGTCTATCACTCTGCAAACTACGCATATACTGCTGGAAATTCATCAACCTCAATTGGAGCTGGGTTACGATAGCATGCCACACCATTCGCTATATTCAGGCCCATCGATCATTACAGGACACACGTATTGTCCTGGAGAGTTGACAAGCGAAGGAAAAGAGCAAGGGCTTTATACAGAGAAGCAGAGAGCATGCACATCCAGCACAAAAGCAGACAGTTCTTGATCCAAAGCCACACCTCCTTTCCTTCTGCTGTCGTACACACCCCAGAGGGTGCCTAGGAGCCAGAGAGTTCTGGCCCTGCCTAATGGCCGAGCCTTTCCGTGGAATCCTCTGCTTGGTCTCTCTGGCCAGAACTGACCTAGCCAGGCGAAGCGAGCTTATTCCCTTGCTGGCTGTACTCGGATGACCCCGAAGGCCACCTTACTGAAAGCGGTTAATCAGTCTATCAACAACCATGCCAGGGACACGGTCACACGGATTGACAGACAGAGAAGTGGGAAAGTCCATAGAAGAGTCTCAACAGGTGGCCCTAGTTCCTAATTTCCCTTGTTGGAAATGGTGCCTGAAGGGCCCTTGGCCTCTGGCTCCCCTTACTACATCCAGTTCTGGTAGGCTGACTATAGCTTTCACCACTCGCGACCCTGTCAACGTCCCCTACTGTCTGACTACTTAGACGTATCCTCGTCAACAAGCTAAGTGGCACAAGGACTGCTAGGTAGCTGTGTGGAGACGCCCGCGTCACTTACTGATGTTCACTTGGGCTCAGGGGTCAAATTATTCGTGTTCCAAGACAGACTAGCCTTGACATGCTTTCCTTTAACTCTCTCAGAGTGAATCCAATGCCAAGCCTGTCTGTTCTGGAGTTGAGAACGCCCTAGAAGGGCCTGCGCTGAGCCCCATTTGTCTAGTATGAAAGATCAGTTTCCCTAATTAGCATACATGGATGTGACTCTTGTCCTAAGGAATCCTCACCGTCATGCTTCGGATGCTGGTCTGTGATGTGGTCAAAGTAGTAGCCACTGACTTTTTAATGTTCAACAGGGTCCTGAGCTTCGAGGGACATAGCGGGCCCTCAGATATACTACTTGACTCCATTGTGGCTTAAAGTCCATACATTTATATCTGAGGATGCATATGTGGGTTCATCATATGTTGAGAGGTATGGACAGCGCCAAGACAGTAGTTGGGTACAGGTGGTCTCCCTCGTAACAGGCCCTGTCCTACATGGCAATGAGAATTCCTCCGGAGCACCTGGAGAGGACTTCCGCATGGACCCTGACGGTACATGTCGATACGTGACGCCCTCCTGTTTATATAATTTGGATCTCTTACTTTTGTTTATATTATTCAGTGCTTAGATTACTCTAAGGGCTCAGCAGGGCTAATTCATCTCATCTTTCTGGTACTGGCCTTTACTAAGCTCTACTGGGTTCAGTTTGTTCTGGAATATCACTATTTCTCCAGTACATCGCACATATTAACTATATGAGTCACTTGAATTTACAGAAACAGTGGTCCTGTTTTAGATAGTGAATGCCAAGAATGGAATTCGTTCCCACTTGCAATAGGGATTCAGAGAGGCGATAGGGCCCTAGTTTTTTCTACGTGACTACACGTCTTATTCGGGAAGTACCCTGACCTAGAAATTGTCTTTTCCCAACAACTAGATATTCTTATCTCCACCCAACCCATACACTCTAGTCTGTGGTATCTGCGTATAGTTGTGTGATTATATAGTTTGTGTGGCCTCTCAATTTAAATTATAAAATAAATGTGCTGATTGGAGCCAGTAGCCGAAGCGAAAGTAATAGGTTAGCAAAGAGATGGAGCGAAATTGGTCTCGAGGGACGCTGTGGAAAAGGCCTGAAAGCTAGTTGTAGACACTGTATCACTGCGCTGCTCCATGAAAGTGAGAGGATACTGTGAAGAGATACCTGTAGCCACCAATGCCGATCACTTTCTCAAGCTGCTAATCACTGTAGTTAATGAGAAAAGTTTGAGTTCCACATATTCAGAACTACTACAAGAAACTTAAAGGGATAGCAAGCAGCCTGTATGCCATTAAGCCAACAGATTTAAACTAATAGTACGTCTAGTAGTGTTTATTTGAGGGTACCTCTCGCGCAAGGTTCAGGCCAAGGACTGAATTAAACTTCCAGCCTACATCCCTCTCCTTAGACATGAAGTACTGTTCTGGGCATCGTGAGAATGGTAGGGGGTCTCTCTCATGAATCTGGAATAACAATACACAGCCACAGGACATATTTTCATCTTACAGATTAGTCATATTGTCAGCTAGTTACGAATAACTGATGAGCAAACTATGAATTTGGCAGGCTATCAAGCATCACTATGCATGTACTACATACTGCACATACTACACTCCTCATCTCTCTCTCATTATGTGCTTCGAGATCCGGTCTTATAAATGTATTCTTAGTATATTAGTTCTTTTCTGGCTTTGATCTTCCCACCCTAGCCTCCCAAGAGGAAAGAGAGGTGTAGGAGATGCTGTGAGCTGCCACCAGGAGAAGCAAGATGTGAAAATACCGGTAAGCCACAGCCACCTGGTAACTTACAGATAAATAGAAATGGGTTAAGTTATAAGAGCTAGTTAGCAAGAAGCCTGCCATAGGCCATGCAATTGGTAATTAATATTAAGCCTCTGAATGATTATTTTATAAGCGGCTGTGGGACCTTGGGGCTGGGTGAGATCGGAGAAACCTTCCAGCTACAGAGATTACAGGCCTGAGCTCCATGCCTGGCTGAGTGTCACTTTATTATAAATACATTTGATGCTGTCGAGAAGACGAACAGTCAAAACAGCCGCGGTGTCACTCACGGGACCTGCCCATGCCACAGTCTCCTCATCACAGCCATTAGCATCCTCATTTCACAGGTGAGGACACTGGAGTGTCGAGAAGTTCAAACACTTGATGGAAGTCCCAACACAGGAAAGAAGCTGATCCGGGATACAGATTCGGGACTCTGAGCTGCACATTTGTCTGTAAAGCTCCTTAAGCTCAAAGGTGAAGTGCTCCCTCCCCTGTGAGAACACTGGGGCTCACAAACGAGGACGCAGGATGATGAGCAAGGCTAGAAATGCCACTGTAAACCTTGGAGTTCATGGAGAATAAGTCACTACTCGTCCATTCATGTGATGCAGAGGGGGGTGGCACAGGCAAGAACTGTTGAGTTCAGTACCAGCTCCAACTCCAGTGTGCATATGCTCTAGCCATGTGGCCCTCTGGGCTTCCTGGAACTCCAGTTCACCCACCTGTTAAAAAGCTGTAGTAGTAGTAGGTCCAGGCAGTTATGTCATTATCCAGGGGCTGCTGTTGAAGCAGGACAGAGTGCTTTAAACACAGGGATCCATTGTCTTGTAGTTCTGAAGGCTAAAAGCTCAAGGTCAGAGAGTCACCAGTGTGCATCTGTGAGGAAGAATGCACCTCGGGCCCTGGTGTAATCATCTTTGGTGTTCTTTCACTCACAGAAGCATCATTCTGGCCCCTGCCCAAACATCGCTGCTTTGGAGGGTCAGGGTATTACAAAGTTGCCTGTTCCAACCTAGACTGTTGCCTCTGTAAGATGAAAATATGTCCTGTGGCTGTGTATCTATTTTCCAGATTTTAGAGACCTCGGCAAAAGAGTGGAGGAACTCTCTGGATTGTCTCTTTAGCTGAATCTATAAGGGCTGCTCCTTAATTTGGGCCAGATTGGGGTGCTCATCAAGGAGGCAGCTTTGAGAAAGACATTGGGGTAGTTTCTCAGTATCCCTTTTGAGAGGAGTAAGTTGGTTAGGCTGCTGCACTCTACCAAGCTTTCTGCACTAAAAAAAATATTTTTAAATTGGCAAATCATCATTGTATATATTTATGGGAGTACTATGTAACATTTTGAGGTGTAGTTACATTATAGAATGGTTAGCTCAAGCTCATTAACAATCCATTATCTCATTCTTATACTTACTTTTGCCCAGACTGATGGCTATAATAAATAACAATTCATTGTAAACTTTAAAATTGCTAATTTAAAGAGCAGATTTGAAAATCCAGCTTGGTTCCTTGTAGTCAGGCATACATATGGCCCCAACTCCTCAAATGTGACAAATGCATTCAGATATTCTACAAATGTAAGTGTTTGGGCATGTCGCTCGATCCTTGAAATGTCAGTGGCTTACTCAATCATGAGAGAGGATTCTTAGACAGTCAGCCATGTGCTATTGAAATTCTACTCTGAAATGGGCTCCGGCAGTCAGCCAGACAGGCTTGAGATGATTCGGGGTAGTGTTTCTGCACATGTGTGTGCATTGGAATAAAGCTCTCCACAGTATATTTACTATCTGTACAATCTTAATAACAGGCTTCCCCTGTAGTACAGCACTGTAGTACCGTGTGTGTGTGTGTGTGTGTGTGTGTGTGTGTGTGTGTGTGTGTGTGTGTGTATGTGTATGTGTGTGTGTGTATGTGTGTGTGCATGTGTGTGTGTGTATGTGTGTGTGTATATGTGTGTGTGTGTGTGTGTATGTGTATGTGTGTGTATGTGTGTATGTGTGAAGCATGCTGTTCTTCCTTCCAGAGGAAAATCTGACCAAGGTATCCTTGATATCTCTTGGTCTAATGTCTCCTGGTTCTTAGGGTCTTTTAGATTTTAGATTATCATTTGGAAAATATTAATTTATTGAGCTATGGAGATCTTCCAAATGTTGACACATTTTACTGTATGGCATCCAGGAACCATATTTATTAACATCACCATCAATCTCATTAGAAAAGCCTTGGAAAGCGCTCAGTCAAGCACATGGTGATAGGTAGAAGTTTTCCAAAATTTAGATTTTTTTTTACTTGAAATCACAGATCTTTATCATTGGCAAGTTGTTTTCCTTAAACTACCAGGCTCACTGTGTTCATTTTTGAGAGGATTTCTGCCAAATGCCTAAGTCTGAAGAGCCATAGCTTGTAAGATACTGAGTGAAAATGGTCTGGCCTGAGATGAAAATGGCTAGTTTAGCTGGTAACTCAAGCGGCTGCTTCCCCTAAGACAACTTCTCCTGTCCGAGAATGAGAGGAGGGCCCCGGGGCCTTTTTCACTTCCTAACACAGGCTCTTAGCCTGTAATTAAGAATCAAACGGATACTTTTCTCTCTGTCATTAAGGACAGTCTGCATGGCACTGTGGGGCACTGGTGCATTTGATGAGGAAGAGAATGGAGGGACCATCAGTGCTGTTCGGTGTGGGTGCCTACTGCTTCAGTGAGTCAGGTTTAACCTGCGATTGCTTTTATTACATGTATGCAAGGTTGTTAAGGAGAAGAGCAAACATTACTTCTACACCTCTCCCTCCCCCTCTCCCTTCCCCTCCCCCTCCCCGTCTCCCCCCCCCCCTTCTCCTTCCCCAGTGACTGGGTCCCTAGAGGAGGCACAGCACCATGTGGGTGTGCAGGGATGGCATTCAGGGCAGTGGAAGAAGCATGCTCCTAAGGATTCCCTGTGGGTAAATAAAGATGAACGAGGAGCCTTCCC
Source organism: Peromyscus leucopus (assembly GCF_004664715.2). Classification (NCBI taxonomy): domain Eukaryota; kingdom Metazoa; phylum Chordata; class Mammalia; order Rodentia; family Cricetidae; genus Peromyscus; species Peromyscus leucopus. The sequence continues at coordinate 55,989,610 of NC_051081.1, read as the reverse complement.
CCTGGAGAAAGCCGTTTCCTTTGGGTATCAACCTGAGATGTCTCAGTACTGGAAAGTGACTCAGGAGGTGCTGGGGTACTTGCAGGGGATCTCCTCCCCAGGGTGTGCTGTTCTGGGGTTTGCTTTTCAATGATGGGGCTGTGGGAAAGGGAGAACATTATCTTCTTCCTCCTCATTCTGAGGCAGCTTGAATTTGGTGCTTGTTTTGAACAAATAGGTCAGAAGAGTTTATTTTTGTTTCTCGGGCGTTTGCTATGGAAACATTTACCTGATCATCAGAAGGAGAGTTAGTCTTAGGGAGACTTTATAGACTCTTCTGCCTATGGAAATGGCTCCTCCTGGGGCTCTTTGGAGTTCTTCTCCTGCTCCCCATCTGCCCCATCAAATTTTCTTCCCTTTATCTCCCTCCTCTATCCTAGACTACAGGAGGAGTCCTCTCGTGTTACATGTTACATGGCAGAGCCCTGGCTATTCTTTAAAGCTGCTTTTTAGTTTTATTTAATATGCATGGGTGTTTTACCTGCATGATTTCTTTGCACCTTGTACATACCCAGTGTCTGCAGAGGTCAGAGGAGGGCATCAGATCCCCTGGAACTGGGGATTACAAATGACTGTGAGCCACCTTATGGGCGCTGGGGTTCAAACCTGGGTCCTCTGCAAGAGCAACAAGTGCTCTTAACCATTGAGTCATCTCTCCAGCCAATATCCCTGGCTATTTTTTGAGGAAATCAGCAAGTCTTTTTAACAGACTCTTTGCATGTGCCAGGCGTCCCAAAGACTTCATGCACAATTTTTCTACTGAGACCTCATAGCTCCCCCAGGAGCAAACTGAGACCTGAAGGGCATGCGGTGGCTTGTCTCAGAAGTGTCATCATCTGTCACTTTCTCTGGTTGTGGGATAAAGATACAGTTGTTGAAGATCAGAGTGATTGGCAGCTGACGGGAAGGCAGGGACAGGTTTCTCTCTTGCTCCTTCTCTCTCAGCACGTGTGTATGCAGGTAGCATTAAGGGGCAAGCAGGTATATGCTAAAGGAGCTGGAGTCTGGGCCAAGTATGGCACACAGTGGCCTCATGCTAAGGCTCCTGGCTATTGTCCTGCAGGGCCGATGGGGCACGTGGCAATACACAGTTGGCATGAATGAGATGCCCAGAGCTTGCTGTGCAAAGTACGAAGTCAGATGTGCTTGTGGAGAGTCGTAAGGACAAACGGACAGAGCACAGGGAGCTGGGCCATTGCAGAAAGCCCAAAGGAATTCACTGGTGGCAGGTGATAACAGGTGGCTACAAGAGTGACAGAATCTTCAGGTCATGATAGACTAAATGTGAGGGTGAGCGTGGAAAGGGGTCTGGCTTCTAGGTAGGATGCTTGTGTGCCCTGAGACCCTTCCCCCTGGGAGTGGGCCACAGGTTAGAGGCAAGGGGTGGGCGTGAGGACAAAGGGACTTGTAATGAAAGCTTTGGGGTGCTAGCATTTTAACTCTTTCCACTGTCCTGTAGCAAAAGGTATGGAAGTGAGCACCCATTGCTAGTGTAGGGGATACAACCCCAGGGAGATGGCGTCTTAGTGGGGGCATTTAGAGACTGGTCCCATGGGCCCATCATGCTGAACCATGTCTGATGGTAAACTCTAAGCTCAGAGGAAGGAGAGAGAAACAGGAAAGGCCTGGGAACCTCTTGGTTCTGAACTTGACCAACCACGAGTCCTCAGAGCCCAACCAAAGCTTGAACAGGCAATGACAATGTCCCTGTGAGCAGGCTCAGCACAGTCTGCAGGGCTGAGCATCTGTGCATCCCGTGGAAGTGACTTTGGAACTGACTTGTCACCAACTGCCTAGCGCCTCTGATTCGGCCTGCCTCCAGCTACTGAGTTATCCGTCCCTGGACTGAAGGATGGCTTCCCCTCAGTGCTTCCCCCTGGCAGAGCTAAGTACCAATTATCTCCCTCTATGTCATGATTATTCATGGACACTCATATTGTCACTGAGTGAGAGGTCAGGGCAGGGAGACTGAGATAGCGTATGCAGCCAGTTCAGGTGAAACTATAGGGCAGAGGATGAGGAGCCAATCATCTAGCCTGGGTGCTCATGCAAAGGGTGGGATGAGAGTCATAGGCACTTTGGCCACACACTCTACATGTTTCAGTTTTTACAGTTGAATCAATACACACACACACACACACACACACACACACACACACACACACACACACGGATCTATCTCTTTGTCTGTCTATCCATCATCTATCTATCTATATCTATCTGTCTATCTATCTATCTATCTATCTATCTATCTATCTATCTATCATCTATCTGTCTGTCTCTAGGATATGTCAGGTGATACACTGCACCAGAGAGAGAGCCATGGGTGAGAAGCCTGGGCCTAACATGTTTGTGTAGGTGCAGGTGCTTAGAGCAGGGAGGGGATGTAGGCACAGTGGTTCCCCAGTACCCACATACAAGCGTGGAGCTCCACCTATAGTCCCAGAACATCAGAGGTGGAGACAGGAGGATCCTGGGACAAGACAGCTAGCTAGACTAGTCAAATCGACAGGCTCCAGGTTCAGCAGGAGACCTTGCCTCAGTAAATGAAGTACACAGCAGTGGAGAAAGGCACCTGATACAAACTTCTGGCCTCTCCACACATGCATGCACATATACACCAGCACATGTCTAAACATGCATGTATGTCTATAATCCATACTCCCCCCCTCTAAAAAAAAAAAAACTGGACACAGGAGCTTTGTCATTGAATTGCTCTCTCTCTCTCTCTCTCTCTCTCTCACACTGTCATTGTCTCTCTCTCTCTCTCTCTCTCTCTCTCTCTCTGTGTGTGTGTGTGTGTGTGTGTGTGTCTGTGTATACATGTGGATATTACTCTAGGGAAGACATTGAAAGGATGAAGGGTGCTGGTGTGTCGGCAGGCACGGTGGAAAAGTTCAAGCCACGGCTGTGACTGCCAGAGTTAGAAAGAGCTTTATTAGAAAGAAACCAGGCCTGGAGAGACAGAAAGATGGCGGGAGCAGAGCAGAGAGGAAACAGAAAAGAGAAAGGGTGGGGATCCGTGTGAGGCTTTTTAAGGCGGAGATTGCGTGACCACGTGGCAGTATGCAGTCCCCGTGCCCCCAGTGATGTAAGATGTTAGACCTGGAAGAGTAAGAGCAGGATCCTAACAGACATGTTGCACACTGCTGCCTGAATTATCTTTTTTCTCATCACCCTGACAAAATGCCTGATGGGAATTGAGAGAGAAATGGTTTATGTCAGCTCACGGTATCAGGGAAACAGTCCATCATGCTGGTGAGTGGTGGTGTGTTCACGGGGTGATGGATAGAACACAGAGAGTTCGGGCTGGAACTGGGTAGGGGGCACATTGTAATCCTCCAAGGCCTGTATCCCCAATCCCATGACCTACCAACGAGGCCCTTCCTAACAAAAGGCTCTTTATACACACTTCCCACATTTTGCTCCTCACCGGGGAATAAGCATTCAAAACACAGGCTTGTGAAGCACATTTCGCTGGTGCCCTCTACATCCCGTGGAAAGTCAAAGGGATTGCGTGCCTGGGGAAAAGATGTCCACCCAAGGGATGCGTGTGGAGCTGGTTTCCTCCTGCTTTGTCTTAACTCTGTATTGCACCCTCACTTCAGAGGACAAGTGTGGGGGGGAGGGCAGGCCATGGAGGTGGATGGGGTTATCATGGAGCCTAGAGCTCCCAAACTAGCAGGCAGAGAGTGGGGCCATTCAAATTACTTCCAAGGAAAGGCGCTGATGTGCAATTACGACATGAGGTCATCTTCATTAGCAAGACGTGAGCACATCTAATTAGACACTATCCCCTCTTTTAGAGACTTGTCATAGTTCAAACAGAAAACCTTTCAGCTTCTCAGTAGTGCACTCTCCAATTTCTTTCTCCGTCGGTCCCTCCCCTCTCTTCCCCCTCCCTTCCCGTGCTCCTGTCCCTGCTGCTTGGCCCTGGAGTCCTTTATTGAGCAGAGGAGTCAGAAGTGGAGGTGAGGTGACCTCCTGGAAGAGACAGAAGGAATTTGGAGGGTAGCCAGGCTATTCCTTCCAGAAACAAGTGACCCTTCTTTTTCTGACAGTGCCATAGAGGAGGGAAAACCCACTCCAGGAGCCAGAGAGCCTGTATTAAAACCCAGCGCAGCCTCCAAGCGATAGACACAGGTCAGAGAGAGAGAGAGATCCGTCTTTCGAACCTGTACAACGTGGAGTGGGTCGTGCTGGTCTGTGAGAAGGAGGCTAGGCTGGAGCAAAGGTTCTTATTATTCCTCCTCATCTTGCACAGGACGGCTTTCTGCCCAACTCAAGAAATGGTCATTTCTCCTGGTTTGTCGGTGCCGTGATGTCAAAGCTGTCAACAATTAGGGTTTTTCTTCACTGCCCCATGGCACCTGTGGACACGGTGGTCCTCCCGGGCTTCTAGTAGCAGCCTGTTTCCTTTTTTTTTTTTTTTTTTCTGGCTATCTTTCTCCAAGGGGGACAGAATCCCTCCTTGCATCTCAAGTTGCTGTGTTCCTTGGCTTTATTGAGGCATGAGAGGAAGCTAGCCTGCCTCTTCTTGATGCTTCTGGATCATCTGATGCTTCCTGCAGAGAGTCTGGGGCTGTGGGTGGGGATGTATCTCATGCTGCACCATCAGTCAGGGGCCTGCTCCCCCCCACCCCCCCACCCCTGTGGACTTGAATTAGAGACTCAACACATTGTGGCTGAATCTGCATTTGGGGCATTTCACCTTTCAGGCTGCCCCGTACAATGGGGGGAAACCCTTACACTGCCCCGCAGTTGTCCCGGAGGACTTCGCTGCTTCAGAATGTAACAAGTTGGGGTGTTGACCACAACCCTCTAATTATGGCAGAAGCAAGCAGCTTTATGTTGGGGCCATATCTAGAATAGAATGTTCTCAGATTGATGTCTCTGTTTGACTCTCTCCAGGATCTCACTGTGTAGACCCTGCATGACTGGACCTCACTGTGTAGACCCTGCATGACCTGGACCTACCTCACTGTGTAGACCCTGCATACTGACCCACTGTGACCTGCTGACCTGACCTCACTGTGTAGACCCTGCATGACCTGGACCTACCTCACTGTGTAGACCCTGCATGACCTGGACCTCACTGTGTAGACCCTGCATGACCTGGACCTCACTGTGTAGACCCTGCATGACCTGGACCTCACTGTGTAGACCTATCTGGCTTGTGCTCATGCCGAACCTCTCTTCTGTGCATTTTTTTTAAAAAAATTAAAAGAATTAAAATAGTGATAAAACACACATAACAACGTTTACCATTGTAACCATTTATGAGTGCGTGGTCTGTGCCTTTGTGCTCCTTTCCCATAGTTTTTAAGGCTCCCCCAGGGTGAGTCCTTGTGCCGGCTTCACATCAAATACATCTATGCTTTTGGGTGTCCCACAGAGAACAACACTGCTCCTGCACGTCCCCTCAGGGACACTTCAGAACTCCCTCCAGCTGCAGCTCTGGGTTGCGCCTCCAGCTTTCTTCACTTACTCATGTTTCTATGACTTTGGGATGAGTGTCTTCAGTCTCGGTCTACAAAATGCAAATCACTCCCCTCGTGGGACAGGAGACTCAGACCGTCATGCCCGGAGAGTGGCTGGCTCTTATCCCCCGGAAACGGGCCTCTGACTGCCACAGCCCTGGGGCTGGCAGAACAGCTGCATTGGCCGAGCAGGAAGTGGTGAACAGGCTGGACCCTGTTCCAGCACGTTGGGGGTGGGGTGGGGGTGGGGTGGCCGGGGGTGGGGTGGAGGGGAGGAAAGAAAGAAAGTTCTGCCAGAGAAGCGGCCACACTAGCTCGGGCCCAGGCTGATCACTGACTGCCTGTGTGGCACCATCGATCTGGGCCAGCCACTTCCCCCTTGTTCCTTCCCTGTATGGGAAGGTAGCTTGCTGCAGGTGTGCCGGGCCACACAAAGCAGCAGCTTGGAAGACAGCAGCCGGGAAAAATAATTCCACCTGTAAACACCTGTGTTAACAAGCGCCGTATTTGTACAGCTATTTTCTTTTTCAAACACTGTTTACACACACCTATTCTCTTACCGCGTTCAGGTGTGTCTCGCATGGCATCTGGGGACCCGCTGGCAGGAGGCCAAGCTGCCTCGGGAGGAAATGCCTTGTGTCCTCTGCCCAGCAATGTCGTGGCTGGGACTGCCAGGCCCTCAGCTGGAGCTCTGGGGCTGCTGGGTCAGCCTCTTGGAATGCGTTCAGGTCCCTAGGAGCTTGAGGTTTGCAGGCCTCCTGTGACCAGAAGGGCCTGCCTGCCTGGGGCCTCTTAGGGGACAGTGACCCCAGCTGGATGAAAGAGGACACCTCCTGGCCCAGGTCATTTTGCATTTTCACACCCTGAGGACATTTGAACCCCTGGTCCACCTGATAGATCCAGTGGCTAGATGGAGCTGCCTGGGATCTAACAATGAAGGAGGAGAGTGATCAAGGAGTCAGTAGCTGTCCAGGCTCACTGGCTTCCTACTGAGACTCCCAGAGTTCTTCCGGATTCCCTTTCACTCCACAGATATCCTTGCTCAGGCTCCTGGCCTCGACTCTAGGTGCACACAGACTCATTCAGGATCCTTGCAGCATTCTGTACTCAGCCCCTGGCCCATGGCATCTCATAACCTGCACCTCCAGTCCAAGGAATTAGATAGCCACTTCCCTCGCTGAGAATGAGACATGGTTATTCTGAATGTTTATTTACTACCGACCCCTTTCTCAAAGTAGCTACCTACACACTGCAGAATGAGTGTGCAGAGAGTGCCCTCTCCCACTCCAGCGCCATTACTGAAGAGCATTAGACACAGGGGAACCCACAGCTACGCTTGACAGTTGATTTCAACTTCCCTGATTTTCCCCAAGGGTTTCTTCTGTCCCAGAATCCCCTTTGAGGGCTGGGTCGTCACCTGTCCTCTGGCCTGGGGATGATGGCAACCGTTTGGGAGAGCGCTGGTCGGGCATTTTTCTTACAGTCCGAGTGGGAGGGGTGAACCGTCACCTTCGCTGCGTCCTGATGAGAATACACGTTGTCACTGTGACCTATCGCTGTTGACGCTGACCTCCGTCTCCTCGCGGAGGGTAGTGGTCTTTGGTTCCTTCACAGCCGAGAGCTCCCTTCTAGCCCAATTCTCCCTCCTCCCTCCCTCCTCCTGTTCTGCAGAGGCCAAGCAATGCCAAACCTGGGGGAAGGGCGGCCAGTCTCCACCCCTCGGAGGGACTGTCTCCTCTGGACGTCAGATGGCCTCTGCTCCCCGTTATGTACTTACTCAACGGTTCACACCCTTGGGCATGGATTTATTTTACACCCAGGGCCGCGTCCCCTCATTACCCTATGGCTTCATGGCTCTAATTGTCCCAGCTTTGGGTCCTGTGGGTGACTCAGTCCTTTCTCTTTCTGAGCACTTCCTCACTCAGGGGAAAGGCGCCTTTGCTGAACACCTGCTTGGGTCTTTGAATTTGCATTTTCACTATTAGCCATCTCCCCCCCCCCAGCCAAACACCTCTCTCTTCCTCTGAGACCCACAGACTTCACTCTGGTCCTAACAGTGGCGTCAGGGGGTACCTGAGTCGGCCGGGGAGGGGGGAGGGGGGCAAGGTGCCAAGTTTTTCCTCCACTCTGTCCCTTTGTGCATTTGGGGCACAGGTTCCTTAGACTATGATGTGTGTGTGGAGGTCAGAGGTCAGCCTTCAGTGTCATTTCTCAGGAGCCATCTACCTTGTTTATAAAAATAGGTTCGCTTAGCATAGTCTAGAACTCATCCAGTGGGCTAGGCTGACTGTCCAGAGAGTCCCCGGGACCCACCTGTCTGCGGTCCTGAGATGAAGTGACTAGGTGGTAACGTTTTGACCTTTCATGACCTAGATGGGACCAGATGGGCTTTGAAGCCTCTCTTTTCTGATGCTCCAGGCGGGGTCCAGTTATGGTTACCTGGAGGGGTAGGGGTGGGTGGGTCGAAGAACAGAGACAGCTGGGGAGGGGCTGCAGGCTAGAATCAGCTTTGTAATTCTGCAAGTAGGAAAGACGTCTGTTTTCCCTAGGAGAGAGGACTCTCCCCTGAAACCTGTGGAGACAAAGCCCTTTGCTGGGCGCTTGGGTTCTTTGCATAACCAAGCTGACTGAGCACAGGCCAGCCGCCTGTGGTGGTGAGAAGCCAGGCTGATCTCATCGGCGCTAATCCCCTTGCCTTTGTGGATAGGCAAATCCACATGCTTGCCCCATTGCTATTAGACATCTGTCTCTCAGGAGCTCCTCAACTTCTGGCAACAAGTGGGATTTTGGTTAGGGTGTGAGGTTGGTTTTCTATTGTGCATTTTACAGCTTGGTTACAGGTGCCGAAGCCAGAGGCCAGAGCCTGACTGATGGTGGGGTGTGGCAGTGCGTACTGTGTCCTGTGGGAGTTGTCACAGTCCTGGTCTCCCTCCACCTGATGCGAGCCAGTTCCGCCAGAGCAGGAAGGGGCAGGTTCTGGAGATGGAGTGATGGGGCATGGCAGGGAAGCATACTTGGGGTGGGCTAATGGAGGCCAGGACAGAGCAGGCATGGATTTCTGTCCTAGAGAAAGAGGCTAAGAGCCATGCAGGCCAGCTGGGATCTGGGTTAGGCAATCCCAGGGCTCTAGCAGAAGCAGAGGCTCTCTTGGGGCTCAGGCAGGCAGGGAAGGGAGCAGAGGAAAAAGGGACTCAGATCATGAGTCCTCAGACAGTTCCTCCCAGTAACAGTAACAGTGTGGACAGATGAAAGGATGAGGTCCTGGCTTCTGTCCGTTCACAAAGTGCACAAGCAAGAAGAAGCAGGCAGCGAGATGCCTGTTGCCCTTTGGTGGGATACCACTGCAAGCAACCAGTGAATGCCTGCCCCTTTGCTTCAGGCTGGATATCTGCACAGCGGGGGTATTCCAAGGATGTAAAGAGACTGAGTTGGGTAGGTTTATGTGGAAATCATTGCAAGGTCACACCGATGACCATAAAGAAAGGGGAATCCACATTGGTACATGGTCTCACTTAGGGTGGGTCACGGTCTTACTGCTGTGATAAAACACCATGACCAAGATAACTTATAGAAGAGTTTGTTTGGGTTTAAGGTTCCAGCAGGATAATTGTCCATCATGACAGGGGAACGGCAGGCATGGTGGCCGAGGCAGGGAGCCAAGAGCTCACATCTTGAGCCACAAACACCAGCAGGAATCACCTAGACATGGTGCACGTCTTAAAGGCAGCCTCTGGTGACGTACTTCCTCCAACGGTGCCACGCCTCCTAAGCCTTCCCAAACACTGCCACCCGCTGCAGACCAAGTGTTCAAATACACTTACGGGAGACAGTCTCACTCAGGCCACCGACGTCATCCTAGAGGCGAACAGAGAACCCAGTGAGCATTGGTTGACAAGAACCACGAAGATTAGTTTTTCCTCGTGTAATACTGTCTGGAGGTAGGCGCTCAGGGCACTCGGTTTGCTATCTACAAGGTCTTCAATGATTCCGGCTCTTCTTCTGCCCCACCGCCACGAAACACTTTCTCCCCTCAATTTTATTTTCCTCTCAATTGTGCTAAAATGGCTGCTGTAACCACAGGGTCACACCCACCCCCCATCCCCAGCCTCCAGAGAGAGAGAGAGAGAGAGACAGAGAGAGAGAGAGAGACACAGAGAGACAGACAGAGAGATAGAGAGACAGAGAGAGGGAGGGAGGAGGGAGGGTGGGAGGGAGGGAGGGAGAGAGAGAGAGAGAGAGTTTCTGTGCTTGTAAAGATTGGTTCAGTTAGCTTGTGCGTGTAGAAGATTTACTCTGGGTAACAGTTGCATAGGATGTGGGTCTCTGAGAAGAAACAGTGGCTTGTGTTTTTATTATATAACCTTTGTGTGCTGGTGGTTTTGTGACCATGTAGCTATCTGACTCTTCCAATGGAAAAGAAAAGTTAGCTAAAGACAGACAGACAGACAGACAGATGTCAGCTATGGCAGAATGAAGGATGTGTGGCATACTGAGTAGGCTCAGATGTGGGCTCTAGGGAAGTCCCAGCATCCCCTGCACAGGGAGCAGGGCCATCGAGGAGGTCTTGTGGCCGAGCTTGCAGTGTGTGGGCTGCTCTCACCAGGACAGTCCTGGGCTGGTCCTGGAGTGGAGGAGGGCATCTCTTCCTTGCTTTCTAGGCACGTCCTAGAGCCTGTGGCATGTGAGCAGGGCTTGCGGAGGCCATCCTGGGGAGAGGAGACGGGTGGAGCAGAGAGCCAGGGAGTCCCGTGTGGGGAGGGAGGCAGCTCTCTAACATTTGCTCTGTGAGCAGTCTGCATTTTCTTGCTGCTGCCTGCCTCATCTAGAAAGTGGTGTTGAAATGAAGTCTTCAGGAAAACCCCATGTGGTCCGCGACTGTGACTGACATACCGACTTACG